>NC_142196.1:2220312-2536875 GCF_026936395.1 Plectropomus leopardus
GTGAGAGTCTGTAGCTGTCAGTGTCGGGGCGAGAGGGTGTGCTGGCTGGCTCTTTGTGATGTGAAGGACAGGCGACACGGCGTGAAACAATGAACACGACGTCCATGTTGTCAAGCCGTCCTGTCAGCCTGCAGCACTGCGCCGCGCCTCACTGTAAATAGCAGGCACACAAAAACAGGTGTTATGACCTGGACAGGTGTTTGTCGGTGCGACGGTGTGTGTGTTGGTGCATGGATGTGTGGATGTGTGTGTTGAAGCATACATAACTCAATCAAAAGCTTCAGTAGCTCTTCAGAGCGAGCCGGTGTTGTTGAAATAACTGATTTACTGGAGCGATTAAATTCTTCCACCAGCAAATGTGTGTGTGTGTGTGTGTGTGTGTAAGGGAGGGGGGAATTGGGAGGGGGGTTCGTTCATTCAGCCGTCACCTGCAACATCACACCCACCACTGACTGGATTTGACAACATTTGGGGGAAATGAAGCATTTTCACTCTGTATTCCTGTGTTTCTCTCAAAATGACTTTAGTTGACCGCAGGGGTTTGAGGAAGTTCCATTCCACTGAGGCAAAAGGCCAACACTGAGTGCTTTGTATGGAAATAGCTGAGAGCAAGTCTTTCTCAAATGTCGCAAAATTATTCTCCCACTAAATATAAATTGCATTTGTTTCCCATTTAAAGCCACCGCAGCGCTGATCAAATCTGTGTGGCTGTGCTCTGCATCTAAAGGAGCAGTCCAACTTCAGTTTTGTCTTTTCATCCTGAAGTTTTGGAGGGAAAATGAGCATCTCAGGTAGTAAGAGTGGCAAATCAGCAGCTCATGAGCAGCTGCCATAGTCCTTCTGTGTCTATAATACACAATCCATGGAGTTACACCTGGAAGGTGTAAGGAAACACACAAATCACTAAAAAGACGCTTCAGATTACATGTTCATACAGCTGGAGGTGGCTGGTGGAGACAGCTTTATTGATTTAAGGTCACATTTTCTAGAAAGTCAGATTTATGTTTTTTAATATAAAGAAGTTTAAGTGCTATATACAGTAAAACTGTAAAGTATGAAAACACTCAATCCACAGAGAACTCTGAATTCACTGAACTTTTACTGAACTATAAATTTATAGACCCGTTTCCAGTTTGTACACAA
This sequence comes from Plectropomus leopardus, assembly GCF_026936395.1. Classification (NCBI taxonomy): domain Eukaryota; kingdom Metazoa; phylum Chordata; class Actinopteri; order Perciformes; family Serranidae; genus Plectropomus; species Plectropomus leopardus. Next base: position 2,221,456 of record NC_142196.1, read on the forward strand.
TGACGACATAGTAATAACGCATATTTTGGCAGCGTATGTATGGTGAGGAGCAACAGCTTGTCAGGATAAGCAAGAGGATTAATCAACAAAGATCGCAAATGCTACGTTGACTTTGTCAAATGGTGACTGACTTCCAGATCTGTGTGATATTAAAAAGTGGGTTGAAGATGTTAGCAAGTGGCCACATATTCAGTGGCAATATATTTGGTGGATAAATTCAGCACGTGTACACTGAGAGAAATTATGAGCCTACTAGTCAACAGATTACGCCTATGTTATCTGTGGCCATGTACAAAATGTCAAATACTATGACATAGACTGTTTTACCTCCTGAAATCAGAAATCCTGCCCAGCCAAAGACAAGGACACAAGACCACTATGTATTAGGCTTGCAGACTGTATGATGACAACGTTTACAAAATCGCAGACTGCAACATCAAAGTCAATACGCAAGAAGAAAACGTTTTCAGCATGTGTTATCCATCAATGCTGCTGTAGTGGTAAGAGAAACATGAAAACAAATGTGAATGGAACCCTTGCTATTGTGGCATTTATGTGTGTTGAAAAAATTTAAAGAAGGGGAGGAGGAGAATGTGTTGCTGTCAGAGAAGAGGCTAACTTGACATGACAATTTTGCAGCAAGAGCTCAAAGTAATTTATTAGCATATAAGTGCTGCATTGTGAGAACAATCCTAGTGTACATGGATCCGCAATAACAGCCAAAAATGCTGTAGTATGCATGCAAGGCCAGTGTTTAGAGGTCTAACTTTGTAATAAAAAAAACAACATAGATGGAACACCATGTGCCTGCACATGTGCAGCAATGATGTCAACATTCTCACAGGATCCGTGTATTCCCAGTTTACACAGTAACAGAAGGGGTGGGGTTTCCAAAAAATTACTCTGCTGCACCCAGTTTTAAAATTTTGCAATTTCAGGCCCCTAAAATATTGTTGTGGTGTGAATGAAAGGCCAAACCACAACAAAGGTTTAACGTTTAATGCAAGAACCATTGGTATGCTAACTCCCTCTTTGAGTCACGACCAAATACATCACCTCGATTCTGTCAAAATGGTCATCTTTTGTCTGGGACAGCCAAAAATCACTCAGTGTATACCAGGCTTTAGAGGCGAGGGAAGTTGAGTCTGAGACAAGCCCACAACAATCTAAAAACATATATCATTTTTGTTTTTAAATGATTAAAAGTATATATTAATCCTATGGAGTCCTGATATGCAGTTTTGGAAAGGTCTCAGTATTAAAGTTGGTGAAATCTATATTCCTAATTTGTTGGAGCCTCTCCAGCAGTGCTGTCTGCAAACTGTTGGAGCTAAACTCAGTTTAACACATCTTGGGCCGATCTCTACAGCAAACTCACAGATGGAATCAAACAGGACATATCTTAAAACGTCAGACCATCCCTTTAAATATACATGAAGCATTTGTGTGTGCGTGTGTGTGTGTGTGTGTGTGTGTGTGTGTGTGTGTGAGTCAGAGTGTATTGTGCGCTCTCTCCTGGCGGCGAGGCTGTCTGTGATTGGCCCTGAGGATTAAGAGGCTGGAGGTGACAGAGATGTGTGCTTTGTGAATGGCTGCGCTACTCCAGACTGGGTCCCAGCTGATAAAGCTGTCTTTGCTGAGGAGAGAGGGAGGACAAGAGGAAGTCAAAAGTGGGATGTGGAGAGATAGAGAGAGACACCACAGGGAAAACAGACAGGGCAGGAAAGATGAGTGCAGTGGAGCTGAGGGGGGATTAAGATGGAGAAGTGAGACGGAGGAGAGAGGAGGCAGTGTCAGAGGAGAGGAGACAGCAGGAGAAAGAGGCAGAGATAAACATGTGAATACAGCTGAGCAAGATGGGGACAGAGATGTGAGAAAGAGAAGGCAAATACAGATTAAAGAATGCGCAAACCAGTGTAGTGAGTGAGCTGGAAGAGGTGGATTAGAGCAGTGCAGCGTCTCACACTGCTGCGCTTTGACTCACAGATAGGGCTTTTCAAACCCAATACACACTCTGTCCATCTCTATGTCTGCCTTTTCTCTTGCCATCTTCTGATTTGTCAATAGAGTGAGTCAGTATGCTTGAACTGATTTCATTTTTTTTGTTCTACACTTCAACTGACACCTCAACTACTTTCAACGCTCTCACTGATACTAGCACAAAAAACCCTTTCAGTACTTCACCTTCTGCTGACTGTAGCAGTCACCCCTCAAGTGACACCTATGACACTGACACTTTAGTACTTCAACTCCAGTTCAAGCAATATTACACAAGGGGGGTATGCTTTAACGTCATTTAGGCCCAACAGTGATGTGGTCAAACTTTGCCCCCTCAGTTGTATTTTTTGCCCTCTGTTTGAGCATCACGCATTTTGCAAAGGTGTATTTTAATGCTGCGCTGTCCATGGTGCTGAAACAGAGCGGAAACAGACAGACGGACATGAATTGACACCTAAGCCTCCCCGCCACTGCACAAAAAACCTGCCAACACCCACTATCATCTGGCTTTTTCATGCGATGGTAATGTGTACAATCAGCATTCACACCCTGGTCAAGTGACTCCGCAGTAGACATGGGTTTTCATCACCTCCAGCTCCAATGTTAATTTCAGATCCTTAACCAGATGAACATTGTTCCAAGTTAGTCTACACCGAGTTTAAAAGAGAGAGGTAAATAAAGAGAAGAAACCGCTGAAAAGTTTTCAGAGACCTCTGTTCCTGCTGCTTTCTACTGTTTACCTGTTCTCCTGCCTGTCCATGACGTCGCACAGACACACAAACAAAAAAAATTCTCTCACACATACACACACACACAGGCAAGCAGACTAATCGATTCCTCAGTCTGCATGCTTTTCGTTGCTGTGAATATAACTTTTGGCCCTGATTCAAATTTGCCTCCATTGTATCAATCCACAGATGCGACAAGGAAGGGACAGTCAACAGAGAGGGAGTTAGAGAATGCTGCTGCAAGCTCCAGCTGTTTCCATGTGTCCGTCATTGCTGATTTGGACAGGTTCATAAATTTAGCACTCTGCCTGTTCTTTTTTGTGCAATGCTAATAATTGTTTTCAATTTTGAAATGGTAGCCTTATGTTTGAATTGGTTAGCCTTTTTGGGTATAATACAAGGGTATATTAAATAATTTTGTTAAATAAAATTTTAATCCTGGCACCAGGCCTAGTCACTGAAGTGCTCAAATAAAGTTGATGCACACCCTCGAGTGTAATATTGTGATTATACAACTATTACCAACAAAACAAAAATGTATTATTAAAATGTATTCTTGTTTTGGGGCAATTAGTTTTCAAAATTAAAAAGTTTTTTGGGAGTGTTATCCCCGTTTCCATGGAAATACACAGAGTCTGACTAATAACTGGAAATCAGTCACGTCAGTGTAATAAAACCTAGTTTGCTATTCCAGCAAGTAGGTGGAACCTAACGACCTGAAGACACGTTTCCTAGTCCCTGTTGAGTCTGCTGGCCAACTTGTGCTTATGCTAGAGATTGTGGGGTTTCCCAAAATAAATAAATACACCAGATATAAACAGGAAAATGCTCAGCTTGCTCAGCCATGTTTTGATGAAGATATCTGCTAAAAAGATATGTTTCCAGAAACAGATTACTACAAATTACTACATCTGCAAACAAAAAAAAATTATTTTTAAGTTAGTAGCCGTCGTTTCATGGCACAGCTGATGGAGGATGTCAGAAGATGCCAAATATTTCCAATAACTCTAAAAGAGTTATTGTCATTATTATTTATTAGTTACTGTCTCTTGTCAGCAAGAGTCATTTCCAAAGTTTACAACATGTTGTTATCTAATGGAATGTGCTGTTTCAATCCATATTTGATGTCGTTTAGCCTTTCAAGCACGTTTTCACTCCGTGCCAATAGTTTTTAGTTTACAGTTTTGCGTTGCAAAATGCAAACGTCCCTTTTTGTCAGTGTTTAGAATGTGTCTGTGTGTCAGAATATAGTGATTTAGGCTGTTTTTGTCATATTTGTGTGAGTTTATCACCATCAGTGAGTTGCCTGTTAGACTTCATCATCTGAGGTGTAATTCATTGACACTGTGGCGATTTGTTATTGGCATCGTGTTATCACCCAACTGATGAACATTTCCACAATTCTGGCAAATTGTGAGGTTTCCAAATTGACCACCAGGCTTCTGCCACAGGAGAAATGTAGAGAGAGAGAGGGAGAGAAAGAAAGTTAGAGAGAGAAAGACAGATAGTTAGAGAGAGAGATGTGTGTAGGGTGTCTCCTCTACTAAATGCTCAGGTGAAATATGTGGAGAAACTTCCATGTTGACACACTATTCATCTCCCTTGTATTTGATTCACATTATTTAAGTCTAGCAAAGGAGGAAATTATCTCTTTTTCAAACACAGACACACACACACACACACGCACTGCAATATTTACTTCCTCCCTCTCTCTCTCTCTCTCTGTCTGTCTCTCTTACTCTGTCTACCTGCACGCTGTTTGGCCGGTAAAGGACGTTAGTTAGATATCAGGAAACTAAATGAGTGTCGACAGTGTCTGACTGTGATCAATGAAGGCAAAGCCTGGCGGCCTGGGCAGGTTACATCTAATGTGATGAACTACTTTACACACACGCACACACACACACACACACACACACACACACACACAAACAGTCACCCTGGTTAAATGTAATGTGATGAAGTAGTCTGGCTGGCTGGCTGATAGAAGACAAGCTTTTAATTCATCCCAGGCAGTGATGTTTAGAGCATGAGGCAAACAGATTGAGACTAAAGTCCAAGCTTTACTACAGTCATGGAAGGAGTACTATAATACTGAGCTGATGCAGCTCATTCACAAATCAGTAGTTGGGCTGGGCAAAGGTAGACGCTGGTTTTCTTATAATTACCGTGGTTCACCATAGTATCTGGAATAAATGCATAATTCTGGTTAACAGCTTGGGTCCGACAATATTTTTTGCAGTTTTGGCTGCTTTTTAATTAATAAGTTGAATGCTGAGATCTCTAAAAACTGTGGCATCACTAACAAGAGACACAAGCAGCCAACTGATCACACAGGTGATTTGAAAACAAACCATCTAGTGACATTGTTTCCAAAATTTTATAGACCTGCTTCCCTTAACCTTGACATACTATACTGATATGTGTGTGGGTGTGTGTGTGTGTGTGTGTTAAAAAAATACAAGGATTATTTTTTGACCTCTGATTTCTGTGGCACTCACAAACATAATGACATGAAACCGATTAGGTTGGGATTTTTTTTTTCATGGCACAGTGTTACCTGAAAGAGACTAGCCATATATTAAGGTTAGCATAGATTACTTTACATAAATCTTGAAACACAGCTGCCAAAAGTAATCTAAATCCAAAACTAAATGTTGCAAAATTAATTCATTACTCTGCGTTAAAAAAAAAAGATTCATCACAACATGACTGAGTCTGTCTGTCCACTCATCCATGAAATTTCAAATTGCACAACAAACTGGAAACCACTTCTGCTTCATGCCTCTTTTGCCTAAACCTAACCATCTTTGACTTTGTTGCCTAATCCTAGCCCTTGTGACGGTCTGTGCTGGTTGCCATGAGCTGTTGTGTAAACATAAGGACGGTGCTGGCTTCCTACAATGTGTATTTGTTTACATCACAGTCACGGCATCTGAGAGTGTAAACAGCTGATGCAGAAGGATACCTAAAACGTCATAAGTAAACACAGAGGGATGAAATTGTGTTGTTTTTGCCGCTTTTGTCTTTGTGTTTGCAAAGTCACTGCATTCTTAGATGTGATGAATACACATCATAGAGAATAATCATAAGAATGGTGGCCAGAGGCTCCAGTAATCAGATCCATGGTTCAAAATGCCCGAATCATGCCCTTAAGAATCAACACTAAATGGTCCTTCTGTGGCCTGGGCACTGGTTTAGAGTCTCTCAGGGCTCTCAGGTTATCTCACACTAGCCTCCTCGTTGTTTGAAGAATTAAATCTGGCTGAGCTGCTTTTACTTATTTTGCTCCCAGCCTCGACAATAACCGACCTCAAATGTCCCCTCACACTTCCCTTTGTTAAAAGCTGCCTTCAAAGTTCCCTTTTCTCCTGGCCTCTCAGCAGCCTCCCATCCACAGCTCCGTGAGGAGGGAGAGTTTGTATTTATGGACTTTAGAACACATTTGATGTTTTTATTTTTACTTATTTGTATTGATTCTGTTTTGAAAGTGTGGAGCACTTTGACTTCACCTGTGTATGAGATGTGCTGTACAAATTAACTTGAACTCCTTTGCACCCAAAGGATATGACTCTGTTTCATTAATACCAGCCTGCAGGAAACACCTGTGACTTCTACACCGATAACAGACTCCTCTGAGTGGAACTGCAGATCCTCAGATGTAACAAGACTGTTTTATTTATTTATTTTGACTATCTTTATGTTAATTATTGTGGACGCTTTTTCCCTTTTATCTAATATCCAATCCAATATAATTGTTTTTGACCTTGTATTTGGTAATGTGTATGCACTAAATGGTAAATAAAGGGTTTAAAAAATAATAAAAAGTGCGTCATCTTTTTTTAACCTTTTATTTCTATCAGTTTTAAAGAAATCAGCAGGATAAAATCAACAGTAACTACAAGTAAAGCTAAAAAAGTAAATAAATAAATAACAGCCGTCACGTAATACCAAAAATCAATCCCACCCCCTCCCTCAAATAAATAAACAAACCATTTTTTTTTTTTTATTTTTGTCTTCCAAATGGAAGTTTGAATTATACAGTTTACAAAATTATTCTGACAACCACAGCTGCCAGGGTTTTGCTTGTTTTGTTTTGTTTTTCTCCATAAAAACAATAGATTTTTTTTTACAGTGAAGGTAATACCGACTAACCTTGCAAGTACTCTCTTTGTCACCAAGCCCTCAGCCATAACTATTTTGCATAGATAAATGACTATCACTTTGGAGTGCTGTATCTTTTATCCTTATCAACATTTCCCCAAAGTGACTAAAATTTTTAATCAGTTTGTGCTCCACATACAGAAAGAATTGAACTTTTGTCTGTTTCAGGCACATTGCCTCTCGTCCTGTTGCAAACACAGCTGCTCAATAGAACAACATTTCATTTAAATTAACCACAGGCTCATAGTAAAACTGCGACGGAATCTGTTAGAGAGACTATAGATTCATGCACCAAAAGATGGATAGTGCACTTAATACAAGTGATGTCCTTCAAGTGGAACATGTAGCTTCAGTACACCACTCTGTGCTCAAGTGTCCTTGAGTGAGATATGGAATCCCTGCTATCTCTAAGGAGGCAGGAGCTGACTCTGACCTCTGCCTACAGTATAACACACATGGATGGATGGATGGAATAATCTTGGAATGATGTTGTCTCATTTGCCCATAACCTCCTAAGTTTTTTGTTTTTTTTTTCTTAAATGTGTTGACACCAGAAATCAAATTAAAGCATCATTGACATGGTACAACCAATTTGTATTGGGTTAGGGTAAATGACACATTTTAGGCCAATAACAACCAGTTTGAGTCAGTTTATAACACGGCCAGATGGAACCTTTCATGGTGTTGTGACATTCACCTGGAAGCCTGGCATTTGCTTCACGTATGTATGTTAAGCCAAAGCATGTTATTTTTTCATTTGTTTTTTTCAAAATCTAACCACTTGCTTTTGTTGATATGCCAGCATTGGTTGCAGGATCTCGGAAAACTGACAGCAGAAGCAGGAGGATACCTAGACCGTAGTATGTAGACACAAAAGCCCACAGACAAAGCGGCCATATGTGACGTCTTGGAACGAGAACATGTTGGAAATCTCTTCTTTAGAACAGTTGGTAAAAGAAGCCCCTCTCCACTGAATCTGGCACAGCACTCTCTGGATGATGCTACCATATATAAATTCTTATGAAAATAAAATATTTTCAGTACAATTTACACTTATTCTGTGCATTCTGTTGCTGCGTTCCCATCATCAGATATTCGTTGATTTCACTGTGCTGAGTGTATTTAGTATGTTGCTGAGTCAGTGAGCCATTAGCTCTCATAGACTAACTCCCACGGCATGCCATACTGTATGGCACGATGGGGTGGGGGGGTTAGAAAGATGCCAAAATGCTGACTATTGTCTCCTTGTAGATGTTTCCCCCTAGCTTTGTTTTTTAAATGTAATTTCTTTTCATGTTGGCTTTTTTGAGATTTATGATATAAGTTCCCACTCTGCTTTCATCGTATATACTTCACACCCACAAGCATTTCTCAGACTGATAATGTGCTATTAAATATCAGGGAGCTCATGCTGGGGCCCAGGCTGTGGCCATCATCTGTCATCTCTATGTACACCGCGGCCACGTTCACACCCACTGTATAGCTAAAGCAAGGAGCATGCTCGCTGCCGACTGTCTTTCTCCATGTGTGTCTCCGCTGAGACCAGTAATTGAACTTCTTTATTGGAATGTGTCAAACTCTCTAAGCTGGAAAGTATTTTTCTAAGTTCACTGCTTCTTTAGTGGTTTGTGCCAAGGGAGTAATCAGTTTTGAAATCAGCATGCAAATTGAATCCCATCTTGTGAATAAATGTGTTTGCTCTTTGTTTTCTTTTTCTCCTTCAATGATTTAATATTTTGGTATTACTGCCTTCACCTGTTTGCCTCATAAAATCCCTCGACGCGGGATCATAAGCAACCGAGCCAAAGACTCCTTTATTTAATGAAATCACTTTAATTACAGGATAAAATAAAATTTTTGCTTGATCAAATCAGAATGCCTTCAATTACTGTGAGGCTCAAATAAACCTTTGTTTGCTTTTCCTCTTTTGCTTTTTTTTTCACTGACAGTTTTATACAATGAAGAAAGACAATACCTTGTTGATGCATATGATCAGATCAAGACCATATGTAGCAGAGTACATTTTGATTTGCTTGCGGATTTCACAAAAAGATATATCTGGGAAACAACAAACCATATCTACTGTACTTGAAACAAAACAAATCCACTGTTATTCAAAACTTTTAAGTTTCTCAAAAAAAAATCTGCTGTTTCAAGCTGTCTCGAAGGTCAACATGTTAATTAGTGAACTTCAGTGGGGATAATATGTATATTTTGTTACATATTGACAGACCCAGGCTATCTCTTCCATTCATTATGCTAACCTAGGCTAATATCTTCTTTATCCAGCTTCATATTTAGTTTCCTTATGCCATTCCCAGCAAGAGAGCAAATAACTATGTTTTTAAAAATGATATATTTTTTAAAAAAAAAACACTGCCAGAGGCAGGCAGAGGTGTCAGGAAACTGCTAATATTAGCTGTGTCTGATTATTATTCAATTCAACTCATCATGTCACAGGTCAACACTGTTTGTAATCATCTTAAGTCCCTAACAAGCTTTTGGACAATGGAAATTATTTATTACAAATGTTGTACCACTTTGTGTCCACTACATGACGCTAAAGAACAAATACTTGTTGTATGTGATATTGCTGTACATCATGTGTAGAACACATTATGTAAATTTCCCATATGAACTTTGTCAATTAAGGCTGACATCTTGTCAGTAGGTTGTGCTACGTGTGCTGTGTGGCACTACAGAGCACGCACTAGTCATTCATCATGTTGCTGTAGATCCTATGTCAACCACACCATGTACATTTCATGAAAATCAGATTATTTTTGTCACATAAGGCTAGCTTACTGTTGCCAATAGGTGGGGTTATCACTTTAACTCAGTAGGCACTTTGATGTCTTCAATTTGGGGCAGACTGGACAATGTAAGCTCAAGTTGCCAAAATTTTCCTTTAATGGCTTTTAATGGCTTTTCACAAAAACTCAATTTTAAGCCAAAGTAAGAGCAGCTTATGCTAACCAAGGTGCTCGACTGAAGATGGAAAAGGCTCCTCAGGAAGCAGAACTACAGCTAGCTACAGCTAAATTTGATGCTGAAATGGAAGCACTTATCTTCAAGTGTGAAGCAGACGCAGCCATTGCAGATGCTGAAGCCTTGGAGGCAATCAAAACAAAAGGAGACTTTAAAGTGCTGGATGCCATCTCAGAAGAGGAAAAAATGGAACGTACGAGTTTGTTAAATCTCAAAAAGAATCTTATCCAGACAAAAGTCAGCCAGCCACACCTGTCATCTCTCTCCCACAAGTCTGTGACAGTGCTAACTATCCATCACAGCAGGCCCAAGTAACACATAGTAAACGGCCATCATATGCTAACTCCATTAGCAGACCAAGATCATTTAACAATCAAATGGAGGGTACACCATATCCTATTAAAGATGAATATAAGCCCTCCTATGAAGAATATGATTACCAAAGACATTCAAGCAAGGCTTACCCCAAATTAAATGCTTCAGCCCAGCCTTACAGTCCCCACAACACACCAATAGCTAACACTAATCCGACCACAACCGAACCTCTCATATACCTCCTAGCTTGACGAGACTTAGTGAACTCTAGCCTGTATCAGTTTGACGACAGAGCTGAAAACTACCATGCTTGGCACTCATCCTACACCCATGCCACCAGAGGGCTAGGCCTCACACCAACAGAGGAATTGGACTTAATGACTAAATGGCTTGGTAGAGAATCTAGTGAACATGTCAAACGGATGCACTCTGTGCATGTGAATAACCCAACAGCAGCTCTTACAAAGGCATGGGAGAGACTCCACGAATGCTATGCAGCTCCTGAATTAAAGAGGTCCCTATTCAAGAGGCTGGATGAATTCCCAAGAGTGTCAGCAAAAGACAACAAAAAGCTAAAAGAACTTGGTGACCTGCTCATGGAGCTACAGTGTGCAAAGGAGGATAGTGGTCTCCCGGGATTGTCGAGGCATAAACCCCATCGTCGGGAGACTACCTAATGCACTTCAAGAAAAATGGGTGTCCGGTGGCTACAAGTGGAAGGAAGATAACGGTGGCTGTTACCCACCATTCGTATACTTTACTAGGTTTGTCTGGCATGAAGCAAGAAAGCGCAATGATCCAAGCTTTGTTCTTCCCAGCAGTAGCACCATATCTACAAAACAAGATCGACTTACCTTTAAAAGTCACAGCTCCAGAAATACAATCTCGGTTCACAAGACCAACGTCCCTTTGGAGAACTCTGATGCAGATCCTGTAAAGAGCGAGAATGACCTAGTCAAAACATGCCCAATCCACAACAAAGCACACCCTCTTAAGAAGTACAGGACATTTAGAAACAAAGCACTGTCTGATAGAAAGGCCTTTCTCAAGGATAAGGGGATTTGTTTCAAATGTGTAGCCTCATCCACTCATCTAGCAAAGGACTGCAAAAGAGCAGTAATGTGTGCTGAGTGCAACAGCAGCTTTCATGAAACAGCCATGCATCCCGGGCCAGTCTCGCAGCCATCCAGGCCTTTTTCATCTTCGGCAGAGAATGTCGAGGAGCAGGAAGAAGCCCATGACAGCGAAGCCATTATCAGCTCTAACTGCATAGAAATATGTGGCCTGGGCCAAGTTGGAAGATCATGCTCCAAGATCTGTCTTGTAAAACTGTACCCAAAGGGCTCACAGGACAAAACTGTCAAAGCTTATGTAATAAGCAATCGGTAATTGGCAAGATGTGAATTCTTTCATCTGTTTCACATAAAGGCTGAACCATCTTCATACTATCTCAAGACGTGTTCAGGTATAGTCGAGACATCCGGCGGGGTTTGAGATCGAGTCACTTGATGGCAACTATAGGATTCCCCTTACGCCACTTATCGAGTGCAATGAGATCAACAACAGGTCTGAAATCCCCACGCAAGATGCATCCCTGCACCACCCGCACCTAAAGAAGGTTGCCAAGCATATCTCAGAGTTAGACCCTCAGGCAGAGATCTTACTGTTGCTTGGCAGAGATGTCATCAGAGTGCATAAAGTAAGACAACAAGTCAATGGGCCACACAATGCCCCCTTCGCTCAATGCTTGGAATTGGGCTGGGTGCTGGTAGGAGAAGTATGCCTGGGTAGTGCGCACAAGCCGATGGTCACGACATTCAAGACCAATGTGTTAGAGAATGGCCGCCCTTCAATGCTCCAACCATGCACAAGCTTCTGCGCATTAAAGAGAAAATCTGTCAAGGTGGGGAGTCACATGACAGTGTCATGTGACTCCCCATGTGACCAGTCCACCTGGGACAGTCCAGTCCCTGCTGAGAAGCTTCCTAAATGGACAGCCTGGCGAGACTCCCTGCAGGACCTGAAAGACCTGCATAAGTTGCGTGCATACACAAAAACCTCCCTCACCAAGGCAGTACACACAGAGTTATGTGAGTTTTTTGCCGCCTCCACAACGGCAATCAGTGCAGTTGCGTACCTTAAGGCAGTGCAACAAGACAGACATGTTGACATAGGCTTTGTGATGGGAAAGTCAAAGTTAGCTCCTCAGTCCGAAGCTACTGTCCAGAGACTCGAGCTTTGCGCTGCTGTCTTAGCTGTAGAGATGGCAGAGCTCATCCAGGATGAGCTAGACACTAAGCTCAATGAGACTAACTTCTACACAAGGATGCTCTTGGGAGTTCAACCCTCCTCATAGCTAACACATGGGTGGTTCGTGGGAGAGGATGATAGCCATGGCACGGAGGATCATTGACTCCATGTTGCTCCAAGATAATGTCCATCTGACACATGAAGTGTTGTGCACACTCATGGCCGAAGTGACAGGGATCATGAATTCGCGACCACTGCGGACTCAGACTCTCCATTCATACTCTCACCTTCAATGATTCTCACAAAGAAAACTGGACTTTCACCTCCTCTAGGAGACCACAGAAAAGGATTTATACATCAAGCAGTGGAGACAAGTACAAGCTTTGGCTGACCAGTTCTGGAGACGTTGGAGTCTGCCCACATTGCAAAAGAGAAAGAAGTGGACAGAATCCTGCAATAGGGAGATATCGTCTTGCTGAAGGACAATCAAGTTGCTCGTAACAACTGGCCAATGGCTAGGATCACATGCACTTTTCCAGGAAAAGAAGGAAGAGTACATACGGTGGAAGTGAAGACCATGGACCAAGGCTGTACAAAGACCTTCCATAGGCCAGTCACTGAAGTAGTTCTGCTTCTACCTAAAGAGGAATGATGTTCAGGACCTGTATAGTAATCAAACAGTGACCTCATCAGGTCAGGCGGGGAGTGTGTTGTTACTATTTGTTCATAAACTTTGCAATGTTTAAAATGTTGTAACATTTCTTTAACAAACTTTTATTTTGATAAGCACTCCACACGGAAGTATTTTATTTTGAAGGGCTCTCTCTTAGAGAAACAGGAAGTGTAGTGGAGACGCGACGCAGACAGAGAAGATGTCAAATGATTGTTGTTCAGCTCTCAATTAATTTAAATAATATCAACACAATGGAGGCACTGCCACGAGTAATATTTCATATTGCATAAATTAGTCAAGGATAAAAATAGATCATAAATAAATGTTAAAACGTTTGTTTTGCAGTAGTTAAAAATGATTTTTTACAGGTTTTTACAGGACAAGACAGCATGTAAAACTGTTGTATTTATGTTTGTTTTCAGTTTTTATTCCATGTCCATGTACCAAATGAAGAGCCTTCAGTAAATGGTCAAGCTTACTACATGACTCTATCATTTTTGGAGTGGAGTTTGGCTCGTTGTTGAGCTGAAGTACTCATACACTTTAGCCAGAACAGCATGATACCAAAGGTGTCGAAGATGAGTTCAAAGGTCAAAAGTGATTAGGAGGCACTATGGAGCCAATGTGTCAAGCCCGGTTACACCACCAAATCAAAATAATGAGTAGTTGGCAAAGTTGCAAAGTTTTGTGAGTTTTTTGTGCATTGTAAGACCTCCAACCTGTGTACATAAAATAAAAATGAACGCATGAAATCCAGGATGGCTAACTAATAAAATGCTTTTAAAGAGGAGATTAATTAATCACTCAAATTTGAACATCAAACAAACTTTATCCTAACCCTTGCATGTGTTTTGGGGGCACTATGAAGCCAGTTTCGCTGTTACCCATTAGCCAAGTTTCTCTGACTTTGTCAAAGCAATCCTTTGACCGACTAATTGATTATTTGGGTTTTTCTAAATAACATGTTGCCTTATAAAAGCACAGTGGTTAAAAAGTTGTTTTTGCACAAATGTACCAATTAAATTAAACCATTTAAATTGGCCATTGGCCAATGATTTTTTGTACCCTGCTCTTAGCACATAAGAATACAGCCATGATGAAAACACCTTCTGTCAACCACTGCTGTTTGTATGCACCGTAAAGTTTATGAACCCAGCCAAAGTGAAGATATTATGAGCAAAACCCACTTAAACAGGCTGATCAGCTGCTTTATTGATTTGGGAGAAAGCCCTAAATTCATCCCACTCACCATAAACTCAGAGAAAAAAGGTTATTGTCTGTCCACTCGAGTTCACCCTGTGAGTGTGCTCTGTTGACAGTTGTGATTGCACATATTCACTGACTCATGAAATGTATTTGCCTTCCCTCCAGCAACTGTTTTTCTACCTGTGGAACGAGGCAAAATATCAGTGGGCTGTGTGGCGTAACATCCTTTAGGCATTTTGTTGTGTGAGGTAAAAGGGAAGAGACGGTAGGCTCAGAGGTCTGGAAGAGTTCATCGCAGCAGCTGATGAGCTATCTGATCCTCCAGTCGGGGGAGTGGATGGCTCTGGAATAAATGTCAAACTGAAAATAAAAAATAAAAATGCTTTTTATCTTTTACATGTTGGTAAATATGACAGTTTAACATGCCAGCTGGGCTCATTCCAACAAGCCTTAAAAACTAAACAACAAAATACGTTATCCTGATGTTTTATTCACTTATTAATTTGTATCAAATTCCATATCATCATAGAAGATATGTTTGAGTTCTGCGTATAGAGATAATTTACCACTGTAAAATAGTAAATGACTATCATGTTTTGTAAAGTTGCATCACAGAGCTAATGTAAGAAAAAAAAAAACACATTCCAGCTACTGTTTTATATTAATAAGTACATTTGGGAACACTGAAAGCAAAAAGACAGCAGTGGGTGTCATGCCTACTTACGCTTCTCTGATTTCCTCATTTCGCATTTGATGTGTGATTACATTAGGACCCGCCTTCTGTCAGTCACAACCCAGGTAAGTCAAAGCAAGATGCTTCTGCCTGCTATCATCTGTGAAATTAAACAACGAAAAGGTTAGACTTCATCGTCAAATCAATTTATTTATAGAGCAGAATTAAACAAATTATGACGAAAGTGCTTTCACTGAGAAGAACACTACTGCACCGAGTCTTGCATACATCAAGACTCCTTTTCAGTGCTCAGGAGCTGTATCAGCATGGGTAGGATTTAGTGATCACAGCCTCATGGTTGTTTCAACGCACATCAAGGCCAGAGTGAAAATGTTTTATGCTGGTTCATACAGAATGTTCAATTCTAAATCCCTCTCAAAGGATTGTGCAAATGTGACATAAATGTGTGTAAAATTAAATGGCACACAGATTACTCTAAACCTGCTCATGAAGCTCTCCGTGGACGTTGCAGAGGAGCATGGTTAATAACATTCATACCTTACAGAATGCTGGAGGGGTCATCCAGTCTGCATTGGCCATGCATGTTTCCATTATAAAATCTTATGATCATGTTCCCTTGGAGGTTTTGAGAGGGGTGTTTTGGAAATGTGGGTGCTGTGGAAACATACCCCATAGTTTCTGCTGGAGAGGGTTGTGTTATATTCTGTTTGTAATTTTGACAGACAGAATTTCAAGTTACCCAGCCTGTTTTTGTCACATACTTTTGTAGGGATCTCGGTGTAAGAGCCCGGTACCAAAAGCCAAGTTTCACCACTGTGTGATACACTGCTGTGCTGTGCCAGTTGAGAACATGGCAAGAGAGAACCATATGTGTCTGTGTTACAATACGCCGGTGGATGGCACCTGCCACGTCAGCATGGTATGCTGAAGAGCGGTGTCAGTTGCAGCCATGTGATACAATGCTGGACGGCATTAAATTACAATGATGCTGGTAATTACCTAATATAAGAAGCGCAAAGGTCTCTGTAGGGCAGGCAGCAGGGGTAGTGGATGGTTCCATCAAACCCTAGACTTTCATGCAGGAGTTCGGTGTTCGCTTCCTGTCTAATTGTAATTTTATTTTATTTTTTCTACAACTAAACATGTTCTCTTTTTTTTGCCCAAACATTACACTCCATGTTGCATAACCATAATCATGTGCTTTTGCTGACATCCTGGCAATGGTTGTCATGTGCTTTTGTTGACGTCATGGTATTGGTTGTCATGTGCTTTAGTTGACATCCTGGCATTGGTTGCCATGTGCTTTTGTTGTGTAAGGAACGTAACCACATGCTTTTGTTGTCAAATGCTAACCATGTGTTTGTGTTGACATCCCGGTGTTGGGAGCACAGTCCTAGAATGTCTTAATACTTAGAATTTAACATGTAGACTTTGAATACCACTGACAAAGTGTCAGTATGTAACGACCTGGTATGAGAATGTGTTGAGACACCTCAGAACTTAATTTCAACTTTTTGCTGATGCTTGTAGTTGTTTTGGTGTCATGAGACCACAACCCCCAGTGAGCAGCTGAGTGTGAAGTGGCGGGGATGAAGGTCAGCACCTCTAAGTCTGAGGCCATGGTACTCTTCCAACAGGGGTTTACGCCATACAGGTTGGGAGTGAGCTGCAGCTGCCCCATGTAAAAATGTTAAAGGCCTTTTCATATTTGTAGTGTTAAGTCCAGGTGAATTAGGCTATATTTCTTTCTACCCTTAGGATGATTACATTTGGCTTATCTGAGTAATAGGTGGACTGAATGTCATGGTGCCGCATTTCCTGTTTTATTTGTAGTTTGTGTCCTCTTTGTGTCATTTTTGCTTTCCACTTCCCCCCATTGTGTTTTTTTCCCTCCTTTTTTGATGGTCCTGATTAGTTTCACCTGTACCTGTTTAGCCCTCTTTGTTGGCTGTCCTGCCCTTTTTGCTCCTCACTGTGTTCTATTAGTCGATCAAACCCTGTGTATTTAAGTCCCTGTCTTCTCCTCACACTGTGTTGGCTCATCTGTTGTGCTCCTCTGTCCTGTGTTTGCTCACTGTTTTGCTCTTCATCCCTGCCTCTGGTTTGAACTTTGTTTTTGGTTAATTCTGAGTTGTTTTCTTTTAGATTACCCATCTTCTGTTGCCTGCCATTATTTGGATGTTTGGACTCTGGACTTTATCAGCTTTTATTTAAGTCTCGATTTTTGTTTAAATCATTCTGCCTGCCTCTCTGCTTGCAGTACATTTGTATTTTTAAAAATCCCCAACACTGCATGTCAATACAGGAAGTAGCGTGTCCTTTATGTAGCGAAGTGGATTGTAACAGTTTTGGTGATGGATTGTTGTGTAAAGCATCCAACTTTTGTGTGAAAGTGTGGAGTTCATCTCTAGCCCATTCTCATTCCAAAGTCATCAAATACTGTCACTTTGTCAGCCATTACATTTTATAATACAGCGCTATTCAGCAGGACGGCACCTGGCTCGCCAGTATGACATGCAGACGAGTAGTTTCAGGTGATTATGCAGCAAGACATGCCATTGGACAGTGTCAGGTTGAAAGACTGCTAGTTGAGCCAAACCATGATGTTTTTTCCTCAACCTAACCATGTGCATGTGTTGTGTAAAGCTAACCAACACTGCCTTTAATAACAAATGTCAACAGAAGACATAGAGGGATACTTAGAGCATAATTTGTGGAAGCGAAAGTTCAATGACAAAGCGACAATGTGTGACAACTTGGGATGAGAACATGTTAATCCATGGTTTATTGCCATAATCAATCTTTCTCTAACCCTAAACATACTGCAGCTGATGTGTGCAGATGTTGTAGAGAAATTATTGGCTGGGCTGAAGCATGCGAGGCCAGCCCTATAAATGCGAAAGCCTTTTGGTAATTGACGCCGATGGGTTGTTTTACAAATTGACGTTAGCGGTGAAACTTGGCTGTGATAGTGGTGGACATCTGTGCAGTCCCCACTGGTCACACTGGGATGTTTATTAGGTAAAGCTTCAGAGAAAGAAACTCCTCTCTGTGCAACTGTGTCTAACTGTTCTTTTCTTCATTTTAACATTATTCAACAACATTATTCATTTTCCGACTGGAACACTACAATGGGGCCAGCGTTGAAGGCGAAAGTCAAGGTGAATAAATCCATGACTCTGTGAATCCCAGCCACTTCCTGTTTCAAACTAAAAGCCTTTTTAAATGAAAAGTAGCATTCCATGCATCGTCTAGCCATGTAATAGGTTTTTACCTAGTCTTGTTTTAGAAATGTTGGCAACACAATTTAATCTAGTCCAGGATTTTGCATCTTAATAGAGGATGAACTGAGAAAAGACACCTTTAAAACTCAAAGCTCGGTGTAGCTGAACAATGAAGACGAGCAACATTTGCTTGCAGCTTCTGTGACACCTGTGGTGGCTTGGCAGCTGCCAGTTAGTTTGGCTTCTTAAGAGTTACATCCTTATGGTAGACAGTCCATCAAAGATAAATGACAGCTGTGGAGGCAAAGACTTGATCAATTGTGAGGAGGGAAGGTGAAGCTAACAATACAATGCCAAAAAAGTTTAACACTAAAACTCAAGTTAAAGGCCAACAAGGGTCTGGAATATTTGCAAACTGCCTAACCATCTAAGCACAGTAATGAGAGCTGTGAGTATGTGTGAGAGAGATGACAAATAAGAGAGAATGGGAAGCCCAGCAGAAAGCATGGTGGAATCTAAAAGCATCAGGCAAGATCTCAGGCAGAGCTGAATCAATGTGTAGTGCCAGTTTTCTGAGACAATAAAATGAGCTCGCTGTCTCAATTGCCTGGGAACTACTTAGAAATTCTTACTTCGATTTATTTGAGGAGACAGGCCACATCGAGGCTAAATGCAGTGAGTCAGGACATCTGCTCTCTAGAGCACGATAAATGTGTCCTCATAGACTTTTTTTCCTTTGGAGCAATGAATGAATCCAGACGCAGCAAAAGAATAATGTAACGGTTATTACAAAATCTGTAAGTTGTTACAATGAGACCTGTTTGATGATGGGCCAAGTCAGTAAACAAAAAAAAAGTTGCCAGTATGACAAATAAAAGATGCAGTAGTACTTCAATGGATAAATTAACTTCATAGGCATATTGATGCCTCGTTGCTCAGTAAGGCTGAATTTAACTGTCCACTGTCTTGAGTCATAGATAAGGACTTTGGTCATACGTGTTCACCATTATTTAACAATGAAATAAGATTTGAACATGTTAACGGGCCTCTGCAGAGTGAAAACAGTCAGTTGTTGTGTAATTTGATTGAAACCACTTTCTTTATTTTCATATTCATGTATATGTGTAACCAGGGCCCCTTGCTGATTCCTTATTACGTAGGTACATTCCTTATTAGGCAGGTACAAACACATGCTTCCTGTTGTATACTGATATGATGGTTTTTTCTTGCCCGATTTATGAGACCATGAATTTACAGAGTTGAGAAAATAATCAGACTGGTTTCTGAGGCGTTCCTTCCAAAGATCAGAAAAACATCCCTAATCATCTACAATTCCACAACAACTTGACAAACTCCATCTGCATTGGAAGAGTGTGTGATATGATTGAAGGCTCCAGAACAACTTCTTAATTGACTTTGTGGTGAGATTGTTTTCTCACCTACATAATAGAAAGCACAGGGGGTGGGCAGCTGGGTGCATCATGGTGTGGGGGAGAAAACAATCTCACCACAAAGCCAATTAAGAAGTTGTTCTGGCGCTTTCAATCATAGCACATCATGTTACAGCTCAGTTCCAACACTGGTGATAAACATTGTGTTTTTTTAAAGCCAAAACTTGACTGGAAATGTAAAAAACACAGCAGTGGTGGAAGTAGCAATAATACAGTGTTGAAATACTCAGTTACAAGTTACTTAACCCTCATGTTGTCTAAAGATCAAAAAGGATCCACAACTATGTTTAACAGCATAGAAAACTCTCTAAATGTTTGTTGTTGTTGTTTTGTTTTTTTTTCCAACTTGAAATTTGATGAATCTTCCCTGGAATGACCCCAACATGAGAAAAAGGGAAACATTGCCTTTGTTCATAAATATTGTCTTCAAGGTCGTTTTTGACCCAGCAGTTATACAATTATTTTCATAATAATAATAAAATGCATTCCAAACTACTTTCTGCACATCCCTTCTAATTTCTGGTCTACACAAGTAAGATTTATTGCTAAAAAATATATGTTTACATCTCTGCACTACCATTAGCACTAATAATAATAATAATAATAATAATAATAATAATAATAATAATGAAAAACCTCTACTTTAGTAAAGAAAACAATTATGAAAGGTATGTTGTAATAAAAACGACGGTATTCCACTGATTAAATGCAGTCTTTCTGCACTGTGAAGAGAGGAAACCTCAATATTCACAAAGTCTGTGATGATTGACAGGTTGTGTCTTCATGCAAAATACTTTTGGGGTTTAAGATTCAATCGGGCTGTAGTGGTGTATACAGAACAAGACAAGACAACACAAGGGCTTGATTTCCTGCTTAAATTTTGTCCATTGGAATGTATGGAGGATCTGAAAGGGTTAATTATTTTCAACTGTTGTAGCTTGGTAAGTATTGGATGCATTTGAAAACATAAAAAACAAGAATATTAACACATTCAGGAAGTGTTATACATAACTTTTACAACTGATTCCAGGCCTTTGCTTCTTTGACACAAATTGGAAAGAGAAAGTTGGCTGTGCAACACTTTCCACATTGCAATCATTTGTTTTAGAAGCGGCTGATGGATGGAATGATTAAAGCCAGAAACCACCATGTAGCATCACACTCTGCGCTCTGTGTCCCGCAGTTTTCCATCGAGAGTCTCGCAGCTGCTTTTCTCTGTGAATAATTTCCACTGAACTATTTGAACTATTGTCTGTTTCTCTCTTGTTAACCGCCACAGCGCACTGGAGATGAAAATGCCCGACATTAGCCAATCTCTCCCCTATTTGTCCAGATGCTCAGGCACATTAAAATCAGCCATCATTCTTTTCTCAAGCCATTAAACTTTTTTCTTTTTTTTTTTCCAGGCTCTAACCTATGTGTCCTATCTGTGATGCGCATAACTCCATTCTACGGCTGATTTCCATGTTGTTTGTAATGAGGGGACGTGTAGAGACAGACAGACAGCTCTGTTTCGCTAACAGGCCCAGCGGTAACAAGCACTATGCTAATCGCAGTCCTAATGAAAGCATATCTCCAGGCCCGATTCGGTTGGAGAATAAATGCCTTCATTTAACTCAGCATGGGGGCCCTGTCACTGGGAAAATGCAGTTTTTAAATACACAAGCAGTGTGGCACAGCTTGGCTTTTCTACATGGAAAACAATTTGTTGTGACTGTCAGTGAGCGAGGTAAAACAACGCTGCTGCCCTGACTCCCACACAAAAAGCACGCAAATATTTGTTGTTATTCAAAAGCAGGGTTTTCCCTGCCGCTGAAGGCACGCTCGCCAGGCAGATGAACACAGGAAAGCCTTTAGACAGACACAACACAGGTGGCTTCCTGTCACATTTGAAACATGTAGTATTTGGTTCTTACGCTAATCCTCTGAAAGCGGCAGCCTCTCTCGCTCACATCAATGGAGCGATGTGTCAGCTCCCGCAGATGGCTTCTCCAGATACGTTTGTGCACTTGTGTGATTTTTGGATGATAGGCACATCTTATCTTGCATGCTCCAACACTCACCTCAGTGTGCGTGTGTAGTCAGTGTGCAGAGTATAGGAAAACACGAGCACATGGAGACAAAGATTCCCTGCGTGTGATGCACATCTGATAGTCTTTCCACAAAGATAAGTCCAATGAATGGCTTTCACAGTGAGGAGTCAAAGTTGCATGTACGTGTGTTTGTTTGTGTGTGTGTGTGTGGTGTACACGTGTCAGCAGTTAGCTCAGAGTGACTCTCGAGATAAGCCTTATTCCATCTGAGTAACCTTTAATTAACTGAAAGGAATAGTTAATGAATGGGAGGAGGAACGCATTGATGATGATGTGTGTGTGTGTGTGTGTGTTATTTCTTAGCCCTTAATTCTATTTGTTTTCTTGGTACACTGTGTTGCCAGTCGTCTATGTTGATAACCAGGCATTGTTCTGCAGTGGCGCCCCCAGAAGTGTTTCACAGGGGTGGACCAGATGGAGCCACTGAAAATCTTGGAATGACACACCAAATCCATGGGCCATAACGGATTTTTTAAAATTCTTTTAGACTGTTAAGGTATATTGGTTAGTTTAGATGTCAGTACAGAAAATTAAAGGGATACTGCATCAATTTTCAACCAGATTTAAATAATAACATACGTAGCATGTGTAGATAAACTGTGGTAAACTTCCCTCCCTCCTCCCCACTCAGCTAAACACTGCCAAATGAAGTAATTTACGTTTTCGTTTTTTTGGAGGTATTTTGCAGGCTCTCAATCTGTTGCTCAAACTACAGGCTGTAGTTCTCCATTTTCACATTGCCCTCCACCACGGACACAAAGAGTACAGAGCTGGATCAAGAGACTCACCTGTCTTTCTCTCTGTCTCTCAAACTATTACAGCAAGCAGTTACACAGCAGTTATTTATTTATTTATTTTTTTTTATCCAGAAGGGAGGTAATTTTTGTGCAAATCTACTTGATAGATGTACTAACATTCCATGAATAACACCAAGTATGTCTTGTCCCAGATCCAGGGGTAAGTCTGAATCAGACAGAGACAGCTTTACCTCATTTTTACATGATGTTTCTGCACCCACCCTGTGAGTTATCATTGTTTCCAAAATTGACAACATATTGTTATCTAACAACATGTTCTGCTTCAATGAATATGTGATGCCGTTTAACCTTTCAATAATGTTTTCACTGTTTTTCACTGTAGTCCCACTGTTTTATGTTCCAACATGCAAATGTCACTTTTTGTCAGTGTTTGTAATGTGTCTGTTCAGAACATGTTGGTTTATGATGGTCTTTGTCATCTGTGTGACCTTATGCCAGTTTACAGTTTATACCGTTAGTGAGTTAGTTGTTACTTGTCATATCATGAGCTGTAATTCACTAATGTGTTGGATAACTTTTTGACACTGTTGTCAATATATCATGATGGTGACCCAGAATTAACACAATTCTGTTAATTTTGCTAGAGCAGTGATTAAGAAGTGGCAGGATAATATTTTCATTGTGTCTTTATGGCCAATGAGATTGCTTAATCAGAACTACTCATTGTATTGCACTATATTTTCATGATGTGTGTATCAGTGTAGATGTATAAAACACTATAAATTTGCACCTTTAAATGTAGACGTTTCCTTGTGTTTTCATATTGATGTAACATTATCAGAATTGTGAAGCCTGGCTTTGAGCTGCACTGTAATCTCTGAAGGCTGCTGTGGTTTTGTTTTCTACTCAGTTTATTCAATTCAAGAAAAAAAAAAACTTTTAAGCAAATGCAAATCAATTTGAATCAAATCAAAAGTGAAAAGTCTTTAAAATAAAATGCCTGTTTGATAACTGAGTCTGAAAACATTTTGTGGCACTCATGTAAAAGGCCAAGCATGCCAGTGATGAATGGCGTGCTATTCAAAAGCCCTCGCTGTGCGGAAACTTGTTTGTTGTTGCTTTACTTTGAAATAGAACATCAATCATGTGAGGAGTGAAAAGGATTTACACAAGCGCAGTCTTAATCTAATGGTCTGCCGCGCAAGGCGATGAAGAAATCTCAAACCAAATTTGACAAAGCCAATTGTCAAAACATTTCCTTCTCGTAAGCGTCAGCTCGGTCCACATCGTGAAACTCAGCTGTGAGTCTCCGACTGCAGACTGGAGCCAAATGTAAATGGGAAGCAGAAGAAAAGCAACAAAACGGAGGGAAAGAAAAGTATGTAAACTCTTTCAACCATCCAAATTAGAGGTTTTTATCGGATCAAAGGCACCCCGGCTTACACGGGGCCACACACACACACACACACACACACACACACACACACACAGGCGCACACACAGAGAGAGAGCCTCCCGTTGTGTTTACGGCAGGGCTCACAGCAGTTATATGTTAATGCCAAATGAGGAGAGGGGGAGGGAGGAGGAAATAAAGGGAGAGAATTAAGCAAGGCTGGGAGGGAGGGATATCAGAGGAGTGATAAGTAGAAATAATTCTCTCCTCTGCAGCGCCGCACACACTGACATTGTCAAACAAATTGTCTGTGTGGCTTTAACAATGAAAGGAACTTTTGGTTTCTAAGCCTGGAAAAAAAGAGGAAGAGGAGAGAAAAATGGCAAAAAAATCGACTTTATACATAGGGCCGCCATTGTATATACAGCAGTCAGTCTGAATGATTGATACAACTCACTCAGCTTTCATTAAGACTGATTGCATAAGATGCCTGATAAAGGAATTGTTTCAAAAACAATATTTTGCTCACAGTTGCAGCATGCAGAAATTGTTTATTTTTTTCAATGAGGAAAATTGGCTTCACAGTCACATAAGCTGTAGTCTCAGACCTTTCTCATGCAGAGCCTGTGCTGGAAAAAGATCCGTCTGGAAGAAAAACACACTGTGGGTTATTTATTCATTTATTTTTTTAAATTACAATCATCTTGTGTGGCTCTTAACTCAGGATACAGGGTAGGTGCTTAAGCCTCGTTCTCAAGTGATGACCTTCCCATGCGCATTGCGCATTGGAGCCGTCTTGTTTTCTCCCGGCACATAATAACAACGCCACCAGTTCTATCAAAGCACGTTCTCGGTGTGATGCCGTCCAGCCGCATTCCAGGTGGATGCAGAAGGTGGCTTTTGGCATCACACTTGTATCAGACTCATATTTGACGAGTTGGGAATGAGCTGGGATTATTGTAAACTTGCAAAGGGTCAAACAGTACCATCCATTCTCATTCCGAGGTCGTCTTATACTATTGATTTTGTAGTGATTTCAGCACAAGATCCCAACACCAAAAGCCAGCTTTCACGTCCGCATGATAGACCGTTGGGCAGTGTCAGCTTAGAATACAGCCAGAAAGAACTATTTGCATTGTCATTACACAATGCTGGACAGAACCTGTCACAACAGCGTGATACGTAGATGTGTAGTTTCAGCTGAAAATGTGGCTGGATGGAACCTGTTAAGTCCACATGAACGGCATCAGGCTGAAACACTGCCAGTAACAATATACATAACAATATAACAATGTAAGGAGTTCCAGTCAAGTGTTTGCTTTCCGTCCGCATGTGATGTTTTATTTATTTTTTACTTTTTATTCACCTTACCATGTGCTTCTTCCCTCTAATCTGAACCATCCTTGCCATCAGTGTTGATGAGCTTGGTTGCCATGTGCTTTTGATGTCTGAACATAATCATGTTCAGCGTCATCCCACCTTGTTGACATCACGGTAATGGCATCCCAGCACCCAGTACAATGCAGCAGGTTGCCTGAAACATTACATGTAGACATGGAAGTCTACTGCAAAGCAGCAACATGTGACGACTACTGGCAGTGGGAAAGCAGTTCATAGCCTTTTTGAAAATGTGTTTACCCCTGTTTAAAAACAAGGAAAGAAAGAAACAACCAAAAAAAATGCGCAAATTTTGGGGGGAAAGGTGTACAAGATAGCCAGCTAGTGACAGGCTTTATACCCATAGTCTATATCCTGTGAGGCAAAAAAATCTATAGCGAGTGAAATCGCAACTTCTACTTTTCAGTTTCAGAAGGAAGAAAGCCTCACTCAGAATTGTTATTTGTACAAAGCCCATTATCACAAATTACATTTTGCCTCTGAAGGATTCACAACATCTGACACCCCTCTGTCCTCGGACCCTCACAGTAGATAAAGAATATTCCCCTAAAAACCCCTTTACAGGTTAAAAATGGTAGAAACCAGAACAGTGACTAAACCGTGGATGTTTGTAATTACCCCACATGGATTTAATGGACACTTTTTCACAGCAACACTTTGAATGTTAAAATTACATGCAATAACAATATGCTGTATAGCCCAAAGTGTTGGCTCAGATTTACCACTATAATTGCATTATGGACTTAATGCACCTAATAACATGTAGAAATGGACACAGAGAGACAGCAAACACAAGCTGAGAGGAAAAGGTCAGTCACAGTCAGGGTCAGCACCTGAGTCTGTCCCTGCTTCTGTCTCCTTTTCTTTTTCTCTGGACTTCTGTCAAGCTTCTCTCCACACACACACACACACACACACACACACACACACACACACCTCAGTCAACAAAATAAAGCCATGTATTTCCTGTTGTTGGGAACAGAGCTGGACTGCTGACCTATAGCCATAACAGGCCTTAAGGGGAGCTGTGATCGCTTTGCTCTTTGAAGGCTGGACTCTTGGCTTGGTCTTGATTATACAGTAGGAGGCATTTCAGCTCACTGTTACAAGGAAAACATCCTGGGGTTTGTCTCTGGTGTGCATCTGAAAGCCTGTCATTCAGTCACTGTTTGTTAGGTTTGAGTGATATTTCAGTGGAGCAGAGCCGAGCGGTGAGACTCTGCTGTACTGCAGCCGTCAGACTCTGACGCTCTTTAACATTCATTACAGAAGGGGAAAAGTGAAATGTAATGATGACCACACTGGGATGTAACAGCAGTGAATAATAATAAGATCCATCACCATATATTACAGAAAAAGGAATGGAAAAGATGAAGGACTTCCACTGTTATCAATGTGTACAAAATAAAATGAAAATGTTGTTGTATTTTATGTACTATAAAAATACATCAAAAAATGTAATGTTTTGCAGATTAGAGTAGTCATAACCCAAGCTCTTCCCAGTTTATAGCAGATAGAGAATGCCAGAAAGATTTGTATTTGGGGTTTTGTACTGTAATATAAGCTTTATTTGTTGAGTTATTTTTCTCTACCACCGAAACAAAAGATGTTGATTTTGTGTTACAAGGCCTGTCGAAGAGTTGCGTGGCATGTTTACAGTTCAATTATTTTATTGCAAAACAATTTTGAAGTCCATATTGACAAGGTAAAGCAATTTTTTACCAGATTGTCCATCATCCCAAGTCATCACATGCTGCTGTTTTGCACACTGCGTCTACATATCACTCTCAGGGATCCTTCTGCGTCTGCAGTTTACATTCAAAGATGATGCTACTGTGATGTCAACACAAGCACATGGTAGGATTGTCTTGCATGTGGTTATGTTTAGGCAACAAAAGCACATGACAACCAATGCCAGGACATTAACACGCACTTGCTGGCACTAATTGGCAACAAGGGCACATGGTAGGGTGTAGGAAAAAAAATCAGATTCAGTTGGGAAGTTAACACTGGACCTCTGCTTGAAAGTCTGGGGTTTGTTGGATCCATCCATCTAACCCTTGTGCTACTTATATTATGTGATTACCAGCAGTGACCTGGTGCTGTGCTGCCACGAATCATGGGTAAATGACAGGTTTCGTTCAAGCACAAGTGCTCTCAAGTGACGCCACCCATCCACGCATCGTGGTGCTGCAGCAGGTGCCGTCTGGCTATCCAACAGTGTACAATAACACCACAACAGTTCTGTCTGCCCGTGTCTTCAGCCGACACCGTCTAGTGGTGTATCATGCAGATGATTTTGGCTTTGGGATCTTACGCCAAAAGCACAAACAAAGTTGCAGTATTTCACGACTTCAGAATGAAAACCAGCTGGGCAGATACTGACATTTAATGGGATTTAACTGGGATCTGGTCTAGTCAGTGCTGTCTGTTGAGTGATGAATGTTCACACAGCAGCTTTGCATGACCCCTAACCTGAATTCATATAGCGTGATGTTTCTTTATTATCAGTAGAATCACCTTGAATTATAATTCTTTTAAAAGTTTTCACCTCCCTAGGTACATTTTATGTTTTGAAATATGAAAGATTTAGAAACATTTGCACAAAATATAAAATTCTGTATGAATATTTGAAGGAGTGTTTGAATGCAGTGTTTTTTTTTGTGTGTGTGTATTCAGTTCAAGATGAAATCACTTCAGGCTAATGCAAATCAATGTGAATCAAATCCAAAGTCTTTCAAGTAAAAAGCCTGTTTGATAACAGAAAGCTCAGACAGGTCAGGGCTGGGGTATATGTGCATTTTATTAGCGCAGGCAGGTGTGAATGTCCATGCATGTGTGTGAGTGCGTGTATCAGTTGCAAACAGTGGAGTGGAGTCTATTCTTGGCAGGCCGGTGTGTCAGGAGGCTCAGATAGGCAGTGACAGCTCACCTGCGGTGCATAGGGCACTGCTGGCCTGCAGGCAGACAGAAGGGGTGGGTGGGGGGTGGAGGGGGTGATGACACGAACCCAGCATGACTCACCCACGTAGACACACACAGCGGGGGTTAACACGATCGCATTACTTACTGCACAGCACAGGTGGGGGATGGAGGTGGTGGCGGCAGTGGTGGGGATGGTGGGCGATGTGTATTGCCTTTGATGAAAAAGGATGGGGGGCTGAAGAGGAGGACGACAGAGGGGGGAGGGGTGAAAACAGAGGAAGAAGCCCCAGTAGACACAGATGGATAGAGACAGGTCTCTACTGAGAGGGGGACATTTGGGAGATCAAGGGAAAGCTAAATTTCATAAAACATAAATACACAATATGACATCGAGCCCGATAGACACGTGAAAATGTTTTCACTTCGGTTCAACAGAATTGAACAGACACTTAAATTCTGCTTGTTTTATGTGACCACCAATAAAAGGTGTCTGTGTTTGTCCAAACTCTAGCTCATATTTTAAGCAATTTATAATCTTTTCAATGATTTCGAAGAGCTGGTAAAATCTGCTGATGTCTTTTTTTTCTCAACTAGTAAATCAATCAGAATCAGAATCAGTTTTATTGCCAAGTACATTTACATATACAAGGAATTTGACTTAGTGTTTTGGTGCAAAAAAAATAACATAAAGGAAGAATAAAAATAGTTAATTTAAAAAGAATAACACATAAAAATATACAAGCAATACACAAATATAAGATGAAAAATAGAATTTAAAGAACACAAAATCTTAACTAGGCCTGTCATGGTAACAAGATTCAAGAAGGCTTATTGTCATTCCATAACATGAAATACTAGAAAGGGAACAAACCTTAGTGCTGTGGTCCTGGTAAAAGCAGCAATGGAACAGGATGCAAGAAACTAAAACAGTAGAAGTGATTGTCCAACCAAATTCTCATTAATCGAAAAGCGGCTTTGGTGACCTTATGCTGAAAGCACTGCCACCCTCCCACCCACCCTACAAGGACCTTCATGCTCCTCGTATTATTTTGTACTGGCATCACGCTTTTGTGAGTTGTTGTGTTGGTAGAAATACAATTATTTATTTCTTTGTGCCAGTTTGTCTGCTGCAGATAAAGTCAGCTGCCCAGATGACTGCCTCACATGCACATATTTCTTTCTGTATATCATTCATTTCCCACCAGTGCTGCTTTCATTTTCCTGCAGCTGTGCTGAATAAAGCATCTCTCAGAGCTTTCATGGACATAACTGAAGGTGAAATCAGTAATCCCTCCGGCCGGCTCGCTACTTCTACTTCTACTTTATGCATAAGAACAACAACATGTATCAGGGTAGTAAAAACAGCTTCAGCATATTTTCATGACCTTATGATATAATAAACATTAAATGTATGTTCTGCGTGAAGCACACTCCCTCATAGACATCAAATAAGAGATGATTTTAGGCGAAGCTTCCACAATCACTGCTCCTCGTGGTAGATAGCAAAACCATTGCAACTGGTTTCCATATTGGTGCATAGGGTTGTGATAAGTTGGCCCTGTGTCTTCTGTCTTAGTCCTCAATAACATGTTCTGTACCTTGCTTTGAAAATGTTCTTCCTTCTTCTCATGTACCATTGTGGGAACATTTTAAAAAAGACCATTCAATGATCAGTCACCTCTCAACATCATCAAAACATCCTCAGAATGTTGCAGTTATAAAATGACATTTAAGTCAGCATTCAATCCAAGGAACATTATTTGAAACATTTTTGCAACTTGTAGGTAATGTTAGCTAGCTTGGTATGGATGCAGGTGATGGAGGGTCCTCACATTGTGGACAGAATCAGTGTGTGAGTGGCTGCCTGTTTGTGTGTGTTTGTGTGAGTGTTTCAGTGAGCTTCATGTCTCTCAGTGTGACGTTCACTTATACTGAGCTGTTGAAGGGCCTCCCAGATCTCTGGGTGTGTGTTTGTCCGGGAGCCCCCGCTGCTGGGCGCTGTGGCGACCAAATGGCACACACGAACCCGCACGCCTGACCGCTCCCCGACCAGATCAGAACAGCACGATGTTCTGCTGAGCACAATTCCCCCTGATCCCCAGGTTGCCATCACAGGAGGAGCAGAAGAGCTGAATGTAGAAAGAAGGAGGAGAAGGAGGAGGAGAGGGTAAAAAAGGTGAAACAGGTGTTGAAAGAGAAGAGTAAGGAACAGGGAGATGAGAGCACTGGGAGGAAAAAAGGAGAGGTTTTGAGAGAGGAAGAGGAGGTTTGTTGGAGGGAGGGAGGTGGATGTGGGAGGAGGGAGAGGCGCGCAGGATCTTAAATAGCCGTTTGTCCCTTCTGCTGCTTGGCAGGCCAGCAGCGCTAATGAAGACTTCAGAGCAGACAGACTGTCCAACGCTGCTGGAGAGCATAGGCCGAGAGACAGAGCGAGAGAGGAAAACAAAGAAGTGGGAGGGCGATGATGAAACAAACTGGCCGAAGGCTCAGTTAGAGCGGAGCTGGTTTCTGACTCGACGCTTTGTGCTTTTTACTGGCAGCGTGTTGCCTGTGTCTGCTTTGTGTCAGCCGGACAGGTTGTAAAGATGTGAAAGTGTAGAACAAGCTTGAGTCATCAAAACATCAGTTTCAGTGTTAGGAATAAACCTTTGATGTCCAATATGACAGACTGGCTTCAAAGAACTATTTCTTTTCAAGTTAATGCACCACTTTACATGCTCATATGCATGGAACACACTAGATGGCTGCTGATAAAATACAGGAGGCCAGATGACAACTGTCAAACAATGTGTGTGTGTCTGGTTAAAAAAAACAAACAAACAAACAAAAAAACACTACACAATGACTAAGGTTAATACAAACTGATGGAGGTCCAAAATGACATTATGAAGACATTATGGAATAAATAATCAAATCAGCAGGTATAGACAAAGGGAATTACAACCATGAACCATGAAACAAGACTTGATTAATAGACTTTGTGATGCAAAGTGTTGCAGCCCGTTCTAATAAGCTGAATACATCCGCTCTGTCAGTGCTTTCTGCATAAAAACATGATACCATAAGCCATCTTCTGCCTCCAACTATGGGGTGCTGTTTGTAAAAATTGAATTAATATTTAATGTCCAAATTTTTAAAACCAAAATTTCTTTCACATATTTTTAACCAAATGTGTCTCTTTTGTGTGAAAATGTAGCTAAATGTGAATAAAATGAACTAAATATTGAAAATATATCAGTTAAAAAACTGTTATTCAATTTTTACAAATGGCACCCCATATCCAACTCGAACACGAATGGACAGCATCAGATGAGAACATGCTTGGGCAGAACTGATGGCTTTGTTATTATATGTCAGCGATAGGGCTGCTCGACTATGGTAAAAGTAATAATCACGACTATTTTGATTGATATTAATATCACGGTTATTTGACATGATTACTCACTGGGCTCCAGAACACCATGCAGTTATTGAATAATAACTCTGGTGTGTATTTTTAACATTGGATGTTCTTTAACTTAACTACAAGTGAACTGAAAAACAATGAAAGCTTTGTGGTGCAGCCATCACTGTGTAACACATCTTGCACATTACTGTAGTTTGTTCACATTCACATGATAATAAAACCTATCCCAACTAATATAATTTAACAATACATACCAGTTAGTATCAATAACAGCAAAATAAATTTTGAATTGGGATCAATGGTTGTTTCACTAACTCAGGAGAGGCTCTGCAGACAGACATTTCTCCATTATCTGTTTAGAAGCAGCTGGGAGTGTCATTACAACAAGAGAAGCTGGTCCACCTTAACAGTCCACCTTAAGGGAGCCTGGTCTGTTTTCAGTGGGAAGCTAACTTAGTTTGCTAACTTCGGGGCTAACATTTGTCACTTTAATCAGCAGCTGGCGAGCTCGGGTCTTTCAGAGTTGTAGCATTTATTCTTAGACAAACAGCCTCAACTGTTGACACATCACACAGCCACATTTCACATCATACTCTCTGCTCCTCTCACTGCAGCCTCACTGTCACCATCACCGGCACACATACGTTTGCTCTCCCAGCTCTTGCTCGTTGTTGCCCGTTGTTTTCAACCCCTGCTGAAACTTATGTGGAAACTTCTTCTTCTTGGACTTTGTAGCACGAGGAAAGGGTATGCTTGATTTACAAAAATAAAAGATGTATTAGGAGCAATATTGTAAGACTCATAACGCTGCACATAAATGTTTTATCTTGATTATCTGGTTTTGAAAATCGAGGGAAGCCATAACTGTAATCAAAATTAAAATCCGATTAATCGCCCAGCCCAGTCAGCGGTTGGCTGGATGACAGGGGTTGCATCTGCATGAATCGCTGAAGGACACTAATAGGTCTGGGTGGGGAGCTGGATGGATTCTGGATGGATGGAACTGATTTCTTGACGACTGACCACATGCTTCCATATCATGTGAATTTGTCAGAAAGCCAGACATGTATGTAGACACACGTAAATCATATGTGAAATAATATTTAATTACATTATCACATGTGCATTATTTGTAAAGGTGTGTTCTAAGTACATTTTGGACAATAGATGGACCACTGTGAAACTATTATAATGACTGTTTGCTCTTAATTTAATCCTTTGAAATCTGAGAAAATTGGTTTCTTTACTAAATAAAAACATAGGGTAAAGAAGAAATGCGCAGAGAATTAGCAAAAAACTGCAAAAAGAAATAGAAAATTAGCTGAAAATTAGAAAAAAAATCAAAACAAAAAGGTAAAGGAGTTAAAAAAAAAACAAGCAAACAACAGAAAAACAACAAGCAAGAGAATGACCTGATAAGGTTGATTAATAACACTAATTATGCTGTTAAATTTTTTCAGTCAGTATATTTCTGATCATTACAAATGCAGTTTCTTTTTTCCCTAGCTTTAAAAAAGATCCAAACTTCTTATTTTTTGCATAAAGCTTGACTTTTTTTTTTGCCAATTGTTTATGACGATGGTGATTGTGACTTAAGGTGAATGCCATACTTCACATGTATGAAAGACACAAAGAGCTCAGCAAATTTGAGATATGAATCCATAACTAATCGGGACAAACAAATTAATTACTTTTACTTTCTAGAATATGCAAGTTTGATTCCATACTTAAGTATTTGTTCTTTAAAAAAATTAATTAATA
Organism: Plectropomus leopardus; assembly: GCF_026936395.1. Classification (NCBI taxonomy): domain Eukaryota; kingdom Metazoa; phylum Chordata; class Actinopteri; order Perciformes; family Serranidae; genus Plectropomus; species Plectropomus leopardus. Next base: position 2,254,881 of record NC_142196.1, read on the forward strand.
AAGTTCAAATACTGCTAACCATAAGGTCAGCTTTATGTATCCATGATGTAACTGATGTGTTTGTATTTGATACAATATAAAGACAAGTTGTGATGCAGTCTCCTCTTGCCTGCAGATGTGAGTGTTTGGCTCACTTCATTGTTACCTTGTGGGTGTGCTGCAGACAAACACGAGGGGGGAGTTATTTGGCCAGAGAGTCTCTGGGGCCTGATATGAGTCCATCTAATGAAACAGCCCATAGAAGAGCCCCAGACAGCTGTGGCAATAACTGTACATCTTGACTGTGGTCAGGGCTAATCGGTGGGAGGACAGGAGCAGCTCCCCCTCAGCCCCACTCACAGCCATCACTGAGAGGCAGAACAACGGAGAGCAATACTGACTTGCTTAAAGGTCGAACATACACACGTTTTAAGTCATATAAAAAACATCATATGCTGTGAACAATGACTTGTGTAATATGATAACTGGCACTTACTCCTCCTCCCAAAAAATAGCAAGAAATTAGTAGAAAGTCTGAGATATTTACCTGAAAAATTGTTTTAAAAGAAACAAACAAAAAAGGGCAACAAGGCCTAGAAAAAGTAATTTTAAAATATATTAATTCTGTAACATAATTTAAAATATGTAGTCATAAGAAAGTTTTACCCTTAATAGACAATTCTTTATTAGATTTAATAAATGTGTCTTTATTAACGGGTCTAAACCACAGTCCTTTCAAGTAGCTGTCATTAAACCCCTTCTAAAGAAGCTCTCTCTCGATCCAGAGGTTTCAACTAACTATAGACTGATATCTAATTCCCTTTTATTTTTAAAATCCCTGAGAAAGTGGTTGCTCATCAATTTTTAGTAATTTTACACCTATTGTTATTGTAATACGACATGTGTCTGTTTCCATTATTGCTCTGCCTCTCTCCCCCTCTCTTCTCCTCTATCTTTCTCTTTCCTTTTTGTCACAATAGTAATTCAGTTGTTATTTACGACATCTATTGCACGTCTGTCCATCCTGGTAGAGGGATCCCTCATCATCCTCTGCTGCTCCTTCTGAGGTTTCTTCCTTTTTTTTTTCCCTGTTACAGGGGTTCTTTTTCGGGAGTTTTTCCTTAGGTGATGTGAGGGTCTAAGGGCAGAGGGATGTCATATGCTTTAAAGCCCTCTGAGGCAAACTGTGTTTTGTGAAAATGGGCTCTATAAATAAAAAAATATATATTTTTCAAATCTACTAATTTCTTGTAATTTGTTAAGCATTTCTTGCTGAGTTGCTTTAGACATTTTTCAACCACATTTTTGAAAGAAATCTTACCAATCTGCTCAGTGTTCAATGGTTAAACAGGTTTAAAATAAGAACCATAATAGCTAAAACATTTAAAATTTTTGCAGCGAAGAGGTAAGGATTACATCATGGACCTGATGTTACCTTACATGTGCTGCAAGTATAGTATTGTGTTAAAATAATGCAAATGGCAGCAAGAAATTTTCTATTTAAAATAAACACCACAATAACTGGATCATTTATTTTACAACAGAGAGCTAAAACTTCTCTTTTTCCTGTCATCACATCTTTAGCTTATGTTATCATACCTTATGGACATTGTAAACACCATTGTTACACTGGAATTATCCTGGAATTTGCTGATTGTGATATATATATATATATATATATATATATATATATATATATAATAGCTAGAATTATTATTATTATTATTATTATTATTATTATTTGTCTTTAATGTAGTAAGCTGAGGCTTGCATCTTCTGTTTTTGTTACACGCCCGCAATGTTGTCGTGGCGTGGCAGTACCTGTGGTGCAAAAATGCACTGTGGCGCGAAAGGAATTGCATGCCGTTGCACTCTGCTTAGAAAAAAAAAGACTAAATCTCAAAAACTAAATAATGTGCATAGTTTAAATAAAGTATTGAGTGTTCGGAAATATTTAGTTTATGTTTCAACATTCAAAAATCTTTAGGATCAATATATTTAGGTTGTATTTGGTAACACCTCATGAAAAAAAGCCTTTGTATTTTTTCAAGTCTAAATACACATTTTCAGCTCTTTTATTAAATTTTATGGTTTGACTGGTTGGTTGACTTACATCACTTACTTGTATTATTAGAGTTGTTGTCATGTTTTTTTTTCTTGAATGACACACTTCCAGTGACCTGACACACTGTCACTTTACAGTTGAACCCAACATGTAATTTCAGAGGGAAATGTTTGGAAAATAATTTTCAAAGAAAGGCAACAAAGAAGGTTCAGGCTCTGTGTTCAAAGAATGAACTGCTGGACAGCAGCAATTAATAAGCTATTTGTGCCAAGTGCGTAATCTTCAGTCAGCTCAGGTTTTTTCTGTTTGGCATCACTTTGAAGATGCTTAACATTTTCCTGGAAGTGGATTCTGGAACTAGGCTGTAAACGTATTTGTCTCTGTCGTAAAGTTAAACATGGGGTACTGTGGGGATTGATTCTGTTTTGGAGCCAGTCTCAAGTGGACATTAAATGAACAGCAGTTTTTAGCACTTCTTCACCGACTTTATTTTTCAGCTTTGGCAATCTTTTCTCGACCTTACCTTGTTTCTTACATTTTTTTTCCCCCGAAAGATTTTTTGATAGGAGTTTTTTATTCCTTCCTCCTTTTGAAGGCTGTCTTTGCCCTGGGCTCAGTATCTCAAGCCTCCTGCAGACTGTGAGATTTTTGCAATCTTATAAGTTTAGTGCAACTACATTCTGCAATATGGATCTTAATAAACGTGGGTACGACAACATGTTTGATGTACAGTATACAGACTGTACGATGACATCACCTACTGAATTGCAGGCTAGGTCCTACATCATTGCCATCAATACGCAAGAACAAAACGTTGTCCCCATGTGTCATCCATCAATGCCGCTGCACTGCTCAGGCAAATGTAAACAGACAAAATTGAGTCAGAAAAAGAAGAGGAGTTGAATGTAAACATAGTCGTGGCTGGGGAAAATAAGCCAACTTGGCATGCCAGTTTTGCAACAAGAGCTTGAAGTAAGTGTTAGCATCCACCAGCATTTAGCAATGTCACGCTGATCAGTGTGTCATTTCATGCTGCTTTTCTATTGGTTGGATAGTGAACGTACGTGGTAATAACAACCACACAGTGAGATGATCATCCCAAATTTCTGACACTGTCAGATATTTATACCAGGCTGTCTTTGATCACAAAACCGTGACAACTAACATCCTTGAACCTCTCTCACTGTGTGACGTAGGACCACTGATTTAGAGTCATGACCAAAGATATCACCACATTTCCTTGAAGACGGTCATCTTTCATCAGGGACAGCCCAAAATCCTACAGTGTATGCTGGGCTTTAAACTACGTATCAGCTATGTCAACTTATTGATGAAGATTTTTGGGGCTTTTGGTAGAACAGAAACAACTAAATATGATTTTAGCATCAGTGCATTTCCCACATTACACATTTTATTTATTTATTTATTTATTTTTCTGGATGCCCTACCATTGTCATATAAGTAAAAAATAAAGCTATATATGTAAATGTTTTCTTTCTTTTCTTTAGTGTTTTTTTTAAGCGAATAAAAAAAAGATTATTTGATTTTAACAGTGATCACCACAGGGGGGAAGTTGATCATCTCCCCATGAGTAAGATAAAACAGACATCAGTGTTGAACTCTTTGTCTTGCTTGTTCTCATTCTAAAGTCATCAAATATCACTATGTCAGTGATTCCAGCATCAGACACCAATGCCAAAAATTCCTTTTTGCAGCAGTATGATACATTGCCAGGCAGCATCAGTTTGTAACGTGGCTGGATGGAGCCTTTTGCGGTGCTACAATATGCTTCCAGGTGACCAGAAGGCACCTGATGCGGCAGTATGATACGCAGCTGGATGGCGTCAGGTTGAAACACTGCCAGTAATAATAGAAATAAGGAAGTGGAAGGTCCTTGCTGTAAGGATCTGGAGCACTTTGTCTATTTCCCCTTGTTTCTCCAGTGTTTTCCCCTCCCTTCTTGTTGAATGTTTGTCCCCGGTTTGGTCCCCCTGTCTGTGTGTCTGTGTGTGTCTCAAGCTGGGTGTGGCTGACCTACATTCTGCTCTCCAGCTCACACGCTTGCTGATCATCTACTCTGATTGCCAGCTACCTGATTTAAGCCTGGCCTTCTTCTCCAGTCTCTGCCAGTTCATTGTGAACCTTTCTGTGGTAACACCTTGGCCTTTCTCTCACTGTTTGTTTTTGTGTAGACTCTAGGAACATGTACTTTAAAATATGCCATACTCACGTCCAGTGTCATCTTTCATCTGTCACTCTGCAGAACATCTGCCCAGTCACGCAGATTCTCTTGACCCTCACACTTGGGAGAGAAGAGACCCTGTTGCCACTCTGTTTTAATATCACTAACTGAGCATTAAACTGTTTAAACTTCCACTTGTCTCTCATGTCTGCAGTGGGTCCTAATGACAACTGCTACAGATGATAACACTTGCCCAGGGTTTGCTTCCCCCCAATGAATGATGACAACAACATGCCAAACAATGATGCTTTTTTTCCAAACCTAACCAGCAACTTTTGTTGCCTTATCCTAACCGTGTTTCTTTTGTTGGCATGCAGCATTGGTTGCAGCATCTCAGAACATCAACAGCGGATGCAGGAGGATACCTATAGTGTAATATGTAGACTTGGAAGTCCACTAACAAAAAGGCAACATCGCCATCACATAGCAGCTTTGCAGTTTATATTGCCAGTTTGCAGTGGACTTTCATGTCTACATATTAAATTTTAGGTATCCATCTGTGTCTGCTGCTTACATTTAAGGATAGCACTACTTTGATCTCAGCAAATACACATGGTTTGGAGGACGTGCCACATGGTTATGTTTAAGCAACACAAGCACATGACGACCTGCACTGGAACTTCAACTAATGCACATGCTGGCATGGATGGTTAGTATTAGGAGAAGGGGACATGTAGAAAAAAAAACATCATTTTCAGGAAGGAAGTTAACACCGGACTCCCACATTTAAGGCAAGGGTTTGTTGAGCTCCTTATATTGTGGTTAATGGCAGCTTTACAACCTGACACCATACTGCCACATCCGTGTATAATAACACTTTAAAAAAAAAAAAAAAAAATTGTCACAGCGTTTGTTGTCATGGTGCACATGCCAAATGTGTTTTTTTCTCCAAAAGTACAATCAAAGCAGCATTATTTTAGAAGTTCAGAATGAGAATGGGCTGGTCTTTCAGGATCATCATTTTCCTCACTTGAGGCTTATATATAAACCAACACAAAAAAAAGGGGACTTAAAAAATGTAGAAAGGAGTACTTCCTGGACTCAAAAAAAGAGTATGTTTGAGGTGCTCTTTGGGATGGGATTCAGAAACTGGTAGAGAAAAACAAGAAAAACTCCAAGGCACTCTCTTCAAACAATTAAAATGCCTTTAATATCACGGCATGACCATGCAAACCTTTAAATACGAACTTTGACGCGTTTCGACATTAAGCCCTCAACAGGAAGTCAAGCAAACAGATGTCAGTTCACAATAGGTGTCTTTTAAAGTGGTACTCCCCCAATAGGAAATTTCCACTTGGGAATTGGTTGGTGGCCTGCAGAGGGTGTCAACACATTAAATGTCCAAAAGATGGTGCTATTGAGGCCAAAACTCAACTCAACAAACGGTAACATCATGACATCAAATGAATAACATAGTGAAGGAATATTTTAACACATTTTAAGACATTCAACTTTAAAGAAACCAAATGTCATTTACAAAAACACAGAGAGATCCAGTTCATCATTTAATCCAGGGTGTTTAGCGGTCTGTGATCTATGGATCCAAAAAGCTTCCCGTTAGTTGAGCTGCCTCTGTCTGTCACCTTTTCTAATGGAGGATAGGATGTGGTCAATGCCAAAAGTAACCGGGTTGCAGTCATGGAATTCGAGATAATGTTTTGCCATGGGGTAGTTGATACCTCCAGTTCTTATTGCATATTTGTGTTCTGCTAGTCTGTCCTGTAAGCATCTTTTTGTTCTGCCGATGCCGATACTGCAAACGCAACATTCTAGTCTGTAGATGACAAATACAGTTTTGCAGTTTATGAAGTGATTTATTGTGTATTCTTTTTGTGAGACCAAGTCCAAAAAAAATCTTTGTCTGGGTTATATTTGTACAGTGATTGCATTTGTATGACCCCTTTGAGCCCAGCCATGAAGATAGAGTGTTGGGTTGGAGATTACAGTGTACCAGTTTATCCTGCAGTGTTGGGTTGTGGACATGGCTGAGTTGTACATCACTTTGAATGATACCCCAATTTTGATTAGTTATTCTTTTGAAAAATTGTTACTTATTTGATGCAAAGTGGGTTTCTATTAATCCTCAAAATGTGCAAACTGAAATTTCAAATATAAAATATGTCTAACGGAAACAAATTAAAAAAAGAACTTTATCTTCAATAAATGTTTTATGCTTGCATATAGGTGGTATTTTAGGCAAGCTTTATTTTGCAAACTGCTTTTCCTAGTCACATGATGCTATAGTTATGTGCTTGTCAATAGGAACTGGCTCCCTCATGATGCAGCAGGCACTTTGAAGTGTTATTGCATCCCTTATCTCTTAAAAAGTTGAGCGGATCATCTGTAAGTTTTGAATCCACAATTCCTCTGTGAAACTGTGACCTATCACCTCCAAGAATTCCCTCACATGTGGCCCCTTCCACGTATAAGGGGCTTGCCTTTCCATTTATCTCACATAATACGCTTATGTGGCCTTGAATTGTAAATAATGACGGCTAGTGTGTTGGCTACAATAGGAATAAAGCTGCTAATGTTTTGAACATCCATCTCCGAGTTGCAGAACATCACTTAGTGGAAACGCAGTCATCTCGCAATTGTGTTTTATGAACTTTTAGTCTGCCTACTGTCTAACAAAAAAAGGAGACACAAACCATCAAAATAGAGAAACTGATATTGTGTTCACAAATCAGCTTATTTATCCCTCATTAAAACCGCTGTTTCAACTGTGTTCATTTTTACTTTTTCCCAACATTCCCCTCCGGTTCAAACACTGAACATACACAGAATGCATATAGAGTAGGCTTTGTTTGTTAGTGCTGAGCTTGATTTGTTAACTTAAATATAGACACTTCTTGTTTGTACTTTTTTTCTGTGTATAACTTCAGTTGTTTTAAGGTCTGCAGCTTACAAGGTTGGCAGCTCAAAATATAACATCACACATCTTTCTGCTTTGTTGTAACAAAATGCTAACAAAAGCTTTTTTTCTTCCTTAATTGGCATTACAGAAGCAGTCAGGTTTCTGTGTTTTGCTTTCCTTTTGTTCCATGCCCAAAACCAAGACTGATTCAACTTGAGCGATGACGAATTCAAGGAGGCAAAGTGCACACAGTTGCTCATTAGTAGGAAGTTTTTTAATTGCTAGTTTGGATGAACTTCTTTTTAAGAAGTGAAAAAGTGACTACTGACAGTTTCCACCCACCCTTCACTCCCATCCAGGTTCCCGGCTGCTCTGAGAATCATTTTTTTTTCCAACTTTTAGCGATGTGGTGGGCGCTGACAGGACCGGAGCAGCCTGCCTGACAGACAACAAGCTGCAGCGCGGCTTGCTGCATAATTTATGAAGGCAGATGTACAAGGCGGGTTATTAGCTCCCCATGCTACGCTGCTCCCCTGATTTACAGTTTAAGGAAGCGAGTGTAACAAATAGAACTCATAAACAAATCAAACCGGTGACAAGTTTGTTTGTCTGCGGGTGAAAACGTGCAAAACGGAAGCAGGTGAGGAGGAGGGGAGAGAGAAGAAAAATACACAGCGGCCAATTAGTGCATGTTAGGGTGATTTTTAATGACGCAGAGGCACTCGGCATTCTGGGTGGGAGAGGCGTCACCTTTGCTACCTCTCATTATAGGAGATGGATCTCACAAGTTTGCAATGGCTAGAGCTATTAGGCAACAAATAGGTGGCTATCATGCAGGACACGGGACGGAGACAGCTTCATCTTAATGAGAGCCTTTCTTATCCTTAATGAGCCTAACTAACTCTCTCCTTCTCTCTATCTCTCCCTTCCTCTGAGGATTTCATCCCGCTCTCCTCATCCCTCCCCTCTGCGAGCCCTGTGGTTTATGATGATGGAGCTCTGAGGGTAATATACATTTTAATGCTCTGTAATGGGAGGGGATGGAGGGATGGCGGCAGAGGAGGGAGGGGGGGGGGGGCAAGGGAAACAGTGGGTGGATTAGAAAAAGGTCTCCTCTCTGAATGCCTCAGCTTTAAATTAATGAGGAGGCTGAGCGCACCACGATAAATTTAGCTTTTCATGTTTAATTATGCTATGACTGCGGTGGTTCAGTAAGGATAAATCACACAATTATTATGCTCCTCACCCATCGCCTGTGTTGTTTTCTCCCTTCTTTCTGTTTTTCTCCTCCCATCTATTTGTTGTTGTTGTTTATTCATAAGCTGATGTCTTTTCTTAATAGTGCTGTGCGCATGAGAGGAAATAAGGCCTAATGTTCCTATCATAGGGAGCAAAACTGCCTCTGTGAGAGAGGGGGAGACAGATTGAAGAGAGAGAAAAAGTGGAAAAATGATCCAGAGGGAGGGAGAGGGGAGAAAGAGAGACTTGGAAGGCTAATCAGAGAGACAGAAGCGCCTTTTATACAGTCTGTTCAAGGTGGGATTGTGGCACGGTTATTCCGCCTTGCTGTGCCAACACATTTTCCATCCAAGTCGTCACATGTTGCCACTTTGTCTATGGATTTTTGCGTCTACATATTACACTCTGTTCTGCATCTCCTGTTTGCGTTCCAGGTGTTTGTTATCCTAATTATGTGCTTTTGTTGACATTCTGGTGTTAGTTGCAAAGACATGAGTGGTTCAATGCGTTCTCATCCCAACTCGCCAATGGTGCTGCTTTGTCCGTGACCTTCCACAGCTGACGTTTTAGACATCCTTCTGCATCAGCTGTTTATGCTCCAGGATGCTGTTACCGGGATGTCAACAAATGTACACGGTGGGATGAAGCAGCAGGGTCCTTTTGCTTACACAACATGAGCACGTGGCAACCAAAGTGGATCACCACGATCGTCAGGATTAGGTGACAAAGTCACAGATGGTTAGATTTTGGCAGAATAGGCACATGGTAAGGTGTAGAAACAAAAAAAATCACATCCACACGAGAAGTGAACTCTGGACTTAATCCGTCCTTCTATATCTAATTCGCATGCAACCAATTCTGTCCAGCCGCTTTCTGAAGTGTTATCGCCTTGTGCCATCCAGCTGTCCACCACTGTATAATAAAAACGTCACAGGTTCTGTCCGGTTGCATTCTCAACTGATGCTGTCTGGCTGCGTCTCAGGTGGAGACAGAAAGTGGCTTCTGGCGTCACACTCGTATGATGAAAGCACTGAAAGAGCGGACGTATTTGACAAGTTCAAAATGAAAACAGGCTGGGTGGTTGGGTTTAGGAAACAAAAGCAAGAGAGGAGGTTTAGCACCTTAAATTATGTTGTTAAAGGCAGTGTTTCAACCTGACCCCAGTCACCTGCAGATCATATAGCAGCATCATGTTCCGACTGTCTGTCCGGGCTATGACTGATGCCATCCATCTCTATGTGGTGGGGAATACTTCCCTAAGTGCAAGAGAATGTTGTCAGTGAATACATCCTTGCCCCAACACCTCCCCTAAGCTCCCTCAATGAGGGCCAGCCTATATAAAGCACCTGTGTCTCTTGTTTTCCCGCTGCCTCCTGAACTCTGTCCCTGCTGTGGCTGTTGGTGTGTGGTGCCCTCAGGTATGTTTAAAGACACATTTTAATGCACATTCTTACTATATCTAAAAGTTAACCCTTGCTTAAAGTCTTGGTAAACGTGTGGTTTACATTTTGCCCCTTTGGTTTTGTCTTAGTTTGTTGTTTTATTTTGACATATGTTTCCTGAGTTGTAGTGTACTGTTTTATTTTGTTAAGCCAACCGGGTTGCATTTTATTATCTTTTTTTTTTAATCCTATTGTGTGAGTTCTGTTCTTTTAGCAGCTGAGTGTCTACGAGTGGTGGTGAGGTTCCTTCACTTTTTGTGTGTGAGTAACTGCACAGGGACACCAATATAGGTTGCACCATTCTTTTTTTTTGCTGTGATGATTGCTGTGATTGCTGTGTAGCAACGAGGTGAGTAGTAGTGGCACCCCTGAGCACTCCTAAGCGTAGTCTGCCTCTCCACAAGTGGCCTCAGCTTAGTTTTGTTTAAATTTCATTTGGACTGTGTTTTTATTATTACACTATTTTAAAGAATTCATGTTAAGGTCTTTCTCTTAAAACTAAAAACAATAATTGTAAGACATAATTTTATACCCTTTAAAAGTTTTGAGATTTCTGTCTAATGTTCTCTTTTCATTTCAGCAGTTTCAGTCCCTGCCGTTTGATTACTTTGCTTATTTTGATTTTTTTTGTTAATAAATATTGGTTTAATTTCAAAACATGTCTCTGCCTCCTCAGTGACAAGCCTGTGCACTTTACCATCTTTTCTCGAACAGTATTTAAGGTTCAAGTATTTCCGGGGGTGTAAGTCCACCGGTGGCGTTGCTTGATTTCTCTTGATTTTTCTATCTTAGAGCCCTTCTCCCACATGTGTTTTATGCTATCACGCCTGCAGAGAAACATATCACTATGAAAGGTTTCATCCGGCTGTATTACAAACTGACAAAAGCTTTGGGGATGGCTGACAAAGCTGTGGTTCTTGACTACTTTAGAGGGAGAACAAGCTGGACTCCCTTAAAACTTGGTATTTCACCCAGTGTTGAGTTGTCCACCTTATATTATAACCTTTGGAAGAGTGAAGAGCAAAACTCAGTTGATATGTTGCATGTCAGTATAAGGGCATGCAGAAAATACTATTTTTGTTACCTTTGTGTATTTAGCCTTATGGAAATGGATAATTTACCTTCACCGTGTTACAATATGAAAAGCGCTGTGCATTGCGCATGCTGGCTCACTGTCACATTGAAAAGACCATCTGTATCTGTTCTCAGAACGTGCCGAGCTTCAATTAGAAGGGGAAGGAGTTTAAATCAGAAATGGTTGGACCATGACTGGAAGTCATTTAAACCATGAATTGCTATGAGATGATCAGACTTTGCTATATTTATTTTTGTAATAGAAAACTATTTACAGAAGAATCTCAGGATTGAGCTTTAAATCATCTTTGTTAACAGGGATCAAACATGGATCACAGTGATGCAAACGAGAACTCTCCATCATCACAAGTACAGATATTGACAAATTTTACTCAGATTATACTGATAAAAAGTACATAATTTATACCAGGTACTCGTTTCATCTGAATATTAGGTGCCATCGACCAGCTCAAGCATCTCCAACCAGCAAGGATCAGAATTGCTTTTGTGAGAGCAGGAGAACTTCCGAAACCCCAACCAAAAGTCCAGGAAGGCCTCTTAGGAACACCACAAGATTGGCAAAGGGTGGATCTGGGAAAGCAGCTCAGATTCCCGGAGGACATCGTGGAAACCACCCTCAGGCCAGATATTGTACGGTTCTCTGAGACATCAAAGCAGGTGGTTTTGCCCAAGCTGACAGTGCCTTGGGAAGAGCAGATGGAGGAGGCCAATGAAAGGAAGGGGGCAAAATATGCTGAACTGGTGGAAAAATACAACAGACGGGGATGACATGCACGGTGCATGTCCATTGAAGTAGGAGGATGTGGCTTTGCGGGAACATCATTGTGCAAAGCCTTCAGTCTCCTAGGCAACACTGGGGCACGCAAGAGAAAAGCCATTAGCAGAGCTTCTGAAACTGCAGAAAAGGCTTCTAGATGGCTGTGGATCATGAGGGACAAGCCATGGTCAAATGCTCCTTGGACACAGGCTGGGAACTGATGACTCCTGGTGAGGGGGTCTGAAGTTGAAAGACCCAAAACCCCCTATGACCTCAGGTACTATCACTTAAGATGTGTCCAAGTACATCACTAGTTGTATGTTAATACCATCAAAAGGACAGTATTTGTACTGGTGCTCCTTTCATCTGAAAATTTGGTGCTAAATACCTTAAACTAAAGCATCAATGTGTTATTCCAAAATGTAATTATTGTCAACTGCGCTTGTCCTGCGACATGTTACAGTAAAATGGCTGCTGTATTAAAAGGACTATTCCATGAAGTAATATCAGTTTTGCTAGTGCTAGTTAGACATTCTGACTAATTTCAATAATAATGATAATTAATTTTAAACGTAACCCCGAGGAACTGTTTGACACATTTTATGTGCTTTTCATTCCCTTTTGTTTTTGATAATTTTGGCTGTGTTCATGCATATGGCATACTTTTTGGCAAGATTATGTATTTTTGTTTCATCTTAGAATTTCCAGCTCAGCTCTCACAATAAGTCTAAAATACACTGTGGAAACTAAATTGTTACATTCAGACTGTTAAGTGCAAAATATGCACCACTGAAACCCATTCAAACCGACATTTTTGATCTCAGAGCCATCAAAGCATAAAAACATGCATTGTATTATTTCTGGGTAGTGGTGCAACGGATCATCGTTGATCCGTAATCTGTACAGATGCCTCTCCACGGTTCGGCATGCACGTGGTCCGCAGATTGGTTGATGAGAAATAATAGTTGTGCATGTTCACGTGAAGGCCGCATGTTCAATGTACACTCACTAGTCAAACACAGCGGTAGTCATAGCTAGCGGAGGAGCAGAGGAACTTGAAAAACCTTTTGCATCATTTAAATAGCATGTATGGGAGCATTTTGGTTTCTCTGTAAAATACAGTGATGACGGAAGTAGGCTGGTGGACAAAACCATCACGGTATGTAGGCATTGTGGCACGAGAAAGCCGTATGAGAGCCGAAATACATCGAGCATGGCCACCCATTTGAAGCGACATCACCCTGGTGTGTCAGCGACAGGAGCCAAGATGAAGGCTGCTCAACAACGGCTTATCACTGTGGCATTTAAGCAGCCCTTTGCTGCAGAATCAGACCGGGCAGACATGAGGCCATACTCCATTGTGCAAAAAAAGGGGTTTAAACATATGCTGAATGTGCCTGATCCACATTATGAAATCCCATCGCGCACCCACTTCAGTGGGACGATCATGCCAAGTCTTTCTGAGCAGGAAAAGACAAAAATTGTGGATAAATTATCCCGGGTATCCTCTGTTTGCGCTCATTACAGATGGGTGGACTTGAAGGGCAACAGAAAGCTATGTAACTATGACTGCTCACTACATCACAGCGGAGTGGGAGATGAGGAGTCCTGTGCTGCAGACAAGCCCCCTCTATGAGAGTCACACAGGCACAAATCTGGAGCAGGTACTGACAGAAGTAGTGGTTGATTGGAAGATAATGCTAAAAACCAAATAAATGCAGTGAAAGAGGTAGGACTGGGCCCACAGATAGGGTGCTCTGCACATGCAGTAAATTTAGCATCGCAAAAGGGAATCACTGTGAAAAAGATGGACCGCCTCCTTGGGAGGATCAGGAAGGTGGTTTCCTACTTCCACCGGAGCACAACAGCTACTCATGTGCTTAAGAAAAGCAAGGAATGCTACAGCTGCTTGCTCATAAGCTCTGACATGATGTCACAACAAGGTGGAACTCCACCTATGAAATGTTGGAGCGTTATCTTGAACAGCAGGCAGCTATATACTCTGCACTGACAGACAAGACCCTGAAGAAAAATGTCAGACATTTTGAGTTGATTGTTGTTTATAATTTATGGGAAAAAGTGTTTTACAAAATAAATGGAGGACAAAGTTATATTTATATTTGTCTTATCTTCTTTCTTTTTTCTTTTTTCTTTTTTTTTTGATCGAATGATCCGATTGAATGATCCGATCCATGATTGAAAACTGTGATATGATCCGAACCGTGATTTTTTTTATCCTTTGAACTCCTACCTGGGTATCATTCTGGGCTTTTGCCTTGGATTTTGTCATTTTTACTCTTTTCCACTTGATTATGTTGTTTTCACCATATTTGGCATATGGAGAAAATACATGCTATTTCCACAAGGTGCACTGTCATGATCAGTGTTGCTGCTGATCAATGACATACCCAAAAATCTACTTGGCGTGCAGTATATTGAAAATAATTATGTATGTGTGTGTGTGTGTGTGTGTGTGTGTGTGTGTCTGTGTGTCTGTGTATGTGTTTGTTTTCATCTAAAAACATCATGATAAAAACCAGGCATTTAAAGGGTTAAAATTCTAGAATTAATGAATACTGAGGGTAACTATTGAGTGATATATTGTTATAGCATGAACAAAGATTTAACCCTTATGTCTCTCTGGCTGAATTGTCTGCCGAAAGTCTTCAGAGCCAGCATGCACAGGTATCTGCATGAGTTTATTATCAAACCTCATATTGAACTACAACACTTCCATGCAGTTTACCAGTTTTCAGTATTTCAGTATCCAGCCTTAAATAAAGGAACTGAAAAGCAAAATTTTAAGCAGCACACTTGTTAGTGATGGTGATGTAATGATAAAGCCCAGAGACCATCTGCAGCTCTCTGCCTGTCTGTGGCACAGTGAGTGCGGTTTGCTCTGACAGATGTGACTGCGGCTGTGGAGTGTAACTGTGATACAGTCAGTGTGAGTCTGTGTAATACCAAGCTACAGGTGCTACAGTGAGCTAAATCTCCTCAATCTGCACTAATCCCAGATTCCACTGCAAATGCCAGATGAGCTGCTTCCTGAGCAGGTCCCATGGTGATCACAGTGTTCCTCTTCTATCACACTGTCAGCTCTGACACTGATATTGATCGCTTTGAACTGATACTGCTAAAAGACAATATGCAATTTTCATCATTTATATGCCATCAAATGTATATACAAATGGTTAAATGAATATATCTTAGTCAGAACTCTGTATACAAACGGAGATTACAAAAGTGCTGAAAAAACTATCAAAGCGTAGTAGATTTTTCCTTTTTTCTTTTCTAGATCACTTGCACATATTGAGTAAAGCATTGGTCAGCTTAATCTAATGCTCACTGTAATGCTCTAATGCTCATTTTGCTGCAGGTTTATTGATACATTTTCACGCTGTTGCAGCTGCATCTTGATTTTTTGGCAACTATCATGGTCTATGTCAAAAGTAAAACTTAAGAGAGCAGCTGCAAACGTTTCCAGGGGGTCAGGCCAGCAACCTCTATTGAGGGCTTAAGGTCACAACTGAGTGTGTTTTTATCCGTGAATCATGTACTCTATTTTGAGCTGCGATGTTGCTTTTCTTTGTGCAATTTTCTCCTGTTGTATTTTTTTGTTGTGCTCAAGCTTTGTTCAGTTAACCTCTTTGCTGTTGTAACACACTTTTTGAAACCATGAATACACTTCTGAATGACAGACTCAGTCTGAAAGAGTTTACTGTATCATAACCCTTTGAAACCTAGATGTTTTCTTGTGCTGCATTCAGACACCTTTCACGTATTTAAACCTTTGAATCCAGAGAACTTTTTCTTTCTTACACAACATGCACAAAAGGTCAACTGGCAACTTGGCAAGAGTTCCAAAAGTTTCAAGAAATTAGGACAAGGTAACAAGAAAATTACCTTTAAAATACATTTTTAAACGGAGACTAATTATTATTATTGTTGTTGTTGTTGTTGTTGTTGTTGTTAATTAATATATCTTTACATTGGTTTTTGTTCTGATGTTGTTGTTTTTTTACCTCTTTTTTTTAAAACATTTTTTAACCTTTTTTTTCTTTGCTCTTTTTTAGTTTCTAAATTTCAGATAATTCCTTACTTATAACTCCTAACAAGCACAGAAGTCCAATAACAAAACACCACTCTGGTTCAGATCAGGGGGGGCCATTCCTTTAGACATATCCTGTCTCAAACAGATGCCAAAAAAATAGAGCATGCATTTGTTACTTCTAGGCTGGATTACTGTAACTCCCTAGTATCCTGTTGCCCCAACAAGTCCCTGAAGTCTCTCCAACTGGTGCAGAATGCTGCTGCACGTGTACTAACGGGAAGCGAGAAAAGGGATCATATTTCTCCTGTTTTAGCTTCTTTGCACTGGCTCAATGTAAAATCCAGAATTAAATTTAAAATCCTCCTCCTTACTACTGAATGGAAAGGCTCTGTCCTATCTGTCACAGCTCATAGTTCCCTAACAATCCTCAAGAGCACTGCGCTCTGAAAACGCAGTTTTACTTGTGGTTCCCAAAGTCTCCAAATGTAGGATGGGATCCAGAGCCTTTAATTCCAATGCTCCTCTTTTACGGAACTATCTTCCAGGTTCGGTCAGGGAGGCAGACACTGTCTCCACATATAAGGGTAGACTTAAGACCTTCCTTTTTGACAAAGCTTATAATTAGAGCTGGCTCAGGTTGCCTGCACTCCCTAGTTAGGCTGACATAGTTTAGCCTGCTGTGGGACTTTCTAGGATACACTGTGGTCCTTTTTCTTTCTCTTACTCCCTCCATCTGTAAACGCTCTTGTGTTTTTACTGCATTTCAGTAACTCGGTTGCCTCTCTGGAGCATTTGTGCTCCCTTATTTTGTATTTTGCCTGGATCTTTGCAGCAATTTTGGCTGTGCCTGGGTCGTGGTGATGGCTGTGCTGATGCAGTTACCCTGCCTTTGGCCAAGCTCGTGCTGTGGCTGCACCTCTGGCTCGCCTTGATCGTGGTCTTGGTTGTGCTGTTGCTGTGGTCCTGTCTGAGGCTCTGCCTGTGTTGTGGGCCTTGGTTGCGCAGATGCCGTGATCATGTTCAACGTGACCTTCTACTGTCATTATTATGTGTCATGCCTCCACTATTAATATATGCATGGGACTCTTATCAACACCTACAATATTTGCACATAACATCACATGCTTTGTGATAATGGGCTTTATAAATAAAATAGAATAGAATTGAATTGAATTGCTACTGTGATGTCGACACAAGAACATGGTGAGATTATGATGGATGTGATTCTATTAGATAACAACAGGACTTGGCAACCTGTGCCAGGACATCCACAAAAGCACATACTGGCATGGGTGGTTAGGATTAGGCAACAAAGTCAAGGATTGTTAGGATCAGGGGAAGGAGGCACATGGTAGGGTGTAGACAAAAAACATCACATTTAGACGGGAAGTGAACTCTGGACTCTCGCATCAAAGTCTGGGCTGTATTGGACCAATCCACCCTTCTCCCATCCACTCCTCTCCCATCCAATCTCTTTATTTTACATTGTTACCTGGCAGCCTTTCAACCTGATGCCGTCCTGTTGCATTTCATGTGGACACAATGTTCCGTCCAGCATTGTTCTCAAGTGACACGGCAAACTGCATCACTGTCATGCTCAAATGAAATTAAAGCCCACCCTCGAGTGTAATATTGTTTAATTTTCTCAACTCCACAGCAGAACTTTTCTCCTCATGCAGGTTGAAGGCTAATATATCATTGTCAGTTGTCTCTCTTGAACACAATGTGGAAACTTGCAGAAAACTGGGATAGATAAGGCAGCAAAAAAGAAGATTCTTTCTTAGGTGTTTTACAAGAGAGGACAAAAAATGTAAAAGTTGATGAGAACTTGTGGCTAAATTCAGAAGACAGGGTTGACAAGCACTGTTGTTCTTCCACACATTTTGCTATCCTATGCAAAAGTATATTGTTTTGTATTGTTTCACTGATATTACTTAAGTTCTATTTTATGCACTAAGAATGACTCTATTCAGGCATATTGCAGAATTTCGAATTCATTTCTGTGACATACACTATGAGGATGCACAATCCATGACTAAAGAAGAGCTCTTCTTTTTCTTGTAATGGAATCTTAGTTTATGCCAAGGTTGTTTTTTAGGTCCTTGTGCAAGTGTTATTGTTGGCAGAGAAATGTTGTCAGTGTTCTGGAACAAGAGTTGATTCTGAGATGAAAATTCATTATGGACAAATGTCTGTAAACAACTGTGAAAAACTGCAAAGCACCTATGTATGAATTGAAAATGAATGCACTGAAAGCAAACTGCCACATTTCTTTTTTTTCCAACAAACAAACAAACATCTGCATAATCGAGAGGACTTTGAGTTACATGTAGATGTTTTTGAAAAGTCAGTTATCCATCTGTCCTCTGCAGACTCTGCCTCAATCATACAGGTTCTGTACATACAAGTGCAGCTTTAAAGTTTAAAGATCAATGCCAAGAGCTATACACAAGTCATCCTCTTTTATTTTAATTTTCGTTTGCAGGGATCCCCACACATCTGCTTTTGGAAATCTCAATTTTGAACCCCAGCATTGGTTTACTATGTAGGCTGATGGGCAACTATGGGATGAGTGCATCATCTGAGGGAGACATGTTGATAGTGGTGGTGTCAGTAGTTGACGTTGCATCAAACCAGTCATTTTCATCTGACCTTGTTGCTCTCGAAGCAGCATGACAGCACTCTACCCTGTACTCTCCTCAAGCTCAGCTCCCTGATGTCAATTTTTAAATATTTCCTCCTCTATGCACAGCTTCCCTCTCTGCACAACTCCTCTGTAATTGCGTGTGTGTCAACAGTTTTAAGGTGTGTGTGTGACTGTGTGTGTGTGCTTCTCATTGTCAGAATGCTCTGGGCAGCATGTTAGCTTGCTCCGGTCTTTTTGTTGTTGTTTTTTTTTGAAAGGCAAATCAATGCTGATGCTTTTGACCAGTTCGGTCTTACCCAATTTCCTTTGGCCAATTTTGAGATTTTCAGTTTCAAATGAATGAGGGGACCCCTGTCAGAGCTGACTGATTGCATTTCCACAGAGCCTCAGTGGCATGTTGTGCCTGAGATCAACTTGGCATCCTGGCACGAAGGCAATTTCCATAAAACGCACAACTACCCCCATGTCTCTCAGTGTGTACTACACAGAGTCACAGCTACACAAATTAACATCACTGCTTCCAGTCTCTTTCTCTTTCTCTCACACACACACACAGTGGGAAGCAGGTCCAAGGTGTTGTGGCTGTACTGGGCGCGGTGCAGCAGTCTGGGGTGGTGGCATGTGCAATCCTCTCCTGACTGTCATCAATATGCTAATCTGGGCGAATTAACCAGTTAGGGGTAACATCTCCACTTAAACACACACCAAGAGGAAAGCACAGGCCTGTGGAGGACTACTTACACCTACACATACACACAGACTATATAAGTGTTTACATCTGTCATGGCTGGTTTAGCCAGTCATTATAATGAGTGAAACATCACCACCTGTCTCAGAAGATGGCTGAAAGAAAGGTTTTGGTTTTTTTTGTCTCCTCTACTTTCAGGTATGTGTTTTGAAGTCAGCACACAGCACAAAAATTATAGATCAATTAAACCCCTCTCTCCACCAATCGCTCTTTTAGGGCTCTCTGTTTCTCCCAGTCAATCCCCAGCGTCTCTGTCCTAAACACCACGTAACCAGGGGCAACGGCTGTGTGCATCATCGTCTTTTAATGAGTGAGGACAAAGTGCTGCCGGGAGCTTGGTATTTTACATCACATTCCTCTTCACCAAGAGGAATGTGATGGGATTGTGTGGGTTAAAGTTTACTGCCGTGTTCCCAGAAAAAAATTAAGTGTAATTTGAAAAAAAATCTGATATTCTTTGAGATCATTAAAAAAAACACATTTTGTCACAATAAGGAGATTAAGCTGTTGAGAACTGTTTGGTGCCGTACTTTCAACAATGATGTGGGGCAATTTTTTTTTTAAAGTGTATTGGTCCTTGATTAATTGATTCATAGTTATTTTTGTCTTTTAAACAATTATTTTTTAATTATTTTAACATTTTTTTGAAACTAACAAGATTACTTCTGAACAACTGGACCATTCTATCAGCCAGCAAACCTAAACAGAATGGTGTTAGGAAGTAGAGTAATCAAAAAATTAAAAAATCACAACCTCAATTCAAATGTTTATGCAATTTCATTTCCAAATGACAATGATTCACTCATTATTAATTCCCTTTACAAGGCCTATTAAATTGGTGGCCCATGGGCTGCATTCAAACCAAAAGCAACCCCAGTTATGGATTGGTACTGAAACCTAGTATTAAACGTGCTGGGGGCAAAATTATTCGAGACTGCAGTATCAATAAGCTCCCACATCATCAGTTATTTTTTTTTACAGTTTTGGTTTCATTACCTATTATGCTGCAGCCTCTCTCCTGCTCACTGCATGTTGGGCCTGACCTCCACACACACACACACACACACACACACAACACAAAGTCAAGGAGCAGCAGCGGGCTCATAGTGGAGACAAAATGATGGTAACTTGCAGATTATTGACTTGATGACTTGATGATGCCTGCACTTGTTACTGTAGGTAAAGTGCAATAAAACCTTTGCTATTGGGGCAGAGTGTGCGCCGCATATGCTGAGGCCTTTGCAGTGGCCTTTGCAGTGGCCTATGTTCGATTCCAGCCTGTGGCCCTTTGCTGTGTCATTTGCGTGTCATTCCCCCTCTCTCCCACATTTCCTGACAATCTACAACTGTCCTTGAAAATAAAGGGAAAATCCTCCAATCTTTAAAAAAAAAAAAAACTTTGTTAATATAAAGCCAATTCTTCCACAATACTCATCTGTCTGGAGTCTCTCATCAACCAATGTTTACAAAGCACTGCATGCTAATAGCACATAGCATATTGTCACAAACAAGGTAAAACGAAAGCTGTCTGTACGCAGTCTAACTTTATAGCTCAGTTGCCCAACACGTTCACATCCCAACTTGTTATATGTTGCCACTTTGCAGCAGCCTTTCTCGTCCACATATTATGTTGTAGGAATCCTTCTGCATCTGCTGCTACCTACTGTCAACACAAGCACATGGTGAGATGATGCTGCATGTGGTTATGTTTACACAACGCAAGCACATGGCGAGAAGTGAACCCCAGATTCCCACATGAAAGTCTGTTGTATGTTGGATCCATCCAACACCCCTCCTGCCCACCCTATGGGTGCTGTTGCGCTCCTCATATGATGTTCTCACTGCTGCATTTCAACCTGACTGGCAGCATTTAATTTCTGTCAGCAAAGTTGTGGCAAGATTTTATGACTTCATAATCACCTAATCTGACATAGTTAGTGTTGGAATGGACAAACAGGTCCAGTCTGAACCAGCGTTAGGCAGGAAATCATCACTTTGTAGATCAGGAGGGATGGCAGAGGTAAAGGCAAGCAGATTCAGGCCTAGGTTTAGGCAAGAACTGCCCTACTAAAGATGAAAAAGTCTGCTGTGTTTGCTCTTTACATTATGGGATGCCACTACTGTGACGTCAACATAAGCACATGGTGGGATGACGCTGCATGTGGTTATGCAACACCAGCACATGGCAACCAACACATCAACAAATGCAGATTCTCCTACAGATGGTAAGCATTCGGGGAAGGAGGGACTAGGTAAGGTGTAGAAAAAAAGGACATCGCATTCAGCCAGGTAATGAACATTGCACTCTTAACTGAAAGTCCAGGGTTTGTTGGACCCATTCACTGCCACCTTCCACCTGCCCTATGGGCATCCTTATGCACCTTGTGTTACGTTGTGACTGGCAGCATTTTAACCTGGTGCTATCCTAGCACATTTCTTCCTTTGCTTTTTAAGAAAAATCTTTGTTCATATGGTTACATTGTGAGAATATTAGTTGGCGTGGTGTGACTTTGTAATGACACACCATGGAAGAACATCACACGAATGTGGCCCTGATGTCACCATTCTCACAGGATCCTTGCATTGCCACCCAACAGAAGGGGTGGTGTGTCAAAAGATTACACTGTGGAGCCTGGTTTTAAAAGTTTTTTTTTTTTCATGCCCCCCAAAACGCTGTTGTCGTGTGAACAAAAGGCTGAACCGCAACAGAAGTTTAACACTTCATGCATCAAACTAGACATTCTGTCAGGGAATGGGTGAAGAGGGAACAGTATACTGTGAGGCTAATTAGTGGGATAGGAAGCAGGTGAGTGTGTGGGTGGGGAAGGTGAGGTGATCAAACAGGTAGGGCAGGATGGAGTGGCTTGATCTGTAAAGACCAGAGAGTCCGGACACAGAGCAGGTAACATAATGGATACTCGGTGCTGGCTGGAGCTGTGACAGCTTGTGTCTCCAACACTGAGGTAATTAGAGTATGCAGAGTTATCATCAGCCTCACATCAGCGTTTCATTTGGAAATCCTCACAAAGTGATGTCCTCGGGCAGCAAACAGCAGGCTTTCAGCTGATGGGAGCTTCGCAGCACATTATGAATATGCCTCCTGCACTGCTTTTATCAGCGTGGCCTTGCCTCTGCTGCTTCTGTCGTGGATATGATAATGCATTCAATAACATGGTTTTCTCTCTCAGATTATATTTTCCCCAGAAACAATCAGGGAAACTGTTTTTTTTTTTTTCCCCCTTCCTCTTCCCAGGAAACGTCGGGTTGTTTTCACTGTGAAACAAAATAGCCCATTTCCAGACAAGCTGTTAAGTGCTGGAGGTAATGCTCTCATACTCTGCATCACCTGCACTGCAAAAGTAAAAGCCTGAGATAGGAGAGAAAAAAAAGGAGGAAGAGAAGAAATGCTCAAGTGGGATATCTAGCTGGCAGAATCCATTTGGAGTGAGCAAGCAATTGCTGCTCATTGACACGGCAATGTCTTAAGCCTGGTTGGTGAATGAATATTTTTGCAAATATATTGCATGATTTTACAGTAGAGGGCCTGCAGCAGATGCAAACACAGTAAAAAGCAAGACAATAATCTGCGAGGGAAGCACGGTGTGTGACTGCGATCAGCTCTTATTTCACTTTCAGGAGCCCAAACAATTTTTCAATATCATGTATTGCACAATGGATGCACAACAACACGGTGAGAGAGGGGGAATAAGATATGCATATGATTGTGCGAGCTGGAGTAGATGACTGTTTGTTTCTCCTCCTCTGCTGTGTCTGCTGCGGACAGTAAACCTACGCACACACAGTGTACACTCTTAAATGAAGAGATACCGTGTAACTAAAAGCTTATTAGCTCATCAAAGGCTGCTGGAGTCCCCCCGCTTCTCTGCTCACTACGCTCAAAGTGTCAATGTTAGCAGAAAGGATCTCATTAATTTTTTGGTGGATGAAGAACAGTGGCCACTACTCCAGAGTAAACAGCAAGGTTTTAATAATAATGGGTCGACAGCTGGGGCTTTTTGTCTCTCTGGCTGTTAAATGTCCTCTGAAGGCGTAATAAGAGGTGTGATGGTGCCGTTGCTCACCAGAGGAGAGGAGAATAGAATCTGGAAAGGTAAGAGAGACTCCTTTGACAGGAATGAACCCTGAGGAATAGAAAGGAAGAATGAAATGGATCGCTTCTCAACACCACCTTCAAACTAGACCAAATTAGGCTGTTCACTTATCTACAGTAGCTTAGCAGGGAGTTTCAGAGTTAAAGTCTCTCAGGTCATATTACACCTGTCTCTGCAGTGAACATTATTGTGCTCTGCTGATTTAAAGCAACCACTGAGTCATACATTAATGCCCATTATTTGCTCTTAATCAGGCACAGAAAAAGAAAAAAAGGGGGTTGCAACAGCCAACATGGTCCCATAACATATCGGCACTTTGTCAGTGGACTTTCACGGCTACATATTACGCTCTAGGAATCCTGTTGCATCTGCTGTTGACATTTCAAGACGCCTGCGGGGATGTCAACAAAAGCACATAGTGAGTGTTAGGGTTGAGGCAACAAAACCTTGTGGTTAGGTTTGGTAAAAAACACCAAAATTTAGGTCTACTTTCATCAGGAAGGTAAAAGTCCAGGGTTGGTTGGACCCTCCTACCTGCCTGGTACCTTTCAGCTCCTTCCATAATGTTGTTAACAGCAGCAGTTCAACCTAAAACGGGCAGTGGTAAATCATATGACGGCTGCAGGTTCCAGCCATGTTATGAACTGATGCGGCCCGGCGGCATACCATACTATTTTTAAAAAAACTGACATGGCATTGGGATTTGACGCTGAGATAACTGACATAGCAGCGTCATTTGATGACTTTCGCATAAGAACAGACTGGAACAGCCCAGCATCCTTGTGAATCACCAGACTCAAGTAAAGCGCAATATATAATCAGTCAATAAATACATTTGGATGTTCTGAGCATACAACACGTTCTCATCAAGATGTCACATGTTGCCAAATAACTCTAGGTATCCTGCGTCTGCTGTTGACATTCTGGGATGTCATTAATGTGATGTCTACACAAGCACATGGTAGGTTGATGCTGCACATGGTTATATTTACGCAGCAGCACATTGTTGACGTTCTGGTGTTGGTGGCAACGGCACATGCTGGCATGGATGCATTACCATTAGGGAAAGGAGACACATGGTAAGGTGTCGCAAAAAAAAGGCATCACATTCACATATGTGAAGAAGACTACACTCCAACGTAGAAGTCCAAACACGACAGGTTCCATCCGACCACATTCTCAAGTGACCAGTTATCTCTACCCACATTTCTTACCCGACAGTGTCCAGTGGTGTGTCATGCAGACATGAAAGGTTGCTTTTGGCATAGCAATATACCACCAAAAGCATTGTCAGTGGCAGTATTTTACAAGTTCGGAATAAGAAAGGGCTGGAGTATATAGGGACATTTTTTGTTTCACAATTGAACACACTACAGTAGAATAAAGCTCATTTGAGGGTCAAATAAAAATAATGATAACAACATTTTTTAATAAATAAATAAATAAATAGCTCCCTGTCATTGTCTATGCAGCAGCTCCAGACTTTAATCTTGATGACATCCCAAGTTGGAGGCTTACTTCTCTGGATTTTGGCTTTAAGAGAGTCGCTCATGTTCACTAACATTGATTGAACTTTCCTAGGCCACAGACATAACATACGGGAACTCTAAATGTAGTTGGTGTTCCCAACTAAACACCAGAGAGTCAGCCCAGTTACTGGCCAAGTAACTGAATAATTTGTTAATCTATAAAACGCACATGAGTGACACATTTCCTTGGGTTAGGATTTGGGTTTGTTGTAAAGGAAGTGCTTTGAGGGTGCTCAGTGTGTATAACTGTATGTGCATTGCAGTGTATGTGACTGTTAATCTGTTTGTTTGGTTTAGTCTATTGGCTAAACATCAGTGTTCCTTTTTCTAACATTTAACTCCTGGCGAGCTCTAGAAGATGTTTAACTGTATCAGAGGAAGATTATTGACTTTTGCTCAGAAGGATGTGAGGAGACTAAAATAAAGACACGCCAAGTTAATCAGATTCACTTTGATCATATATACAGACAATAAGAAGCAAAAACTTCTGAAAGTCATCCCTTATCCAGCGAGAGTCTCTTTGTGGAGATCACAGGCCAACAGATATATTAAAGGATTCATCTGGGCTCCTCTGCAGCTAAATAAATGTCCTCTATAATCTATCAGGGCCCTGGCGATGAAGTAGACGGGGCCGCATGTGTTTTATCAGCCTGGTAATTGTTCATGTTGACACACATTGTCTTTGAGAGGATGGGAGGTGAGAGGCATTCCGCCTTATTAATGGTTTCTAATAAAGACGGCCATTTATCAGGCATTATATGGCAATGTCAGACAGGGCAGGTTTCACACTCACACACACACAAACACACACACACAGAGGCGTTTTACATGCACACTATTATTCCATTATTATTCTGAGTATGACAATATTAAGAAAATGACGTGGGTTATGTAAACAGTATTTTCTGTAGATATTACAGTTTAGGTATTTTTTTCTGAATTTAGCATTTTCAGATTAAGATGTGTGATATGCCGTCAGCCAGGGCTGGCTCAAGTTACATAGCCATAAGACTACACATGACACACTGAGCTTCTGGCTGAATGCACCTTTTGCACCCATGAACCTTTCTTATAATGATGTCATGAGGGCTTTTAACTGTGTGAACATCAAGAAAGCAGCAGGACCAGACACATCATTGGGCTGCTCCTCAGGCTATGCGCTGACCAACTACCGCCAGTGTTCAAAATAATACTCAACCGATTTATTCATTTGCATAACATGGTTCTGGTGTTCTTGTTTTTTGTCCTTTGTATACTGCAAGTCTCCTTTGAGACTACCTGGCCTTTTGAGATTCATTCAGATGTCCAGTCCATTCTCATTTAAAAAAAATGTCAAATACTGCCTGTTTGTCAGTAATTTAGGCATAAGATACTGACACAAAAAGCCACATTCATGATTCCAGGTTGGGTTGGTTTCTGATGCGGCCAGATGGAACCTTTTTGTAGTGTAACACTACGTAGCTGGACGGCCAGACAGCCAGATGGTTGACAGCACTTAGCACAGCTGTATGGTATGCGGACAGGCAGTGTGCGTTGATAACGCAGCCGGATTGAACCTATTACGGCCATATGTAATGCTACTGGACAGTATCAGCTTGAAACACTGCCAAGAACAAATGAATATAAGGAGCTGGAAGGTCTGTAAAGGACAGGCAGGAGGGGTAGTGGTTGGGTCCACTTTCACTCAGGAGCCAGGTGTTTGCTGCCCGTGTGAATGTACAGCCAAACCATAATGCTTTCTTCTGAATATGACTACCTGTGTTGTTGTGGCCTAAACCTAACCACGTGCTTTTGTTGATGACTCTGCATTGACTGGGACATCTCAAAAGTCAACAGCAGATACAGGAGGATACCTAAAGCGTAATATGTAGATGTCCATTGCAAAGCTGCAATATGTGATGACTTGGGATAAGAACATATTGGAATGTAACACACATTGCTTTAACATATGGGAATATGACCATTATATTACTTGCTTAACTCAGCTCCATACTCGCCTTCCTTTTTTAAAAGGGTTTTTTTTTGTGTGTTTTTTTGTTTTTTTTTCATGTCTTTATTCCCACAGTGCTGCCTGGACAATAAACAACAAACAAACATGGTAAATTATTTATAGCTATGATGAATAGGTATCAAAATGTAATATCATGCTGCCTGTTGATTTTCATCCATGTATAATGTAGGCTGTGCTGTGGTGCTGCTGAATGTGGCGTATTGGATGGAGAGTCTGAGTTGTTGGAGTGCAGTGTGCTGCTGCTTGTGTAACTGGCCTTGAGTGATTGAAGCGGACTCAGTGGCCTCTGCAGCCACAGCTTCCTGTGAGTCTCTGTGGACATTCTGACTATGGTCGGAATAATTTTTTTAAAAGCCCCCCTCCTCGTTTTGCTTTATGTTCTCCTGTCCTCTCTTTATACCTTACTTACTTTGCTGCATTCTTTACTCTATATTTCTATCTCAGGGGCTCTATAGTTTGGCAAACATGGCTTATGTCTTCCCTCATTCACATCTCTCAGAGAGAGAGAGAGAGAGAGAGAGGGAGAGAAAGGGAAAAGATGCTAAGATAATAAGATGTATCTAATAAAAAGGGAACTCCTCACTCTCCGGGATTATTTTCAGAGGACAGCAATAACTGATGAAACAATGTACCAGGGGCCTAGGTTTGCATATGGGCAGTATGGACATGTTCATGAATTGTCCCAACCAATATTTGAGCAAACTCATTCACATTATCGGCATTCTTACAGTTATGTGCAAAATAATTCAAGACAGACTACGTCTTGTACTGATTCAGTAAGGAATGGTGCAATGTATTTTCAATTCAGAACAATCCTGAACTTACGTGATCAGAAGTGTTATCAGGTCGTGGCAGTATTTCATCTCTGATGAAAGCAGCACACTTCAGCCTCACCTCCTCCAAAAAGAGAGCAATAATGTTGTGCAGTAGACTATAATGGAAGTAAATTTTATCCTCAGACACAACAACTTTATTGTTGTAATATTACAGCTTTTTTCTCAAGATATTTTAACTTTTTGTGGTTTTATAACTACAGTAAGGCAAAGTGCAAGACAGTGAACACATTCTTGTCCAAAGTCGTCACACGTTGTCACTCTGGACTTCTGTGTCTACATATTATATTTTAGGCGTCTGTTGGTTACCATGCAGGTAACCAACGCCGGGACGTCAACAAACGCACATGCTGGCATAGATGGTTAGGATTAGAGGAAGGAGGCACATGGTAAGGTGTAGGAAAAAAAACACAACATATAGATGGGAAGCTGGACTCCCACTTGAAAGATCCATCCACCCCCCCTCCCACCCACACTGCAAGGATCTTCATGTTCCTCAGATGTTGTCATTAATAGCAATGTTTTAACCTGACGCCATCCAGCGGAGTATCACGCAGACACAACAAGTTCTGTCCAGCCATGTGTGTATGTATAATACAGCTTTGCTAGGTACAGTTCTGCCGTCCACAACATACAATAACACCATCAATGGTTCTGTTTGGTCACATAGAGTCGGACAGCAAAGCAGTGCGCAGGACAGTGGATGGTGGGGGTCTGTTTTTTCTTTTTCGTTTTTTGTATGGAATTTCTTTTTAATGCCATTTGTTTTTTCATCATCACTTTTTTCTTTTTTAATTAAAAATGTAAGAGGGAAAAAATTCAAATATGGAATTCAAACAGACATCTTAAAATAAAAAAGACATTAAATAAATCTATAAAAAATAATAATGAGAACACAAAATTCTAAGTTTTTGATTGTTTTGCTTTTTTAAATTCATATAAAATTGAACACTTTAGATCTATTGCAACATCAAGATAATAGAGAATGTGACTGATACTGACAGACCATTTCCTTTTTTTTTTTTTTACCAAATTTCCTCATCTCCCTTCATTTTGTTCTTCTATCCTGTCTGTCTTTGCCTCCTTTTCTCCTCTTGACTACCTCCTCTTCTGATTTTTCCATCTCTCTTTCTCTCCCATCCATGCCAGCCTGTTCATCTTGACCCAGCAACTCCTCCCTCAGAGGTGGAGCTGTGCTGTGCCGACAGCGGCGCTGCCCGTGTCTAAGTGTGTCCACCATCATCCAGGTCTTCTGGATGGTTGCCAGCCCCAGCGGGGCCCTATCAGCTCACCACAGCAGAAAGGTGGACAGAAAACAGAGACGAGGGATGGAACAACACAGAGGAGAACAGGAGAGGGGGAGGAAAGGCATTCACAAATTTCCACCAAACAGCATTAATTCATGACAAAAGGCTGGATATTTGTGTCTTAAATCCCCCGTCAGATTAACTAGATGTGCATTAATAATAACTAAATGCACTGCAGAACAAAATTAGGTGGTGGTGATGTGTGTGTGATTTTGGTAACATCGTGGCTAAAATTTAAAAGGGCAGAATAATTTTTGAACTGAGGTTATAATGATACCAGAAACTGCCTCTCCCTGCTGTTAAGTGTTTAGCCTTAAAGTTTTATTATTATTTTTTAAATTATATATATATATATATATTTTTATATATATATATATATATATATATATAGTAACCAACCAATCAAATGACTCACTGGCCAACAATGAGTGACACAGCAGTGGTGATGAGCCAGTGGGATACACACAAAGGACTCACACACACAAACATGCAAGCGCCACCAGACAATCTATCGTGACAACTTGCAGAAGCTCAAATTACAACCACAGAGAGTTTAAATCGTTGTCTCCGTCTCATTTGGAAGTTGTCATATACCACTGCTTTTGCAGTGATTTTGGCATAAGATTCTAATGCAAAAAGCCACCTCTCGTGGCTGTATGACATGCCACTTGATGTTGTCAGCTGAGAACATAGCTGTAAAAAAGACCTCGCAGTGTTATGAAACACTATCAGATAGCCAGACGGCACCTGCCATGCTAACAAGGACGAGCAGCATTAATTAAGAATGTGGCCGGACAGAACCCATCACATTTGCATGATATGCCACTGGATGTCGTCAGGTTAAAATGCTGCAGGTAAGGATACCTAGAACGTAATATGTAGATGCAGAAGTAAACTGCAAAGCAGCAACATGTGATGACTTGGAATGAGATATAATGTTGTGTTGAAATAATGGATGCAGCTATCTTGATATCACCCACTGGTTTGTGCACTCCCATTTTGAAGTGTCAAGTTTGGCATTTTGGTCATTGCCAGAGTTGTGGAGGACAATGGGTGGATTTGACTCAGATACTGTGGTGACAGCCTGTCACTCAAATGGCCCTGACCTTAAATGTACGTAACTGTTGGCCTTAATAAAATGTAAGCAGTTGAGTTTAATGGGCGACTACAGCAAAGGAATAGGAATCAAACCTGAGTTGCTGCAAAGCAATCAGCATATATGGGGCGCACACTCTGCCAGGTGAGCTCGAGGTCGCCCAATGAATGGCTGGTTTTGGCAGCTCCAAATTTGGGTTCATTTTTAAGCCTTGGAGGTTGCTGCTCGTTGTAAGCACATACAAAGGGAGCATAAGCATAAACCCTCCACCATATCTACATAGAAAATAGTTGTTTGCTGATTTATTAATGCTCTGAATGTCACATGCAGAACCTTTACAGATTCCAGAGCTTTGGGTTCAGTTCGTCCTTATGGCTATCCGCCTCTGTAGCTCCCAAAAATACACTACAGTCTGTTCAGTGTTGCTGATGTAAAAGTTAGAGTCGAGGCCGTGCTTTACGCCCACTAGAGGGCATGTTACATCACCTCAAAGCAAATGAAAAAAAAACAACAACAAAAAAACAACTATTAATATATGTGAAGAAAAAAAGTAATTAGTTTGGTGGAATAATTGCCCTCATAAAAACACCCCTCCCCCGACACACACCCACAGTCCATCCTCCCCTCCCAGCGGCCAATTATCCAGGAATAATCAGGGGAACTTAAACACTAACAAGTTATTTCCAGACAACAGCATGGATGACGTTCCGTTGATGAGCCTTTTTCTTCGTCTCTCTTTTCATATTTTCACCTATCAGCCTTCCTGCTCTTCCCTGCTCTCTCAGGACCACAGTAATGACAATGAAGGGGACTGGATAGGGGGGTGGGGGTGGATGTTGATGCAGCGCAGTGAAATGCCCCCCTGATTCTCCTTTTGATGAGGGCTATACTTCCTAACAAGCGCAGAGATGACAGCAGATGGGCAAGCCCCCCCAGCAGTAAAGACACATATTATGGTCACCAGGAATCATCAGAAGGCTGCTAATGAAGAGAGATGGATGACTGTTATTGTAGTCCACCATTGATTAGCAGCAAGGGCGTTTCTCGGATTTAAGGACATTGTGAGGTCTTGGGGGTCCTCTTCAGTACTGAGAAGAAGCGGAATACTTTAAAAGTGCTACCATTTTTATAAAAATGACTAGAGTTGGAAGAAATAGCATGTAATGTTGTCAAAGTGTCAGAATTTAAGTAAATGCATTTAGTCGGCTATAAGTGTGGCTTGAATGACAGATAATCCGATTTTTTTTAATCAATATTGGGAAGTGTTTGTTATTTGTTAAATGGGAGGGGGAGGTGCAAAAAAGGGAAAGAAATGTACAATAATTCTTAAAACACTGGGTAGATTGTGGGAATGTCCCAAAATTGATTAAAAGTACTAAAATCAATGAAATGTCCTCAAAATTCTAGAAACATCCTAAAACCCCAGAAATGTGTCAAGATCCTAGAAATGTCCCTAAAATCCTACACGTTCTAAAATCATTGAAACATCCTAAAATCCTAAAAATGTCCTAAAACCCTATAAACATCCTTAAAATCCTAGAAATGTCATACTAAAACCATAGAAATCTCCTAAAATCCTACAAAAAGTCCTTGAACCCCAGAAACATCCTAAAATACTACAAAAGTCCTAAAATCATAGAATTAAACCAAATAATCTTATTTCTGAAAGTAGTGCCAGTGGAGGAACCCCGCACCTATCGACAGAGGTCCAAGCTAGGAGCCTATTGCCATAAAATGTATTAAAATTATAGAAAAGTCCTAAAAATGAGAAATATCCTAAAATCATAGAAATGTCCCAAAATCCTACAAAAAGTCCTAAAACCCCAGAAACATCCTAAAATTCTACAAATGTATTAAAATCATACATGTTTCAAATTATTTTAGTGTCCTAAAATTCTAGAAATGTCATAAATCACAGAAAATTCTTAGAAACATATTAAGATACTCGAACTGTCCTAAAATCCTACAAAAAGTCCTAAAATCCAGGACACCTAAAGTCCTAGAAATGTCCCAGAATCCTAAATGTAAGAACAAACAATCGATCCGCACACTGTACTTAAAGCTCCCAATAAATTTTAATTTTGTAACGTTGCATGTTGTTTGATTCTTACCTTTGTTTAAGTTTTTTGATCTTGCACCTGTTGAAGTCCTTGGGATGTGCATGCCCTCCTATCTTGTTTGTTCCTAAAATCCTAAATGTCCTAAAATCTCAGCAACATGTATAGCGGCAGTGACTGGCCCCTCCTGTTATTTTGCAAAAGTGGCCCTAAGTAAAAGCAAGTTGAGCATCCCTGACATATTTAGGGTTCTTCATAAAACATTCGGGGCTGAACCCTCAGACAGCCAGGCCTAGTGATGCCATGGATAGGCAGCACAAACTTCTTTCCCTCTGTTTCCAAATCTGCCTTTGTCTGCCTCCTTGTCTTTCTTCATTTGTCTTCATTTGATTTTTTATCCCTCCGTTAACTCAACAACTGGAGGAGTTGGACCCTCAGCTGCTGCTGCAAACTCCTTCCAGCAGTAAACAGCTAAAAGCCATATCTCAGTAAGCGTATTTAAACAGCTTATCAAACGCCCACCTAAAGCTGAAAATCATAACCTTCCTACAATATGTATCCATGCCCTAACCAGCAGCACCCCCCTCAACCCCCACAAACCCCCCTTTCTACACCTCGCAACACTTTCCACGCTTAATCTCGCAAATCAATGTCAATTACACACTGATTATGTTTAGCGCTCCTAACCATTTGTCTTGATTTGGGAGCCGTGTAAGTGTGGAAATCAGCAATCCATGGAGGTGCTGGTGGATATTGAAGGTGTGGGTGGGGGTGGGGGTGGGGGTGGGGGGTGTGTCACGGTGCCACACTACAGTATTGTAACTTCAAAGGTCATGTTTGACTGTTTCTGCATCATTAGATATGAAGAGTAGTCCTGATTTACTGGGAAACACAGAAAGGTCAAGCGTGACCGCTCTCCCTCTCCCTCTCTCTCAGGTCGGAGCCGTGCTTGGGTTCCATGTCACACTGTGAAGACAAAATGGCAGCAGCCAAGGGGCCAGAGCAATACACACTGCAGCCAGCGCAGCGGGTACCTGTCTGAATGTTGTCCACATGTCACTATGCCTTTGCGTTACCATTTCTCTGCCTGTACAGGTTGAAACGCACTGACTTCTCATGGTTCAGTGGGTCTAAAAATACTCCCACAGTCCACTTGGTTCTGCTCTTTAGTCCACATGATTTTTTTGCCTTCCAGCTGTACTTACTTATAGACCTGAAGCTTTACTAAGTGCGGATAAAATGACACCGAGCCTGAAACTCAACCAATACAGTCTGTGATTTTCGCTACGCCAGGAATGCTCGACCTACTTCAACTGTTTGGGTCCATGTTTGCAACTTAAGGAGGGCAGGTGCTAGAAGCAACAGCCCCATACATGTTACTAGAATTTTAGAACATTTTTAAGATATTAGGATATTTCAAGGATTTTAGGACATTTCTGGGACTTTGGGATGTTTCCAGAAATTTAGGACATTTATGGGATTTAGGACATTTCTAGGATTTAAGGATGTTTCCATTGTAGGACATTTGTAGGATTTTAACATATTTCAAGGATCTTGGGACAATTCTAGGATTTCTCAGATTTTAGGACACTAGGGGCTTAGCTCTGTTGACCCTCTGTTTAGGGTCCTCTGGTTGTTGGGTTCCTCTGCTGGCACTGTTTTTCATAAACAAGCTTATTTTGATGCTCTTTTATGCACTCTAGCAGCTCATGTATACTAAAAGTACAAAAACAATTAACAGAGTTAATTTATTATATATTAGAAAATGGTTAGGTTGAAGAACGCTTCTGAAACAGATTTCAGGATATTGTGAAACACTCATGATTTGGATTTGAATTGGGCTGTAAGTTGAGTTTCGCTGCACTATGGCCTGCCAGAAGCGTTATTTTGGCTGATCCCAAATACAACATTAACAGCTCTGTTTTCATCGTCTGTCTACCATGGTGTGGTTTTTTAATGCAGTTATTGAAAATGCAATTCCGCTTTGTGGCAGTCATTACAAATGAGCAAAAATGAAAAGAGTAATTTTCACTTCTGAATGCGGTCCAGCACATCTCCATGCATTTAAACCATCCCTGTAAAATGTGCCTCTCCAAGGCAGACCCAAAGTAAACTGAAAGCTGTTCCAATTGGAGTGCATGCACAAACGTGGCCTCTTTTCAAAGGTAACACTCTGAAGTGTTTTTGCCCAACAGTCAGAATCACTAAGTGCTACTGTCATTGAATAATAGAAGTCTGAAAACACTGAAATGGAAGGTTTTTATTTCCACCTGAATATTTTCTTGAAAAGAAATACCTGCAGATGACTAAAACTGGGTTTTAATAGCTGAAAAAAACACAAAGCGCGAGGCCTAAGCTACTTCGCATGCAAATTAGATAACAAGATCGACGAACATTTAGATTTTACACATTTTTCCAAGGTTTAGACCACTTTTCAAAAAAGAGCTTAAAACAATGTAACCAGTGGGCCTCATGCAGCAACATTCTCTTAAAATTATCTTATATTTCTCTTGTTATATTTGAAGTCAGAAAATAAGAGATGTCATCTCCAGAGGCAACACTTTCAGCCATCCAAACGTGTTCTTACCAAGGTGTGATGAATAACATATTAAGCATCGTTAACTCCCTCTAAACACTATGTAAAGGCATTTGTTTAACAAAGTAAATGTGACTTTCCAATGTCTGTACTGGTGTTACAGGGAATTCAAAAATCCAGCAATGGCAAAACATTTGTTAAGCTGTTAATGTCGTGTCAGCAGCAGTGGCGGGGGAAGTATTCAGATCCTTTACTTAAGAACAAATAGCCAACTATATGAACACACTATAAAAATGCTCTGTTACCTGTAAAAGTCCTTCTTTGACTGCATTTACCAGAGTTAAATGTAAGCACATCAAAAAAGTATCTAAGTATTTAAGTAAAATTACCACCGCTTAACAAAATTGCTCGAATCGAATCATAATGAAAAGCAGAACATTCTCATGTTTGAGAAGCTGGAACTATAAGAATGTTTGTAGGAATGAAAATGGCTTTAAAGATCATTAAAATAGTTGTTAATAATTTTCTAATCAACAAATCACTTTCTGTACTTTCTGTAACAAAACAAACTATTACTAGAAACGCTTCTTTCCAACTTGTCTGCGTGTTTCCACCATTGTCTTTCTTCAGCGAGGCACTTCTTGTGAGATTTTGGAATGAGACTTCTCCTTTAGTGACATTTGGACACATTCATTCATTCATTCATTCATTCATCTCTCTCTCTCTTCCTTGCTATAAAATAGCAACACCTGAGACAAAATCAATATCTTACACTTGTTAACTTAATGGTTCTGAATCGGAATGTCAAATATTTGGCACAAATAGCTCATAAAAGAAGTTTTATAAGGTGTTTCAACATTTTTTTTTGTAAAGTATTGTCACATTCTGCCTTCATTCCTTAGTTTTGGGGATAAAATACCCCCCAAAAATTGTAAGCTGGGAACCCTGTGATACGACGTTACTCACACAGTGAGATTTTATCCAAAGAGCCAAACCGTGATAGAAAAGGTGCAGTATTTAGCCACTTTGGAGCAGCCACAAAGAGAAGGACAGCGAATGACAGAATGGAGGGATTAAGAGGGCAAAGAATTGTGCAAATATTTACTTCTGCATTCAGTCCAAAAAGGGATGGATAATTAGAATGACATTTAGCATAGCCAACGGTTTCCGGCAGGGTTATCCAGCGTCGGCTTTTGTTTGGCAGTACATCATTAAATATCAACATGGCATCAATCTAGGGGCTGTGGCCATGAACTCCGGGCCAAACAAACGCTCATCAGCCGCGCCGCCAGTGGCAGAAGAGCCGGAGGTGGGTGGAGTATCGCTGGCTTCCCTCGGCTCCCAAATGAGGTGAAACCGGTGCTTTCCACTAATATGCAACTGACCCCTGACAAGCGCTATCTCTTGGCTCAAGCCATGCAGAGAAACCCAGGAGGTCACATTAGCAGGCTAGTTATAACAGAGTGTCAAATGTCTGTCAGCGACTAAAACGCTGGCGCCTCACCATGAGTTGCCATCTATGTGAGGTTTAATAAGTGACAACACTGGACCACTCATAATGTATGGGCAGCCATTAGCCAAGAGGCGAGCAGGGCCTGTATATGACATGATCCTTATCTCTCGTCTTTCATTTCTCCCCCTCTTTCTCCCCACACTTGAATTAATGACACAGGCACCCAGGAGAGGGAGGGATCTAGTGCTCTCTCCATGTTATTTAAATGAGTCTTAACCCCTTTTTCACTCGGGGGGGGAGGCAGGGGTGGGAGGGTGGGGATGGGGGGTCAAATGTGGTTGTGCATTAAGGGCTATGTGCGTGAGAATATGGCTTTAACATAAGGGGCCAAGCGACCGCTGTGTATGTTTTTGCATTAATGCAGAAGGGCATATTGATCCCGCATGCTGACTCTGGAATGAAGCCAGCGAGTTCAAGCAAAGCTCATTAGGCCGCGCGCATCGCTCCGACCACAATCAACAACAGAAACACACAGAGATAAAAGGAAGAAAAAAAGACACACAACAACAGCAATGCAAAAGTCAGGTCACGTACATGCATGTCTCAAAGGCTCGCGTAAAGGAGAAGCTTGTTGAATATGTAACTGCACATAAAGCCTCTCTGGAGGGTGGACATCCCTTAGCACGCTGCTGGCAACAGTAGAGCCACGTTTGAAATTAAAGAGAGGTATACACAGGCGCAGATTAACACACAGGCTGACCCAGGCTGCAGCCTAGGGGGCATACATGTAGGGCGTATACTGGGTTGCCTTGGATTTAATAGTTCATATTTAAATTTGAAATTCCTGCAAAATTCCTTGAGTTTAATATTATGGGGAATGCCTTCATTTAGTATCATACGCAAATCCATTTTGGAAATTCATTTGTTAAAAAACTTGCAACAAATAATTGATTTCTCCCCCATCAAACAACTCCTCCTGTACTGCAAATTTAACAAAAAAAGATTTGTGACAAGATTAAACTATTTTAAAACATTGCAGAGGGGAGTTGGACGATCCGTCCACACCGCTGCAAATTGCCCGTGCCTCAGGCATAACACCTGTTTCAACAGCAAACTGCCTTGTAGCTTAGTCAGCCAGGCAAGTCAGTAATATAGATGGTGTGTCTAATTGCTGCGACAATCTCTGACAACAGTCCTCTGTCACCACAGAGCCGGTCTCATTTATGTCCTATCCTGTTCACATTTCTAGCTCTACTGCCGCTATGACAATGCTTTTGACGTAAGATCGCAACGCCAGCAGCCACTTTCACATCTGCATGAAAAAACGCTGGACGGCATCAGCTGAGAAGGAGCTGGACAGAACCAGTCACAGTGATATTAAAGCCTGTCGGCTGGACACACTAGTCGCGTCCATGTGAACTGCACCAGGATGGCGTCAGGTTGAAACGCTGCCGGTAACATTGTAATAGAAGACTATAGGGCGAGAGGTGCCCAACAAACCCCCAACTTTCATGCAGGAGTCCAGTGTTTGCTTCTCATCTGAATGTGATGTTTTTTTATACACTGTACCATGTGCCTCTTTCCCCTAATCCTTAACATCCATGCCAGCATGTGTGTTTGGTGACATCCCAGCGTTTGTTGCCATGTGCAGCATAATCCCACCATGTGCTGATGTTAACATCACCAAAGTTGCATCCTGGAATGTAAAGAGCAGTGTAGTGGATGATGAGGACAACTCTTGATAAGAAGATATTTAAATGCCTAAACAAAACTTCTTTTTGAGATTCCTTAGATGACCCTCGGGGTCAGCTAATGGACCTAACTGCCTTGTTGAACTTACGACTCTTGTAAACTGAACTAAATTACGACAGATTTTATTGCCCGACTGACAGTTTGAGTTACCTTATGACTCATCTGGGGCAAGGAGCTGTCAACTGAGCTCCTGCAAAGACTCAAGGAGACATCAGGAGATCCCTACATCAAAAGTTTATGTCTTTATTTGTTGCACAACCAACACGTGACATACCTGCACATCTCCAGACTGTAAGAGAGGACCACATTAACTGATTTTCGTATTCAAAGGTAAAACGTACTTTGAAATGTTGTGTGGAGGTCTCATACCTACAGAACTGGAACTTTGCTTACCTGCCGATTTTGAGGCCAAACTCACAAACACAAGCTGTGCCTGTGTATGTGTGGAGGGGTGTGACCTTTCGTAACCCCCTTCCAGCAGCGTGCTACACACTGAATGGAAAGACTCTTGGAAAGACTTGCATTTTGATATGCATCTCCTTTATCTGTAGCTTAATTATCCTTCCTTTACACTGTTGTGTGCAGATGCTACATTGTTTTGAAATCATGTGAATTGTGATTTTCTAATTATAGCTTGTGTTGATAAACCTTTGGTCATATTAAGTACTTTCATACCCTGTTATATTTCGATGCTAGTACATGTATACCTTTACTCAAATATGATCTTTAACAACCTTTAAATATATCAAAGTGTTTTGACACTGTGGTATTACCCTTACCTATTTTCACACATATTCATTTTGTTTGTTAAATGTGGTTAATACTGTCTTACTTAGTTAATGATCTGCCGAAGAATTATTTGGTTTTCTCAAAAGTGTTTGGTATTGATCAGCAGAGGAGAGCGTCATGGTATCAAATATTGAAGATTTAAAGGCCTGTAGTGAACTTTATCAACACTTAGTGTGGCAGGATAGCGCTGCACTCCCTGCCGTGAGGGGCAGTGTGGCAGACAATTGCGCATCACCTATAAATAGACCAGGTCGGACCCGTCTCGTCCTTTCTGCTTCCTCTTCCTCCTTCACGGAGCCGACAGCGTGTGTGGTGGCGTCTCGCTGGTTTGCAGGTTAGATCTCAAAATAAAGTGCGGTGTTACCTGGAGTCGGGCTGTCTCCCTCGGGTCAGTGTGTGTGTGTGGTGCACTCTCTGCGGAATCTGGGCTGTGCGCTTCCTCCTCCTGCCGCGGTGACATCTCTGATCCTGCTCTCCGTACGCGGCCGTCACGCGCCGCTGTGAGCCTTGCTGCTGTCCTGGCTCTTTCTGTGTCCGGGCTCTTTCTGTGTCCGGGCTCTTCCTTTTGGCCTTGGTTTTTTTTTCCTCTTTTAGTTTCGTCTTGGCTTCGGCGTTGTCTTGGCTCGTGGCTGTCCCTCTCTCGTCCATTCTGCCGGTGTAATTGTCCTCCGTGTGGCTCTTCGTGGGACTCTAGCCGCTTTGACTCGGCGCTCCGGTTCATCCTGCATTTGACTCTCTGATCCGGCCCTGTTGACTGCAGCCAAAGGCTGTGGCAGCACAGCCTAGACAAAAGTTGCCGGCGTGCGCCCAGAGAGGCGTCCTAACTTTTATTGCCACAGAGCCATACCCGCCAAGACTGTTTTAAATTAGAGTGGCAGACATTTATTGATTGTTTGGGTTTATTTCTTTTCTATTTCTTTCCATTGGATTATTATTGCGTCTCAGTGTTATATTGGATTTATTGTTTGGATTTATTTATGTTATTTCTTTTCATTGAATTATTATTGCTTGAGTTTCTGTTATATCGGATTAATTGTTTAGAAATATTTCTTTTTCCTGCTTTTGATAATTTGTGATTTAGTATAGTTCCTTTTGGCTTTGGGGTGTTATTTTTGGTTATGTTGTGTGTGAGGACTGCCTTGATTTTATGGTTTTAATATTGTTTTTTTTCTGTTGACAGGTGCTGAGGCCCAGAGCGGCAGCGGTTTCCCTGGTGGTGGTTCCTTTTTCACGTTTTTGGTTTGCAGTGTCACAGGTGAAGTGTAGTTTTGGATCCCTCCTTTTTTGTTACCGCTGTCGTGGTAAGCCCCAGCCCTGTCCCTTATTTCCTTTAAGTGGCTCCTCACATCATTTCTCACCATTGTTATTGTCTTTATTTTGATTTATTTAGTCTGTTACTCAGTTAAAAATAATTGTTTAATAAAATATATTTTTATAATTGGAAATCACGTTCTCGTCCTGTGGAGTTTTTCGAACTGCGCGCCTTGTTTCAAATCGAAAACTGGTAACTTATGAATCCTGTTACATCCTGGGGTGAAAGCCCCCAGGTGGCGTTGTCAGCAACCTTCTTATTCCGCTCGCCTTGCCACATTAGGGAAGAAATTAGATCTAGACAGTCAAAACAGCAGGAGTGATAAAAGGGAGGAGTGTATTTTTCCCGCTTTGACGGTTAAGCACCACTCCCCTTTGTCACGGGAGATATAACCCTGTGAAGTCAAAGAACTTTGGGTTTTTCTTGCCTTTTTGGGTTCTGGGCCCTTTGGGCCCTTTGTGCTCCCTCCTCCCTGACTTTCCAGAGTGAACCTTTTCCCTGGCATCGAGACTTCTGAGGAAGGTGAAACGATCTTTCCTGTGCTGTTATGGGGTTGATGCTCTTAAATGATAGGGACACATAGGAAGTGCTAGACCTAGGTTAGGATCCTCCATTAATGCAATCATGGGTTATTCTCTGATCAGGCCTCTTCTTTATCTTTTCCCTCAATGTTTTATGGGATAGGTTGCTTCTTTGCTGTTGATCAATGCTTGACATTGACTTTTCTTTAATCTTAACTTTTCATCTGCTCGATCATCTTGCAGTATTTCAGTGCACCTGATCAAGTCCAGATGTCACACCTAATTCAGTTCCTCACTGGTTTTCATCCCCTCATTTTTATTCTTGCTTCATTTATGAGTTTTTTGTTTATTAAGTAATTTTATTGACTTTCTGTTTTTGCTGTATTCACTGTTTCATCATTTATCCATACTAATTCTTAAACTCATTCATTTGTAGTCTTTTAGGAGTAGTTTTGCTGTGTAGTGAGTAGTTTTAATAAACCTTTCCAGACACTTGATCTTGTGATGTGTGTGTGTATAATGTCGAGTCCCTGTACACCTGGAAAAAGAACTTCAAATTATAAGACTAGATTGATTAATAAGGCAAAATGAGCTGTCAACCTTTCTGTCTTAATGGGTGGTGCTCCGGGGTTTTTAAACTCTAATTTTTAATGTAAACTTATTGTTCCTGATAGCTGAAGTTGAGTCCCATTACTCCACTTCATCTTCATACTAATTCATGTCTCTGAGTCATAATTTTGCATTATGAGTTATAGTTACGTATTTTGGTATTGATTTATTCATTAATTAATAATTTTAATGAATTGCTAATTAATTAATAAATCCCCTATTTAAACCGCTACAGCAGATGCAGAATATCTACTAGATGTAGTTGTGGAAGTCCACTGCAAAGCAGCAATACTGTCGTATACTTCCAGTTTTATTTTGATACTCACATATTGTCTCATTTCAGGTTCTGCACTTCCTGCTCCTGTATTTCCCTCCTGTGTGATTACCTGCAGCCCTAATATGCTGTACCTGTGTCTAATTGTCTCCCCTTGTCCTTAGTATATATATGCTGCAAAACACTTTTTGTTTTCAACTATTTCTTAAGACCCTGCAATAGTCTGGCGACCTGTCCAGGGTGTACCCCGCCTACCGCCCAATGACACCTGGGGTAGGCTCCAGCCCCCCCCCACGACCCTTACGAGGACAAGCGGTTACAGAAAATGTCGGACTGACTGACTATCTCTTAAGAATGAGGAAATATCAGGCATTTCATTTGTCTGCCAGAAAGCTCTAAGAAAACTGATTTTATTTACTTTTTAAGGCACTTTCTTATGAAACGTTTTCCAAATACTGAACAAGGGATTTTAGCAATCGGTTATCTAGATTGTAAACTATCAGCGACAGAAGATGAACACACATTCAAGCAGCCATGGCCACAATTACCTTACCATCAGGCTGTGAGGGCTGTGTCTGTCTGAGTGAAAAGATCGCTGAATTGGAGCAAAGAATCTCAACATTCTACAGAATCCAGGAGGCTGAGAGACAAATGGACACAATCATCTTCGGCCCTGTAAAAGTCTAAGCCGCCACTGCTGAGGAGCTGCAGCTTCTTCGACTACAGCTTGTACTCCAAGAATTTTCTTTCTTACCCAGAAATGGGGTTCCTTTCTGCCTCTAATGACAAAAAGCTGATTCTGGTCACCAGCTAAATACACTGCATGTCCTCCGAACAAGCCAGAAAAAAACTCTGTGCCCAGTTCACTGGGCCCCCCAGTCTGGTCACTCTTGATCACCCACTCGCCCTGTGGCAGATGATGATAGCCAGTGACAGAGAAATTAGCATCAGGCTCCATCTTCATTCCATCATGGCGATATAAAGCCGATGATCAGGACGATGCCCCGCAGTGCTGCTGTTCACCCACACAGCCTCCTACTGCAGGCAACGACTCCTTTCTCCAACAACACTTATTATTGGTGATTCCATAGTGAGGTAGACATGCAAGAGTCCGCAGAGCTCATACTCTTTTTTTTCCCAGGTGCCACACTACATGACATCACAGAGAAATTCACGGACATAATAAAATCTTTCCCTGCCCTTGACAGGATCATCATACATGTCAGGATGAATGACATTAAAAAACAGCAGTCCGAAGTGTTACAAAGAGACTTCCTAAACCTCTATAATGTCGTCAAACTGTCCCATAGTAAAGTTTATATCTCTGGCCCATATTATGTCCTCTGACATCGTATATCATGGCACTTGCAGAGATACAGATCTACATAGACCATCTGGTGTCTGTAGTAGTAATCTTATCACAATCAATGTATCTACAAACTCCAAACCTGCTATTTCAGAGAACCCAGCCCCTTCCCTTAACTCATCTACAGATTTCAAGAGGAGAAAAGGACTTGGATTGATGCATATAAAGCAAAGAACAACAACCCTGAAATGTGAGTCCTTTCAGAGGCTTAGTTAAAAAGGTCAATTGGTGATGATGAAATTACACTAAAAAATTACAATTTGTTTAGATGTGATAGACTTACTAAGGGTGGAGGTGTTGCAATCTATGTCAAAAGTAATATCAAAGCATCCCAGTTAGTTAATGTGTCTGTCCCAAAACAATAAGAGCTATTGATAGTAATTATAGAATTAAGTCAAAATACAATCTTTACGATTTTTGGTATTAATCCGCCCCTCTAGAGGCAGTTACTGACATTTTTGAGAATCTAACTCCCTTTTTGTCCTCAGAAGTGACTGTTATGAGAGAATTGGCTGTCTGCAGACTCAGACAGTCTAAAGTCTATTTGCACTGATCTTGGATTTACTCAACTGATCTTTGATCCTACTCACCCAAATCTTAAGGACTCTACTAAACCAACTTTGATTGACATTATACTGACAAATCACCCTCATAAGTATTTTTCTAGTGGTGTGCTTCCGTGAGACATAAATGATCATTGCCCAATTGTATGTATCAGAGACACTTGGTTGCCTAAATCCAAAACTCAGATTGCCCATAAGAGAAATTTTTCAGAAATTTTAATGAGCAAGCCTTTTTAAATGATCTGGAGCACAGCAACCTTCTCAAACAATAGAAATCCCAGATGCTGAATTAGCATTAAATCATTTTTCAAGTACCTTAAATTAAATAGTTAACAAACATGCTTCATTAAAGAAACCGAGTTCAGTTCAGTTCTGTTTCTGACATTCAGGGGACCCCTCATAATGGCTTGCTTTCAGACAGCTAAGAAAGAACTGCACCTCCTCAACAAGAAAAGCTAAGTCTACTTAACTTCTAACTCTGGCATTAGTCAAACCCATAAAAATTTTGGAAAGTAATAAACTCAAGTAAAAGCAAAGCTTCCTCTTCCTTCTTCTTCC
Organism: Plectropomus leopardus; assembly: GCF_026936395.1. Taxonomy (NCBI): domain Eukaryota; kingdom Metazoa; phylum Chordata; class Actinopteri; order Perciformes; family Serranidae; genus Plectropomus; species Plectropomus leopardus. The sequence continues at coordinate 2,298,684 of NC_142196.1, forward strand.
TCCTACTCATGTCAACTACAGAAATACCATACTGACAGAGGAAGAAAACTTGTGAAGCATCTAACAGACATGTTGCAGCCAGCCACCTTCCCAAAGACCAGTGTATGGGTTCAATTCTACAAATACCCTAATTAATGATGATGATGCCCCTCAATTTGATCTCCACCTGTTTTTTGCTACTGCAGTCACTGCAGCCCTTCAAGCCATTGACTCAAAGAAAGCAACTAGTGAAGATAATCTGGCCCCCGTTTCTTCTCAAGCTCTCTGCTCATATAATTTCAAAACATATCACACATATTTTTAACTTAACTATTTCTACTGGTGGACTTCCTAAAGTATGGAAGTCAGCTCATGTTTTACTTCGGCACAAGGAAGGAGAAAAAAGTAATCTAAACAACTATCGTCCAATTTCAAAATTGTCTTGTCTGTCCAAAATCCTTGAATCATTAGTAAACGATCAGCTCAAATAATTTTTAAATAGATATTCTGTATTAACCCCCCTCCAATCCGGTTTCCGAAAAGACCATAGTACCATCTCTGCTACCTCCCTAATTCTGAATGACATTGTGTCAGCAGTAGACCAGAAGAAATACTGTGTTGCTCTTTTTGTCGATTTATCAAAAGCCTTTGACACTGTTGATCATTCCCTCCTCCTACATAGGTTATTAAATATAGGATTTGATCATCAAGCTATTATATGGTTTAGAGGATGTGTCTAGGTTTCTTCCAATAACAAAAGATGTCCCATTTATATAAATGACATAGTTATGTCCTTACAAAAATTGTAATCCTCATCGTTATGCAGATTATACTATTTTATACCTGCATTCTCCTCCTCCCCTTCACTGCCAGTATTTTTCCATTCACCTCACTCTGACCTGCTCTACCTGCCAGCCACGCCCACTGCTGCAGCCTGCTCTCTCCCACAGCTGCAGCTCATCATCAATCAGTCCAGTATTTAAGACACTCCAACACGTTCACTCACTGCCAGATTGTTCCTCTGCTATGCATGACTCTCCAGCGTTCTATTGCCAGACCTCCTGTTGCCGACCCAGCCTGTCCCCGACCAGCTCTCTGTGCCTACCACCCCGTGTACCTACCTGCCTTCTGTCCCCGACCACGTGCTTCGCTTCGGCGTTCAGGAAACCTGACGGCTCCACTGGCAAAGACCTCCCCGCTCGACCACGACGATCCTCCAGCCTGCTCCTCGACGGTACCGTTGATTTCTCGGACTGTTTTCCCGGCTACGGATCCTCTGCCTGTCCCCGACCACGACTCAGCGCTATCCCCGACAACGTTCCCACACGTGTTGTCGGCCCTTCGAGCTACAGGGTTTCCTGCTCCCCAGCCACAGTTGGTTCCAGTGTCGTGTCTACACTTCGTTGGATTCCCAGAGACATTGTTTGGGTAAACCACCCGAAGACCGAACTGACTATCTGTGAGCTGATCTTTAATTGTGTTGGTTCTAATAAAGGATATTACCAACTGACTTTAAGTGTTGGCGTACTGCATCTGGGTTCATACACACCCCGTTTCAGTACAATCTGGCCAGACATGGACCCAGCAGACTCCAACACTCTTCAGTCTCGTCTAGCCCGTGTTGAGGGAATGCTCCAGCAACACGAGGCTCAGCTCTCCTCCAACGCGGCGGAGGCTCGTCATTCTGCCTCGGCGTTGGAGCGAGCGTTAACTCTGCTGGCGAACCAGGTTCAACAGATGGCAACCACGTTAACCCAACACGCCGTTCCTGGTTCGAGTCCTGTTCAGTCGGCTCCCCACCCGGCGCCGTCTCCCAGTTCCGCTCCCGAACCCCGGGTTGGGGCACCCGAACGCTACGCTGGAGATCCAGAGGGCTGCAATCCGTTTTTGACTAACTGCTCCATCCTGTTTGCCCTGCAGCCGCACACGTTTGCCACAGAGGGAGCCAAGGTGGCTTTCGCCATTAATCATCTCACTGGCCGAGCAAGACTATGGGGAACAGCGGAATGGGAGAGAGGTACACCAGCCTGTGTCTCGTTTCAAGCCTTCGCGGATGAGCTACGGAAGGTGTTTGGTCCCGTGCCTTTGGGTCCTGACGCCACCGGGGGATTGCTGAGTCAGCGACAGGGAAGTCGGACAGTCGCTGACTTCGCTATTGACTTTAGAACACAGGCTCGTCAGAGTGACTGGAATTCGGCGGCCCAGTGTGACGCCTATCTTAACGGGCTAGCACCCTATATCAAAGACGAATTGGTTTCGTTCGACCTCCCCCATTAAGCAGCGGTCTCATTGAACTGACCACGAGACTGGACAGGCGGATTCAGGCGAGGAGGAAGGAGCAGCGTTTGGACGGAGGTTCCCACCGGTTTCCTGGTCACCAGCGGAGTCCTCCGCCTCCCACAGCGTCTCCTGCGGACCCGAGTCTGGGTGGTACGGAGCCAATGCAGGTGGGCCGCACCAGGTTGACTGCTGAGGAGCGTGAGAGACAGCGTCGGGGAAGGCTCTGCCTCTACTGTGGGCAAGCTGGACACTTCGTCTCCTGTTGTCCAGTAAAAGGACAGGCTCAGCAGTAGAGAGGGGCATCCTGCTGAGCCGTTCCCAGAACTCTGCCCCCAGTCTCCATCCTTTGTTCCATGTGCAGTTCCTGTTGGGTGAGAAGTCTCACACCCTCGCCACATTCATTGACTCTGGTGCTGACGTGAATCTGATCGACGAGGAACTCGCTCGTCAGCTGGGGTTAAACCAGGTCCCTCTACCACGTCCCGTTCCGGCGAACGCTCTGGATGGTCATCTCCTGGGAACCGTGACTCATCAGACCACTCCCGTCTCCATGCTCCTGTCCGGTGAACACCATGAGACCATTCAATTTCATGTCCTGAGGTCCCCAGAACTGCCTTTAATTCTCGGATACCCCTGGCTCCGTTGTCACAATCCCCACATAGACTGGTCCACCGGCTCGATTGTGGCATGGAGTTCCTCCTGTCAACAGACCTGTCTTCAGCGGCGAGAGTCTCCTAAGGGGATCACCCGCCCCTGCACCGCCCCAGATCTCTCAGGGGTGCCCACAGAGTACCACAACTACGGAGAGGTGTTTAACAAGGCCAGGGCCACCTCTCTGCCACCTCACCGCTCCTATGACTGCGCCATTGAGCTTCTTCCCGGAGCGGCTCCTCCTAAGGGTCGGCTCTACTCTCTCTCCGCACCAGAGAGGGAGGCCATGGACACCTACATCAGAGACTCTCTGGCTAGCGGTATCATCCGGCCGTCCTCATCTCCTGCCGGAGCCGGGTTCTTCTTTGTGGGGAAGAAGGACGGTTCTCTACGGCCCTGCATAGACTACAGGGGGTTGAATGACATCACGGTGAGGAATCGTTACCCCCTCCCTCTCATAGCTACGGCATTTGAACTTTTACAAGGAGCTACCATCTTCACCAAGCTCGATCTTCGAAACGCTTACCACCTGGTCCGGATCCGTGAGGGGGACGAATGGAAGACGGCCTTCAATACCCCCACGGGACACTACGAGTATTTGGTGATGCCGTTCGGGCTCACCAATGCTCCAGCCGTTTTTCAATCCCTGATTAACGACGTTCTCAGAGACTGCCTCAATAAGTTTGTTTTTGTGTATCTGGACGATATCCTGATTTTCTCCCGGTCCAGACAAGAACACATCCACCATGTTCAGACCGTTTTGCAGCTCCTCCTGAAAAACTCCCTGTTTGTGAAGGCGGAGAAATGTGACTTCCATGCTTCCTCTGTTTCCTTCCTGGGTTACATCATCGGCCATAATCGGATGGAGATGGATCCTGCCAAAGTCTCCGCCGTGACCTCATGGCCTGTCCCCGACTCCCGCAAACAGCTGCAACGGTTCCTCGGGTTTGCCAACTTCTACAGACGGTTTATTCGTGGGTACAGCACGGTGGCAGCCCCCCTCACAGCACTCACCTCTTCCAAGGTCCGATTCTGCTGGTCTCCTGAAGCTGACGACGCCTTCCAACACCTTAAGGGGCGCTTCAGTTCTGCGCCCATTCTCCTCATCCCCGATCCTGAAGGACAGTTCGTGGTGGAGGTCGACGCCTCGGATGTGGGGGTGGGTGCAGTCCTCTCCCAACGCTTGGTCGAAGATGGCAAGCTGCATCCATGCGCCTTCTTCTCCCGACGACTGTCGCCAGCGGAACGCAACTATGACATCGGCAACCGCGAGCTACTGGCGGTCAAGTTGGCGTTGGAGGAGTGGCGACACTGGCTGGAGGGGACCAGAGTACCTTTCCTCGTGTGGACTGACCACAAAAATCTAGAGTATATCCGTACTGCTAAGAGACTCAATTCTCGCCAGGCCCGTTGGGCCCTTTTCTTCGCTCGCTTCTCCTTCACCCTCTCGTACCGGCCAGGGTCCCGGAACGTCAAACCCGATGCCCTTTCCTGCCAGTTCCTGGAGGAGGAGGAGGCATCACCCCTCCCTGACAACATTCTTCCTGCCTCTCGACTCCTGGCATCGCTCACATGGGAGATCGAGGAACGCATCCTGTTGGCGTTGGAACAGCAACCGGGTCCCAGTTCCTGTCCTCAGAACCGCCTGTTTGTCCCCGAAAGGTTCAGGTCGGAGGTGTTGCAGTGGGCCCACTCTTCTCGTCTCACCTGCCATCTTGGTATCACTCGTACCAGGGAGGTCCTGCAACGACGGTTCTGGTGGCCCACATTGATTAACGACACCAAAGACTTTGTGAACTCCTGTCCAGTCTGCAACCAATGCAAGACCCCTCGCCGAGCTCCTGCTGGTCATCTGCACCCACTTCCTGTTCCTCATCGCCCCTGGTCCCACATCGCTCTGGACTTTGTCACCAGTCTGCCACTGTCGGGAGGCGATCCTGACAGTGGTAGATCGGTTCAGCAAAATGGCACATTTCGTGCCTCTACCTAAGCTCCCTTCAGCCAAAGAGACAGCGGGATTGCTACTGCAGCATGTGATCAGGCTGCACGGCATCCCTTCTGATGTGGTCTCCGATCGGGGGCCCCAGTTCACCTCAGCGTTCTGGAGGGAGTTCTGCCGTCTTCTGGGGGCATCCACCAGCCTGTCCTCTGGGTATCACCCCCAATCCAATGGGCAGACCGAAAGGATGAACCAGGAGATGGAGACAGCGCTCCGCTGCATGACATCGACTAACCCTGCCTCCTGGTCATCGCAGCTCTTGTGGGTGGAGTTCGCCCATAACACCCTTCAGAGTTCCGCCACTGGGCTCTCCCCCTTCCAGTGTGCTTATGGGTACCAGCCTCCTCTGTTTCCTGCCCAAGAGGGGGAGACGGCCTACCCATCGGTGGAGGACTTCATCCGTCGCTGCCGCCAGACCTGGACCCGGGCCAGAGCCACGCTGTTACGGGCCGCGGGTCGCTACACCTCGGCGGCTAATCGGCGCCGTTCCCAGGCCCCTCCCTACCGGGTGGGTCAACAGGTTTGGCTGGCTACCAGGGATCTTCCGCTGAGGGTGGACTCCCGAAAGCTGGCTCCCAAGTTCATCGGTCCGTTCCCCGTTGAGAAGGTCATCAATCCCGTGGCGGTCCGTCTGAAGCTGCCTCGTGCCATGAGAATCCACCCCACATTCCACGTCTCCAAGATCAAGCCGGTCCGGGAGAGCCCCCTGCAGCCTGCCTCTCAGCCGCCTCCTCCCCCTCGGATCATCGAAGGGGCTCCGGCTTACACGGTCCGTCGGCTCCTTCGGTCCAGGCGCCGCGGCAGAGGTCTCCAGTACCTGCGTCGATTGGGAGAATGCAGTCCGGAGGAATGGTCCTGGGTCCCGGCTCGGCAGGTCCTGGACCACCAACTCATCGAGGATTTCCATCGGCTCCATCCGGACCAGCCGTCCCATGCAGTTCCCGGTCGTGGGTCCTCCGTTCCTGCCTGTCCTCCTTCTCCTGTCCCTGGACCTTCTGGGTTGGGGTCCTTCTCCAGGGGTTCCGAGCCACCGCCGGGGGGTGGTCCTCCTTCTGATGACGACGACGACGACGACGTTGATTCAGCTGGGTCCGAGGAGTTTTGACCCTCCTTCTGGGCCCCCTCCGCCCACCCGGCTTCTGTGACTTTGGGTTTGGGACGTCATGGGCCGTCCCTTGGGGGGGGGTTCTGTCATGGTTCCTGCATTCTCCTCCTCCCCTTCACTGCCAGTATTTTTCCATTCACCTCACTCTGACCTGCTCTACCTGCCAGCCACGCCCACTGCTGCAGCCTGCTCTCCCTCAGCTGCAGCTCATCATCAATCAGTCCAGTATTTAAGACACTCCAACACGTTCACTCACTGCCAGATTGTTCCTCTGCTATGCATGACTCTCCAGCGTTCTATTGCCAGACCTCCTGTTGCCGACCCAGCCTGTCCCCGACCAGCTCTCTGTGCCTGCCACCCCGTGTACCTACCTGCCTTCTGTCCCCGACCACGTGCTTCGCTTCGGCGTTCAGGAAACCTGACGGCTCCACTGGCAAAGACCTCCCCGCTCGACCACGACGATCCTCCAGCCTGCTCCTCGACGGTACCGTTGATTTCTCGGACTGTTTTCCCGGCTACGGATCCTCTGCCTGTCCCCGACCACGACTCAGCGCTATCCCCGACAACGTTCCCACACGTGTTGTCGGCCCTTCGAGCTACGGGGTTTCCTGCTCCCCAGCCACAGTTGGTTCCAGTGTCGTGTCTACACTTCGTTGGATTCCCAGAGACATTGTTTGGGTAAACCACCCGAAGACCGAACTGACTATCTGTGAGCTGATCTTTAATTGTGTTGGTTCTAATAAAGGATATTACCAACTGACTTTAAGTGTTGGCGTACTGCATCTGGGTTCATACACACCCCGTTTCAATACTGTTGGGCGGACTCTGCAGAATCAGCCACTGAAACATGCAGCTTGCCTTCAGTGCTTTGCAAGCTGCATTGATAAATCTTCATCTTGTATCAAATGCTGATAAAACAAAATATATGCTGTTCTCTAGAGCCAAAAACATTAACAACACTCTCCAGATCTGCACTTAAAGTGGCACAATTATTGAAAAAGTCCCACATTATAAATATTTAGGCATTTGGATTGATGAAAAATCCACCTTCAAAACTCATATTGACACACTAACAAAGAAATAAAAATTAAACTTGTTTTTTTTATACAGAAATAATTATTTTATCCCCTTATCCTGTAGAAAGAAAACTGAAGAAGCAGTCTTTCTTTCAGCCCTAGATTATGGTGATTTCATTTATAGACATGCATGCAGCTTCCACTCTAAACCCACCCCTGCACCCTAAACCCTGTCAGCTAAGGAACCCATCACTGTTGTCTTTACCAAAAAGTGGGTTGGCCATCTCTTTCCCAGAGAAGAGACCAGCATTTGTTTTTGTTTATTTCTAAAGGGTTGCTTGAAAAGTTGCCGTCTTATTTGACATCCCTTATCGTCTTGAGAGCTGAAACACATAACACACATTCACAAGACTTACTATTGCTTTAGGTTCCAAGGCTAATACTGATTTGTGAAAGTGTGCTTTTAGATTCTCTGCACCATACACATGGGATGAACCGCAATGCAAGCTGAAGCTTGATACTCTGGTTCCAATGAGTCAGTTTAAAAACCTAGTTAAATTTCTGACTGATTCTAACTCTGATTGTTTTTAACTTGTTTCTTTATTGACTCAATGTTTTATTTCGCTTGATTATAATTTATGACTTAAAAAAAAGATTTTATATCATTTTATTTACTGATATTGTGTAGTGTTGTTAAATAAAGATTTACAGACACACACACACACACACACACACACACACATATATATATACATATATATATATATATATATATATATATATATATATATATATATATATATATATATATATATATATATATATTGTACCTCTGCCTGAGTTTTTTGGGTGTACTGACCTTGTTTTGCATTAAAGGGTTGACTGTTCATTTTCCCACCGGTGCCTGGGTCTGCATTTGAAATAACATGACAGTTTTTAGTTTTTTAAATTAAGTGAGAACGTGTGTTTATACTTTATAATTCAAAATCATTGTGAACTGTAAATCATGCAGAAGCAGTGGTTAACTCAATGATGACTGTGGACCAGATTCTGTTAAAAATTAGCTGTTTTATGGCTTAGGGTGGCTGACATTTTTTCGAGACATATATGATCTATTAGAAGATTCCTCCAGTGCATGTTATTGAGCTTATTTCTGGATTCCCAGTTTAAAAGGATGGTCATTAAAGGACTGACTGTTAATTTTCCCATGTGTCTGAGTCTGCATTTGGGTCCATGGCTGTGGTTCTGTGTTTGAGACAAATATGTGACGAGTTGGGAAAAGAAGGTATTGTGCATCCCCACAGCTGCTGACAGGTTTACCAGTCCTTGTCTTCACGTTGAGTCACTGCTGCTGCTGTTCGCGGAATGTGCAACAATGTCACAAACAATATTTCTCAGGTAGTTTTTTTTTTAAAATGTTTTTGCTATTTTGTCGCTAAGATGCAACTAACTATACCCAATAATATTTTAAGAGACTACAAAATCAGCCTTTAGGGCTGGAAATCAGAATAAGTAACACAAAACAAGCTGATTTCTTTTAAATTTTATTTTATTTCATTTAACTACTATAGTTATCTAAATTTTACTTTTTCTTAAACCACGAGCCCAGTTTAATCTGCCTAGAGGCTGACGGACTGAAAACCCCATACATGTAGACCATCAAGATTGGATGAGTCATTGGAGTTTTTTAGTACACACACAAAAGTTTGCATTACATTGAGTGTTATTCATCAAAACACACAACCACAAATGGAATAAATGCATTCCTCACCTCATGAATAATTTACAAATTAGATTTATTAGATATTAAAAATTATAAATTGATAGTGTTTACATCTACATTTCCTTTGCAAGCAGTCTTCTTCCTCGTTGCCTGTTTTGGCACATTGCTGTGTTACTGTCAGTCTTGTGTGCATGCACAACATATTGTAGCGATGTCTATATTCCCATCATGTCTAGTGCATGAGTGTGAAGTTCGTAATTTAGTTTGCTGTTTCATGTTTCAAAGGGCAAATGTTACTTCCTGTCACTGTTTATAATGTGTTTGTTAAGAACATAGTGGTTTATGTTAGTTATAGTCTTTTTATTCATTTATTTGTGTGTATTTATCAGTTTATAATTACACCATAAGTGAGCTGGCTGTTACATGTGATTCAAGATTTGTATTGGCCTCATTCATCAAAAAAGACTACCTCCCCATTAAAGGCGATCAAAAAACAACATAGTCCCCCATCTTTCAAAATATATTGTCATTTTTGATACAAAAACTTGCAACAGTGTCAAATTTTTGTCAAATCTAGTTCAGATGGCCTAACAAAAACTATGTGGCACAGTCATCCCTTGTCCATTGAAGCACTGTCAAAGTAAGTGACAGGTAAAGTAATGCTGAGAAGTGACACGGGCAGTTAGGACAGACCAACACAAAATAATGTAATCAAACAGATTCAGTCGCCAACACTCTCTTTGTGTCCAGTTAATACACAGTGATTTACAGTCTACTGTAGGGGCCTTAGATCACCTCATTCCTCCACTGAGCGTCATTATCACATCTATTTGAGTGGCTGAAGGCTGCTCTTAACAGAAAAAAAGCACCAGAGCATACTTTCAGAACATGTATAGATGTTAAAGGGGGGTGTAAAATCAGAGGCTGAAATCAAAACATGCTCACGTATAGAACAGGCTTGGCGTTGGTAAAGTAAGCTCCAAGGTGTTCAGTCTCATTACTGGGGAGATTTGTGCACAGCCAGCTCCACCGCCTTGTTTGAAAAGAGCACATCAATGAATGTTGTTGTCATGGTTTCCTTTGTTCCAGCCTGCTTGAAGGAGTCACTTTGGATCGCTGTAAACTTGCGGTTGCAAAGAAAGAGCGTGTGTGTGTGTGTGTGTGTGTTATATGTGAGAGGTGGCACGAGGACAGGAGATCAGTGGCAGACCCAATGAAAGCTTCGCTAACCTTTAGACAGAGGGACAGAAAAGGACAAAGAGAAAGAAAAATGCTGTCTGTTTGAAGTTATGTCCGACTGTTCCTGAATTTCATTTTGTAGAATATCCCTCGTTTTTTCCACTGTTGCTATAGTAACACATCTCTTTAATTGTGGAAAGGATCTCAATTCAACTAACCCTGGTGGCTTGTAAGTCAGTGAACAAATGACTGGAGTAGGTGTTCACCAAACACATGTCATGTTGGGATTATTGTATTAAAGCAAATATTTCATTTAGGCTTTGAAGGGAAACGTTAAAACAGCAAAGACATGGATTAAGTTGGTTGTAATTGGCAGCATCACAGAGAGAAAACAGTCTTTCTGCTTAGGCCATTGGCAGCACATTACTCCTGCTTTTATTCTGTTTACTAGGTTTCATCAGCAGCCTTCTTAGTGTATTGATCAGATTGATTAAATGCTTGCAAAAGGTATTTCCAGCCCGCTCTTATTCCAAAGTCATCAAATACAGTCGCTTTGTCAGTGATTTTGGCATCAGACTCCGACGCTGGTATGAGAGGGTCAGTTTGTAAAGGAGCCAGACTAAACCTTCAGTGGCATTATGATATTCCACCAGATGGCACTGGGTGCGGCAGTATGATACGCAAATGGGTGGCTTCAAGGTTATATGCTGCCAGTAATGATGTATTATACAGAGATGGAAGGTCCCTATGGAGCTGATACAAGGTATAAGGCAAAAGGTAGATTTATTGTCATTTTTCTTAAACTTGGTTTAAGAAAAAACGAAATTTAAGTTGATCCTAAATCCTGCTACATCTTTTTGGCGTCAAAGAGCTGCTCCGCAGTCTGGTTGTTCGGCAGCGGATACTTTTGTATCTTTTTCCAGACAGTGGCTGGGGTGGCTGCTGTCTTTCAGTATCCTTTGGGCTCTGTGCAGACACCTCACTTCACTGAGGTCACTGATGTTCTGTGGTGGGAATCAGTGATGTTCTGGGCAGTTTTAATCACCCGCTGTAGAGCCTTCCTGTCCTGTGCCATGCACGAGCCTTGCCAGTTTGTGTTGTTTCCAGTCAGTATGCTTTCTAGTACTCCTCTGTAGAAGTTAAGCAGGATCTTGCTCTGGCATTTAGGCTTCCTAAGTTTCCGTAGGAAGTAGAGCCTTTTCTGTGCTTTTTTTTAACCTAGGTGGTGATGTGCGATGACCAAGATAGGTTCTTAGTGATAGTGATTCCAAGGAACTTATAGCTGTTCACCTGCTCTACCTCAGCTCCACTGATGTAAACAGGGGTGTGTGTCTTGGCCTCCTTCTTTTTAAAATCAACAATCAGCTCCTTGGTTTTACTGACGTTGAGCAGTAGGTTGTTCTCTGTGCACACAGATTGTTAATTTCCTCCCGGTGTGAACTCTCACTGTTGTTTGTAATATGGCCAATGATGGTGGTGTTGTCCACATACTTCATAATAGAGTTCTCCTGATGTCTGGGAGTGCAGTCATGGGTGTACAGTGTGAACAGGACGGAGCTGAGCACACAGCCCTGGGGGGCTCCAGTGTTGAGCAGTAATGTAGAGGAGGTGAGACTGCCAATTCGAACTCTCTGGGGTCTGCATGTGAGGAAGTCCAGTCAGTTACAGAGTGTTGTACTGAAGCCTACAGTGTTACGTTTTCAGCTTTGTGGGAGAGATTGTGTTGAATGCTGAGCTGAAGTCAACAAACAGCATCATGATGTAGCTGTTCTTATTCTCTTGGTGAGTGAAGACTGAATGAAGAGCAGTAGATATGGCATCCTCTGTGGATCTGTAGGTTCTGAAAGCATGCTGGTGAGGGTCCTGGCTGGCGGTTATGTTGTCTTTGATGTGCTGGAGAACCAGTTTGTCAAAGCATGTCATAAGGATGGGGGGATAGGAGTGTTGGTGTAGGGATCCAACAAATCCCAGCCTTTCTCCCGGAAGGAGGGTGTTCACTTCATGTGTAAATGTAGCCAAAACATGATGTTTTTTGTTTTTTTTAAAACTGACCAAAAGCTTTTGTTGCCTATACCTAAGCATGTGCCTTTGTTGCACGGTCCTAACCATGTTCTTTTGTTGACATTTCAACGTTGGTTGTGGCATCCTGGCACATCAAATGCAGGCGCAAGACAATTCCGCCAACATAATATGAAGACTCGAAGCAATATGTGACTTGGGATGAGAGCATGTTGTCATTTAACACTGATTCACTAATTGCAAAAAGTATGAGCAACTTCTCTATCTGTTCATGGTATAAACACTGATGAAATAATAATTATAAGCCAGTATTTTCAGACCGTTGTCATTCAGAGGTCATCAAATACAGCCGCTTTGTCAGTGATTTGGGGTCAGACATTGAGACCAAAAGCCAGCTTTTGCGATCTAATGATTTGCTGACAATCAGCCAGAAGTCACCTGGCAAGGACGTATGATATGCCACTGGACTTCATCAGGTCCCAACTGAATGCAAGGAACTGAAAGGTCCCTATCGGATGGGTGGTGGATGGGTCCAACAAACCCCATCACCACGGAGCCAGTACTTCACTTCCAGCCTGTCCTCATTCCAAACTCATAAAATATTGCCACTTTGACAGTGGATCCCAATGCCAAAAGCAACCTTTTGCATCTGCATGAAATGTCAGGTGAGCACACAGCAAGACAGTACCGTTCCCAGCGTTACTATAAGCTGGTAGACAAACAGCACCTGCCATTTGGACATGGGCGCATATGGCAGCAACATTTGAGAGCATGTCCGGATGGATTCTCATGATACGCCACAGAAAGGCGTCATTTTGAAATGCTACCAGGAATAATGTAATATAGGGAGTGTAAGGGCACCTGTCAGGTGGTGGATGGGTCAAACAAACCCCAGACTTTCATGCAGGAGTCAGGTGGTTGCTTCATAGCTGAGAAGATGTTTTTTTTTTTTTGTTTGTTTGTTTTATCCTACACCTTACCATGTGCCTTCTTCTCTTAATCTGAATCAGCCATGCCAACATGTGCCTTTTGTTGACATCCCAGCAGTGGTTGCTGTTTGGTTGTGTTGTCTAAATATAACCACATGCCACATCATCCCACCATGTGCTTATGTTGGCATCACGATAGTGGTATCCTGGATTGTAAAGAGCAGATGCAGAAGGATACCTAGAGCGTAATATGTCGATATGGAAGTCCACTGTCAAAGTGACAATATGGGACTAGTTGGGATGAGAATGTGATGTCTGTTTAGATGTAACACATTCAGTTTGGTCAGAAAGTTACATTCCCTCGGTGTTAAAACATGAAAAATTCATATTAGATGCTCATTTCCTATGAACACTTTTTATAAGTGTGTGCAGTGCAGCTGCCACACTGCAGTGGCATGGGAGATGCACAGCCATGACACTATCCTGTGTTTTCGGAAGGGAAATAAAAGACCCTGACAAATGACCTCAGCAAGACAATTAAATTCAGTTTTCCAAAAATAAGTATTTAAAAAAATAGTATTTAGAATATGTTACTCATGTAGAGCATTGTCACCTCTCCATCATCCACTGTCTTTTTCTCCAGTGTGACTTTAAGGAAATGTATTTGTACAAGTTTTTACCTATATCCTAGCAACATCTTTTTGCATGGAGACATCTTCCATGGTTATTTTCAAAGGGCTCCCTCTAACTCTCACCTCAAGACATATAAATGAAAATGCATTCTAATGTTATTTAATTTTCTTTTTCAAATTAAAGAGGGATTGTTATGGAACTCAAAATGTTTGCTAAACTAGTACCAGTATTAGTCGATGCATATCAGATAATAATTAACATTGATTATAAAATAAGATTCCAACATATATCAATATGTATTTCAACAGTGTAATAGAAGTTCTGAAATTCAGCTATGGCTTTTGGTTTTGGTGTGCCTCCCCAAGATTTTCATCAGCAAGAGAAGTAAGATATTACCACTATACTGATTGTGTAAGCATCTATGTTATTTGCAGTTATTTGGCTTAAACATTTTCTTTAATTTGTTTGAGATTAGTTTCAAACCAAAATCAAAAAAAGATAACTGCATGAGATCATGAACAATTTTGAAATCAGATAAAGAACTCATTGTTCTGCTTTGAAAAAAAGTGTGTCAAATTACATTGACTGGTTGTCTGTGAATACACATCTGAACCAAGTCCCCCTCCTCTACTGTCTTTATATATCAGAGTAAACTGCAGTCCATTTTACATTCTGGACAGTGGCATTTGAAATAATCTCATCTCAAAGACTCAAACTGACTTTAGTGCTCCTCTTGAAAGATTCATCTGCTGGAAGTTTTTGGACTGTCATCTTTAAACACTCAGCCTGGAAGTCTGTCACAGGGGGAGTGAAAAAAACAACAGGACCAGTTGACAAGTGTGGAGAATGATGGAAACTTGCTTTGCCGACGGGTAGCGGGCCTGTCTGCAGGCCGCTGGCAGTGACAGGAGGGACTGAAAACTATTTGCTAAAACTATCTGAACCTGCAAGCCATTTATCAGGTGGACTGTAATGAACAAAAGCACTATCTCAGAACTTTTTGTCCACCGTTCGATACCATATCTGTCCTCTGTCGCTATCTAGTTAGTGCTGCTCTGAGGGATCGCCCTGTCTGACATTTGGGACTTGTCAGACACAGTGATGGATGATTGAGCGGGTTGTGGTAACACGTCTACCTGAACGTTCTCTTTGTTGAGGGAATCTCAGCTTTCTCTCTCAACCAGGTTCTTTTAAACATGGTCACTGGCTCTGGGGTTTTACCAGCAAGCTGCCAGTTTGCCAGCGGTCCTGCAGAGATTCGTTGCAGAACAGATTCCATCAAATTCTGTTTTTCTTGATGAAATAACTTCTCTCTGAATATAAGGTATGAGAAAGTTATATTATTAGATAAGAACTGCTTGTTTTATTACTTTTATTGTGCATTCTTGATTGAAAAAAGGACTCGCTAGTTGCTTTTCTTAGAAGTGATGTTTTTCTCCATCCCGAAGGTGCCCCAGCAGTAATAGTATGGTTTCTTTCAGTGCTGTACTTCAGTTTATTTGGTAAGGAACAGAAAAAGAAAGCTGCTTTGTATTCTCATCCTAAAACTCTCTTCCTTTTTTCTGTGAGGTTTGCTCATATAAATGTTCCTATTTGAATTTACCTGACTAACTCCACAAACTTTAGGAGCATTGATGATGCCAATGAGATCTGCTCATTAGCAAAACCAGTGTCCCTAAAGTTGCTATACAAAGCTCTCTGTCATGCCAAGTTTATGGGTTTATGTGGTTCAAAACTAATATGGGAGGCAGCCAAGGGGACATGTATTGTACGTAGTGTAACATATTATTTCATGAACCAGATTATATTCCGATTTCATGTGAAGACCCATATCCCAAAATAAAATAAAGAACCGTTTGATAGCTAAAAAAAATAAAAAAATACTCACAATAACAAACAGTAGATTTCCATCCAAAGTCATGACATATTGCCGCTTTGTCAGTGGACTTGTCTACAAATTATGCTCAAAGCATCCTTCTGCATCTGTTGTTGGTGTTCCAGGATGCCACTTCTGACACCGGGATGTTAACAAAGACACAGTGGGATTATGCTATAGAAGCACATGGCAACCAATAGCAGGGCATCAACAACAACACGTGCTTGGGATTATGCAGCAAAGGCACAGACGGTTAGGTTTACACAAAAGGGCACATGGCTACGTATAGAAAAAAAGAAACAAAAACATGACATTCAGATAGGAAGCAGTCCAGGGTTTGTTTGACCCATCTAGTGCCTCTTACGCCTGCCCTACAGGCCCTACAGTGCTGCTTATATTATTACATATTACTGGCAGCGTGTCATCCTGATGCCATTTGTACGGTATCATGCTGCAACGGCCAGTGCCTTCCAACCGTCTGGTGGTGTATTGTAACACCGCAACCACTTCTGTCCAATCGCAATCTCAGCTGACACTGCCCACCAGTAGCTTTGTCATCTGGATCACTGCAAAAGCGGCAGTATTTGATAACGCTGGAATGAGAATGAGCTGGCATCTCAGAGATAGATGTTTTTCATTGATGACAGATCATTTCTAAACTGACTGACTGACTTCCAGCCTGCAGTGAGCAACCTCTTATCAAACATTAGACTTGTACAGCATAACAGACCAGCCTGTACAGACAATATATTAAGTATATCATATTGATATATTTGATATCAGTGTGATGCCACAGTAAAGCATTGCATGGTAATTATGAGTGATTGATCATCTTATATAAGTCTACCCAGTTTAAATACACTACAATCTGTATGTTCATGGTAAGAGCATGACGCCTTGTGCAAGAGTATGGGTCACTGATGTGCTTTTAATAATTTTTGGACAACAACAGAGCTCTATTAGCACAGAGGACGAAGATATATCAGGCATTAATACACATGCAATAGTGACAAGAAGAAGGCCCACCACAATTATCGTTCCCTCATAATTTACTACAGTATTTATGATACAGCAGAATCACTCAATATTTCTTTATACTGACTGTCATAATTAATTTTTAATGTCGTAATGAACGCTGGATCAGTGGTAAATGCACACGCGCACACACACACACACACACACACACACACACACACACACACACACACACACACACCCAGCCCCCCATGCAAGGTGGTGTAATAGCAAAGCAGGTCCAGTGAGAAGAGCTTTACCATGCATGGATGATAGGCTCAGTTTTCCCTTTTACATTCACAAAGCCAATTCCCCAACCTCCATATCTTTGAAACACACACACACACACACACACACACACACACACACACACGGAGCTCTCCACTTCCCCAGCTTCCCCTCTCTGATTGCAATTAGAGAATTATGCACTTGGACTTTGGCCAGCTATGCAGGATTAAATTATTCATAAATGTTAATAGACGCTGCCTCTCTCTCTCTCTCTCTCTCCCTCTCTCTCTCCCATCCCTCCAGTCTGGGCCCTAGCTCATACAGCCCACGCTGGAGAGATAATATTGACCTTTTCATTGGGGCATGTTATTAGGAGCTGCTCTCTATTAAAACAAATGATGACATTGTCTGTAAAGCACAATACAATAAGTCATTTCAAAGGGATTACTTTGGCTTCCGCCTGGCAAGAGCAAGAGTAAACTCAATACAGCTCTGGAAAGTCAAACTAAAATGAACAATGATGAATGAAGTAAACAGTACAGTCCTACGTTTCGCAGTGTGCAAGGTCTGTGCTGCAGCCCTGCTGTTTACTGTAGCACTGTGTGTTTACATACAGCTGCTGGCAGTGCACCATCCTGGTCATTCATTACTGTCTGCAGAGATCCTTTTATCTCCATGTTCACTTTAAAGGTGCTACGCACAGCAGTTTTTAAATAGCAGTATGTCTTTGTCAAATTAATTGTTATATCTTGGTACAGAGTTATTACAAATGTATTTGCCTCTATCTGTATACACTTAACAGTCTAGTGGGGTTGCTGGGGTCCCAAAATGAAGACCGTGGTTCCCATAAACCTTACTTTGCTTCATCTAAGACTGTCTTTACCAGGATAATACAGCATTATTCAGTTGTTTGATTGCCTAATTGACCTATTTTCACATTTAAGAAACTACAATATCAGCACCAATGGAGTGATACCAAAAGAGTACTTCATTTAATAGCATTTTGGTAACATCTTTGAATGCTTAATTCCAGCCCGCTCTCATTTCAAAGTTGTCAAAAATCCCTTTTCCATCATCTTAAACCCTGACACCAAAAGCCACCTTTCGTGTCCACCTGATACACTGCTGGACGGCGTCAGCTAAGATTAGGCCAGACAGAACTGGTTTCGGTATTGTTATATGCTGCAGTGTGGCCAGATGGCACCTGCTGCATCAGCCTGATATGCAGATGGGCGGCAGCATTTGAGATCATAGCTAGATGAAACCTGTTGCACACGCATGATACACCAGGGAACGGCGTCAAGTTGAAATGCTGCCAGAAAAAACGTAATATGAGAAGCGCAAGGGCAAAAATAGGGCGGTCAGGTGGGCCGGTGGATGGGTCTAACAAACCCCTGACTTTCATGCAGGAGTGCAGTGTTCACTTCCCATCTGAATGTGATGCTATTTCCCTGCCCAATGAGGGCCTCCTCCCCCTAATCCTAACCATGGTTGCCATGTGCTTTTGTTATCTAAACATAACCATGTGCCGCATCATCCCACAATGTGCATTTGTTGACATCACTGTAGCGGCATCCCGGAGCATAAAGAGCAGACATGCAGCCATGTCTTGTCAAAACAAAAAGAATGTTCTTTTGTTTTTTTGTTTTATTTGGATGATCTGTTGCTCCATTTAACCCTAAAAAGGATCAGCACTTTGGAAGTCATTTTAGGAACTCTTTGCTCTTTTGTCTCTCGTCTTCTCCAAAAAATTGTGAAACCCTTTGTTTATGTGAACCATATCCTTTTGATTTGTTTAACTTTTTTTTTTTCAGTACGTAGTACAATATATATCTATTAGTCCTAAATCTCTAATGATAATATAATAATAATAAATTAATAATAATAAAAAAACATTTAATGTTTGATTTTTTTTTCTCAATATTAAAATGCTTCATGTATGCTTTAATCTGCTGTTTCTGATATTTACACTCTATGTGAAATTGTGACATTTCAACACATGCTTTGGCGTGAATATGAAAATCAGTCACCAATTTGTTCCCTTACTTCCTTGTTAGACATGTAACAGACTGACTAAGCTGCTGTTGGTCATTATGCATGTTGAAAGACCGGACAGCTTCACAGCTCGGTCCATCCAACTGCCTGTCAATCACTCTTAAGTCTACCATCCAGTAAAAGAGGACGATGTGAGCATCAGGCTGCACGGGCTGGATGAGATTGACAGATGGAAAGAGAAAGATGAGATTATAGCAGGAATCACTGTGTAGTTGTCCTTCCTTCTTCTTCCCAGAGAGCTCAAACATTTGAAGAACATATCCTTCAATGAGGAAGCCTCTGAGTTATTTTTATTTTTATTTTTTTGTCTTTATCTTGCCTGTTTGGGTGGTCAAAGAGTCAAGAATTTACCACCAGTGTTTAAATAAGCTTGATGATACCATAGTACAACTTATGGCATTTCACTTTGGACTTAAGTGACTCTGAGTGGTAGTTTAACAGAAAAAGACAATGACCTGAAAACAAGAGCTTCGGGGGTCTCCCTGGACCGTCGGGTGGAAGACAAGACCTTGGAGTGGTATGGGGTCAGGTCCACATTTTATTATAGTAAAATCGGTTCAGGGCCCATCTATTACTACAAGTCCTGCAATTGTTTATTAAATATGTATAAGTGGATCGTAGAAGATCTGTGATCAATGCTGATCATGAGAGACAAGAAAAAACAATCAGGAACAGTGAAATCCACTCTTCCTGAGCCACAGACACCTCATTGGAAACTTTATTTTTAGTAGTACAGGAAGATTTGTAACAAGAAAAGTATGTTGTATCCAACATGACAAGTGCTTTTGTCAGGAGAAGGACATTTGAAGGTGCAATTTCAATTACCCAGTTTGGAAAGTCGGTAAAATAGCCCTGACTCTCTCCTGTCAGACATGCACCAATCCAATCAATGATAGCTCATGTAAAATGTGGTCAGGGTATATGTCTTCTTTTAAACTGGTCCAATCAGATCTTGGAACTAATTTCAAAAATCTGTGGAAAATGGTCCTGGACCTGTGAGGACCTCCTCCCTGCAACCCTCCAACAAATCCAACCAGAAACATTAAGAGTAAGGGCCTAAAGGCAACACACAGAATGCACACATTTTCACTAGGATTGTTTCATATTCTACAACTTTTTGAACTTTACAGGGTTGGTTCACCCAGTATACCAGTCCAGTCCAGGTTTTTAGATATCTCTCCCCTCTTCAGTGTGCATTAACATTTCAGTTAAGAGAGCTGAATTTGAGGATGGTCTGATGGAGTTGCTGAGAATTAAATGTCATATAGTGTGCACAAAGGTTCAAGAGATAGGTGAGGACCCTTCTGTGATTAGACCCCAATGTGATATGATAATTTTTACAGAGCGAGTTTCACCATGAGCTTCACAGGAAGATTCCAACAGGAAGAGTCCAGACACTGGTAATGGAAAATTAGTGAGGAACAACCTACTGAGTTGGATTCCTGATGATCTGAGTGGAAGAACCCGATTGACAGCTGGTCCGGATTCTGACAAAATTGGAGGTGGATTTTGCCAGTCAGACACTGAGATGGCAGGTGACAGCAGCAGAGGAGACAGGAAGGAACGGAAGATTGACAGACACAAAACAGTTGTCTAACAAGGGTAGTGGCTTTTCTCGGACTGAAAAGTGTGAACTCCCACAGTGTGAATTCCACAAATTATATTGAACTAGTCTTAATTTTCAATCATATCAAGTTGTTTTATAATCCTGCGATATCGGTTTTCTGCCAGTACAGGCTCTGATCCAATACTTTTATTTACATAAATTTTGAATATGTATCTGACAATCATTATTTTTCCGAGGCTACGTGACCCAAATACTGACAATCCTTGTCCAAAGCTAATAAAATCCAATAATCCCGTAATAAACGTTGAAGACATTATAACTCACGTGGACTGAGTGAACACTAGACCTCTGCACCTCCTCTTGAAGGATTTGAACTGGGAGGCAGTTCCAGCACCAGAGTTGGAAGTTGCAGGAGCACTGCCGTAGGGGAAAGGTCCATCATCAAGACCACCGGTTGCTGCTGTGTTACTACCACTAAAGTCTCCTGTGACAGGAGACTTTCACCAATCAAGGGTCATTTCAGAGAGAGGTTGTTTGTAAAAGTCTGGTTCAAAGAAAGGGAATCCTGCAGAAAAAAAATGCTATTTCAGCATTGGCAACAACTGCCTGCAATCCAGAGCAACCCAAAAGAGGAGCAGAGTCTGACCATTTACACAATAAAACAATATTGGAAAAGCGTTTCAGAGATGGAGAGATAATGTTGCTTATAGTTTTTTAATGACTTGAGCTTCCACTTCACATTCATGTAGTTAAAATTAGCAAGAGTCTCGAATAACAGTCCACAGCGGCAAAAAGAGAAGGACCGAGGAGTTGATAACAAATAAGGTTTGTCTCATTCGTGAATGTGCAATGTGCCACTCAACAATGAACCAAGATTAAATAAATCAGTGATTGGGAAACCTCTGCCCATTCTCATTCCGACCTCGTCAAATAGCTCTGCTCTGTTAGTACTTTCAGCGTACAAGCATGACTCCAAAAGCCACCTTTCACATCCACCTGGAATGCAGCTGGATGGCATGTAGCAGTCGCATAGTTATTATATGCTGGCGGACAGCCAGATGGCACCAGGCGTTTCCACATGCAACATGCACGGGCGGTGTCACTTGATAACATAGCCAGACTAAAACGGTTGCATGCTTATGATATGAGGAAGGATGACTTGAGGTAAGTTGTTTGCCAGACCCATCCACCATCCCTCCCGCTCACCCTATAAGCGCACTTGCACTTTATTACCTGACGCTGTCCTTCTGCGTTTCATGCACACGCAACCGGCTCTGTTCTCTAGTGACACTGCCACGCTCTGGTTGATGGTGGCTTTTGGCGTTACACTTGTACACAGAAAGCACTGACAGACTGGTGCTATTTGATGAGTTCGAAGTAAGGACGGGCTGGTTTTCACTGTGCACAGATACATATTCTCATTTACATAGCAAATACAGTAGCTCAACTGTCAATCAGTGTGTCTCTGAGCCTTGTCAGTTTGTGTTTACGCTCAGTTTGTCTTTAATTCAAGCCCAAACACTACCCTGTCAAACCATGCCAATCATCCTTGAACCATTTACTCTTAGTTGCAATGAATGATTTCTCTACCATCACAAGACAGCTGACATATAATAGTACAAAGTGTATGCTACAGGTTGGATTCATCCTGTAGCTTTGAGTTTTGACATTTAAAAAAAAGAAAAAGGCAGATAGCAAACTGCTATTGTGTGAGTATCCTTCCCATGAAAAGGCCAAACTTTAACTCATTGCCATTATTATAAATCAGTGGTGAGAGACCGTGGGCCCCGTCTGACATTTTGATGGAGACGTCCTGCACCTGATAACATGCAAATTCAAATGATGCCGCTGAGGCTACAGCACAGCTCATATACTGTATGCGTCTCTGTTCCTCCTCTCCTCAGCTCTCTCTCTCTTCTGGGCAATGATGCGTGATGCTATCTATTACAGTGCGCTGTGTATTTGCAATCCTGGTCGGTAGCCAGTGTTTTTAATCATGTCACACAACATATGATGTTGTGCTGCTAGGCAGGGTGAGGTGGTGTTGGAAGTAAGCACTCAATGATGTCTTTATATTTTTGGTGAGGATGGACAAGACTGGGTGTATGAGGGTGATATACAGGATGTGGATGGCGTGGAAGTGTGTATCTGATTGCATGAATATGCCTGTCTTTAAATTAAGATTTGAGGAAGGTCAATAATTGTGTTTTTCCTTGATTCTGTCTCTTCGTTGATAATATCTCATATTAATTTTGTTGATGCTCCTCTCTTCACTCCATTGATTTAGCATTTCACACTGCAACATCAGCAAACAGCAACATCAGGGGCTGGAAAATGAAGCCAAAGTGCCAAAAACTGCAGTTCCTCTAATGGCCAGTTGGGGGTGGCTCCAAGATCGAGTCAATTCCCATAGACCCCCATGTTAAAAAGGAAAACTATTTAGCAGAAATAAACATGTTTACAGCCTGGAAGACAAAAAACAAAAACAGCTTTTTATTTATTTATTTCAACATTCATGACAACTGTGTGAAGGGTGAATTTCTATATACTTCACCAGACATTTTCTTAAGGTTTAAAGGGCTTTGAGTGACAGGAGTTGCTTAACCCGCTTAATCCAAAATTTTTCACTGCAAAATAAGTGCATGCATTTCACTCCTTACAACTCCCTAACACATACTAGGTATGATTTTTTTCATTTCATGTTGGTTATGTTAGTGAAAATGTAGGTTTTATACTTGGCAACAATTGCTGCCGGTGGGAAAGTGCATAGTCTAAATTTACAGAAATTCTTCAATTTGACCTATTTACACATATAAAAAATATGAATAACACTAACGTGTAACATTTTAGAACTAGGCATTGTTCCAAGTGTGTTCAGAACTTTATTAGATACATAAAGATACCATGGCAATGCATACTGAAGGGAACTAACAATGACACCAATTCTGTGAAGGGACCTAACCAGGACTGGCCACCACCACTTCTTTGACCTTTTTTTTTAGATCTATATCTTGACACATGAAGATCCTGCAGATCCACGCCACCAGTGTTTTGGTTGTATGTAAGGAAACACAGAGGCTGTAGCACCTAGGCATTTTTCTCTTTGCTCCATCTGGATGCTTGAACCTCTGAATATATTTTTACGGCATTGGTTGCCATGGTTACAGCACTGTTATCCTTCCATCACACCAGTAACTTCTCCCCTTCTGTAAGGACCTCAGTGCTTCCACAAGGCATTTTTTCAAAATCCTTCACACCTGTGAAAGGGATGTCATGCAGACAGCACTGTCTCAGTGTGCCAAGGGACCCATAACCTGACCTTTGGACATTTCATCAATGAAGCTAAGTGAGGTAAAAGGTTATCATGCACAAATGTGCATCCTGGAGGAACTTCTGCTTGTTCAGCCAGACCAAGTACTATACTTGGGCCCTGTCCTAAGCCAGTTTCAGGCAGATGTGTGTGGACTCCACAATAGGGCTCTATGTGAAACATGTACCCTGTGGGTGAAGTAAGGCTCCACAACTTGTACCCAAACCAGATTGGTTTGCCACTGATAAACTGCTTGCAGCCATGCTTGCCATAATAGGGTATCATGCTTTCATCAATTGATAGCTGTTTTGTGTATGGCATCATCTTGTAGGAGTCATATAGTGCACTGAAGATGGGTTGCACTTTATAGAAAAGGTTGTCTGTGGCCTTTGAGTTATCTACCAGATGAATTGAGGCCATCTCGTCAAAGCAGTTCCTTCTCATTGCATTTGAGATATGACCAATACATGCGCCTCCATGGCACATAACTGTAGCCAGATGTGAGCAGAATCCCATAAAAAGTCAGCAACTCATCCATGCTCGGATCAAGTGCCTTCCCTTTGGTTTACATAGAACAAGCATTTGACATCTCAACAGTAAGCTCCCTCAGAGTAGGAGGATACATCAGCAGTAACAAATCAACAGGGTCAGGTTTAGTTTGTTTTATGCAATCTGATGCAGTTGGGCCATAGGTAACAAAATCTGGTATATTGGATGTGGCTGGTCATTGTGATCTTTTAAAAACCCTGTCCCTATTTTGATTATTTTCAAGGTTATTTTTCTGTTTTTTATTGCATCGCAAGGTTTCATTTCTATCTGGGCATCTCCTTTTACTGCGTTGTGGGGTATCAGTATCCTCTGGGCACCTTCTTTTTTGGCTTAGCGCTGTGGGAGACTCACCAGCATCAAGGGACATTTTCATTTTCCTCTGGACATCTCCTTTTTTCTTGGTTGTGGGGTCTCATTTTCCTCAGGGCATCTTCTTTTTCTGGTTTGTGGGGTCCTATTTTCCTCGGGGCATCTCTTTTTTTAGCTGGACACTGTGGGAGACTTACCAAGTAGCAGCAAGGTGTTTTCTTCAACACCAAATGCTGCAGGAGTGAGAGGTAAAGGAGCGGGGCAGTTGGAGGAGCAGGGGGTAGGGGGGTTCGTCTGGACTTATCAGGTTAACATCTTCCTCATCTTTCAGATAGGTCACCTCTGCTTCACCATTCGGCAGTCTAGCAGGCAAATGGCCTGTTTCGCCTTGGTACTCTCTGAGCAGTCACTGTCACAGTCACTTTAAATTGCATCTTTTCAACTGTAGGAATGACTGTGATGTAGCACACATCACTTTGGGGTTCTTTTAAGTCTAGAAGATCCAAAGCCTCTGATAGTTTTTAAGTTGTGTAGAAAAAAACTTAAGATAATTAGAATAAACAGCCAAAACCTTTGACACCTAGTATAACATTATGACTATGTGTTATGCTAGCGGCAACAGATGTTGCCATGCTTACATTTACTCTTCTTGTGATCAAAAGATGCATGCTGGCATATAATTCTCATTATATATTAGTAAGAGACCCTTTAAAAAATATATGTACAAAATATTTCTGTTATATCTGTTAATTACAGTGTTTTAATACTTCCTCTTATACAAGTTTGAGGCAGACATCTCCTTCCAGAGTTGCAGACATGAAGTAAAGAGGCCTGGTCATGTGACCATTCACACTAGTTACATTACATAGATACAATTTAGAGGAGACAACCTATTCTTTTAATTTAAAATTTGCATTAGCTGCTCAAAGTCAAAACTTTTAAAGCTTCCAGAATTAAAAAAACAAATGACTGGCAACAATTGTTTGCAATGGGATTAGTCAGCAAGTCAAGCCCAGCCCTTGCTCCTTCGCAGCTCCTTCCTCTCGTCTAAATATGGTAAATTCTGGCGCCAATAAACCAAGATGACAATGGACAAAATGCTAAACTCAAGGCTTCAGTGGGTGACACTGCACTGACTGCAATCCATCCAGCCATCCAACCGCCCAGCGGCATATGATAACAACGTGAAAGGCATAAGTATTGCCCAACCCTTCTGTGTTAAGTTTTATTGAGATGCCATGTGTTCTGAGAATTGAATGATCAAGCCCTCTCTATTGCCATTGTTATTTGACTCCAGTTGATCCCTCCATGCTGAAACCAGTATATCTGTACAAGTGCTGAACCCGATTCGCACTCAGTGCACAGGCTTTGAAATAAATTCAAGGATTCTCATTCAAGCTTTGGAAACCTCTGGCTCGCAGTTACGTAAACACACACACACACACCAAAGCCCTGGTTGCACTGTTCTATTGAGGACTAAAAGCCAAGCCACAGTAATCATGAAGGTAGATTAGCATAACGATACAAAGCAATGGGCCAGGCTTTGGCTGCTAGTCAATGCAAAACCATGACCTCCTATAATTACAAGAGGTTTTCACTGTGTGTGTGCGTGTGTGTGTGTCCCTCACATTGGGGCATAAATGAAATGTGAAATAACAAAGTCTTATCATTGTCAGACAATGTGATGAGTTTGTTTGATGGCCACAGCCTGACTAAATATCAGAGGGAGGAAGGAGGCCTGGCTGCTGGAGGAGACTTTGACTGCACAATTACATAAATGAAAAGGATGAATGCATAAACACTCATTAATATGAAACTTGTATAAATGCACACAAGGTCGTAGACCTGTGGCTGCGTTGAAATGGTCAGTCTTGGAAACTTTTAATCCAAGGTAACTGATCAACACACTCTACTGTGAGCAAGTTAAAAGAACTGATATCTGCTTTTTCTTTTGACGGGCCAAATGCTCACCTCTACATGAGGTCTTTCAGTAATTTCATACCTTTAAGCAAGCCTTTCTCTTGGCAGCAGACTTGTGTTAGAAAGGATCATTGGTTTGGCAAACGTACAAATATAGTTTGCTCCATCTCTGCTGACAAGGGACAGGATGTTTTAAAGCTGTACGGGGGTCTTTGAGGCCCCAAGGGACCCGGTTCATTGTGGCAATTACTCTGTAATAATCTGATTCATTACAAATGTGTGTGATGATATGCTCCACTAATATGCATATTTCAAATCTGGAGTGAAAAAAGGCTCCTGCATTTTTACCCCATCTAGAGAAAATCTGCTGCTGAATCAGATGTTGAAGGAGCAAGACACTACCATCAGATCAGGTGACGAATGGACTACAGTTCATCAAGAGCTAATCTGAAGATTGACATCAAAAGGACCAAGCACAGCCACAAGCAAGGAACTGAGGAGCTCTTTAATCTTCATCTTCTTCAGTCCTCATCTTTGACCCCTACAAGCAACACTACCTTTTAAGATGAGCCTAAGGGCCTTGACATGCCAAGCTAACAATCAGCTATTTTTTTCCCTAGTTTTTTCTTGTGTGTCCTCCATCACTGGTACTTGTTGGCCCTTGATGGCTGTTTTTAGGCCAATTCAGGGTACTGAATTGCTGGCGGTACCCGTTGGTGAGTCAAGTCAAGTCAAGTCAATTTTATTTATAAAGCCCAATTTCACAAAACACAGTTTGCCTCAGAGAGCTTTACAGCTTACGACATCCCTCTGCCCTTGGACCCTCACATCACCCAAGGAAAAACTCCCGAAAAAGAACCCCTGTAACGGGGGAAAAAAAAGAAGAAACCTCAGGAAGAGCGGTAGAGGATGATGAGGGATCCCTCTTCCAGGACGGCCAAACGAGCAGTAATTTGTTTCTTACTACCCTTTCTCTTCCACATTGCATTAAAGTCAAGAGGGTGTGAGATTGAAACAAACTTGTTAAATCAGTAATTAGGTCTTATTTTTTGCCATTGAGTGCTTTAGTAGAAACGGTTGGAAATTTTTTGCATTATCATTCACTGGCATTGTTCTTTCAACATCAGGCTGAGCCACCTGGTTAACTAGCGTCTTGAATCTGTCCAATACAAGCAAACGCCCTCTGTTGGTGAGAGTTATTTTCTCTTATGTAGGATTAGAACTTACTTCCTAGTTGTAGTCTTTGTTGTGTGTACAAATGCAACTTTTTGGCCGAGACACAGGCAACGTGTGTTGACGCAACAAGCGTAGCCACTAGTTCTTTGAAGTTTGATGGTTTGTCTAGACAGTTTCTTTGCGTGATTTGACAGGGACATTCAGGGTGTTTTTATGTTATTGTTTTTTTTTTCATGTATGAGAAGATATGGGGAAAAAGAATATATACAGGAATTCTGTTTTATCTATCTTTCTCCCATGATACTTTGCCTAACACTAACCCATCTTCTTACCAACAAGATGCTGCAGTGAAACTTGGTGTTACTCAGGCTATCTTGTGTAGTTTACTTACAAGAAAAAGAGTCATGGCTGCTAGTGATGGAGACAGAAACAGAACGCGCACAAAGACAGCACCTGTGGTTGAAGAAACCCTTGTCAAGTAGGGGCCAGGTCACATAGCCCCCTTGAGTGAGGCATTATGAAAAACAGTAGAAGCTTACTCCATGTCCATGTAATAAATTGACAAATATTAATTAGATGGCATCTGCATGAAAAGAATTTTTTTTGTCAAGACCCATCCACTGCATTAATCCTCAAGGATTAATGTAGTCCTTGAATGAACCCCACACACTCAAAACTCATTTCAATGCTTCAGTGTTGTCATAGTGTCTCCATTTGTGCGATTCTGATCATTTA
The DNA here is from genome assembly GCF_026936395.1 of Plectropomus leopardus. Classification (NCBI taxonomy): domain Eukaryota; kingdom Metazoa; phylum Chordata; class Actinopteri; order Perciformes; family Serranidae; genus Plectropomus; species Plectropomus leopardus. The sequence continues at coordinate 2,326,936 of NC_142196.1, forward strand.
TTTTAGCCATTTCTGAATGCAGGGGCACATAGAAGATTTCCAGCTAGTTAGACTCATGTTCTTGTAACAAAACACACAGATCTGTCCTTTAGGACACGTTCTTATCTCGCCAATCACAGCATTCAAATGACAGGCTATAGATAAATGTGACTGCTTATTACCATCATCATTTACATGGTCGAGCCCACTGCATTGCAGCTGGATGCGGAAGGTACCTTTTGGCCACCTGATGAGTTTGGAGTGAGAATGGGCTGTCCCGCCCAAATATATTCTTAGTTTGCCCCGAGAGTCTGGAGAGATGTAACATGGTCAAGAAGAGAAACTCCTCTGAGCTGGAAATGACAACACATCCCAGACATTGTCCCAGGTCCAATTTAACCAACTGGTTTTGTTTGGCAGCCTGAAAAGTGTCAACACAGGATGTCAGACAAACGCAGTATAGATAGAAAATACTGCTGCAGGCAAAAGTGTTAGAGTGGACAATTAATCTCCAGCTGAGCTTAGAAAAACTTAACTTACACATCCACATGTACCGACCTATAAGCGACATACATTATTGACATCAGCCTAATGCTGATGTTGTTTTAATATTCATATAAAACCGTATTATTGACTTAGAATATGAAGCATGTGGTTGTGCATATTGGGGCTGCTTTTAATATCAGGTGGAGACACAGACGCACACCTGTGTCCGACCTGGACAACAGTAAAAATGTAAACCCATAGGCCACTAGTATTTAAATAACTGTACTGTTGCAGAGTTTATTTCTTTTTAATGATAAACGACATAAGCATGCTTTGGCTTGTCAGTGTTTAAAATAAAAGTTTCAGATGAATTAGGGCCAGGTTGCAGTGGCCAGTACTAAATATAATACATAACAATTATACAATGTTCTAACATTTACTATACATTTTTAAGTGATTAACATGTGGCTGAGAACCTAGATGTCATTCATAGCATAGCCTAATGAGAATTCTCCAACTCAGCCAGATTTACTGCTGCACTGCTAACTTAAAATTGCAATTTGAAACTCCGCTCACGTCCACATTGATAAATGCTGAGCTTTTTGTGGAAATGACTGTACACTCAGTTTTCTCTGATCCATTCAATATAAATATGGTTTGGTCTCCAGGACTCAAAAGGGGATGGCGGTATCATGAGTATTCTGGGGCCCTACAGCTCATCTTTTGCCTGTGGGCCCCCCTGGTGTGTTAACCGGCCCTGCTTGTGGGTGATGTCACTGATGCTACATCCATATTTTTGTACACTATGTTGAAACTACATTTTCCACAATCAGAATCCATCAAAGCCTGAACAGACATTCAGAATTTGAATCAATAATAGTCAACTAAGTGTGCTGGCCTCGGACTGATGTGGTCTTTACGTCATCCCACATCTGCAGTTGGGGTGGATTAGAGGTTAGGGGCGATGCAGTACAACTCCTTCTATCAGTGTAATTGCTCTGGGCGCAGAAAGTGGGGGGTGGGGTTGGGCAGGGTGGGGGGTCGGAGAATCAGATTGGTGTCTTTGTTGGGAGACCAAAACCCACTGTGGCCCCTCCATCCGGCTGACGACCTCTTTGAAGCCTCCTGCCGGGGAGAATTACCTTGTCACATCCTTGGGACAAGGCTTTGATCACAGGTCCAGAGTCCCAATGTTGATGTCGATCACAGGTGTGTGTGTTTTTGTGTGTTGTACTGTACATGTTTGTGTTACATCAGAAGCATATGCTCTGTGTGTGTGTGTGTGTGTGTGTGTGTCTCTGTACTTCATGGCAACTACCTCAATGTGTTGTGTCCCATTTCCTTTTAAATATTCCTCCCTTCACCTTTTCTATGTCTTATATAATTTAGGAATATGATTTGATGGGTAATACATAGCCACCATTTGTCTAAAAAAATGTTCTGAGAATGCTACAATGCAACCAATTCAATTCTTTAGTAATGTTTTAAAGTTTTAATTATTATAATGTTATTTTCAAAGTTAGGCTAACATTCTCTATAAACATCAAAAAAATTATTTTCTGTTTCTTATTTTCAGAGGGATGTCCCTAAAGCCCTCTGAGGCAAAGCGTGTTTTGTGAATAGGCTTTATGACTTGACTATTTTTAATTGTAAAAAGCACATAATCTGTAGTGGATTACTTTAGGAGTTTAGGTGTTTGGGGGTTTTGTTATGTGTTCTTGTTACTAATGTTCTGTTTCCTGTTTTATTTTGAAATTTTACTCATGTGTCATGTCTGGTTTTACTTCCTGTCTTAGTATGCTTCCCTGATTAGTTTCACCTGTTCTCACTTTCCTTGATGGTTTTCCTGTCCTTTGTTCTTTCTGCTATTTTCTATCACACCTGTCATCACTCTTGTTTTTCCTTTTTTGTCTTCCCTGCACACCTGTTCTGTTTTAGTCTTGTTTGCTTCACCCTTGTGTTCCCTGCCACACTTTCGATATTCAGCCAATCCCTGTGTTTCCCTCCTTTTCTCTGTGTCCACCTCCCCCACCTGTGCCTCGTTCGCCTGATTAGTTCTCTGTGTATAATTACCTGTGTGTCTCCCTTTGTTCCTCGTCATTTTATCTGCTATCCCCCATGCTGTTTCCACTGTTGTTGCTGTCTTCACCGAAATTCTTCCTTATTATCCTAACTGTTTCAGTTTAGTTTTTGATTTGTGTTTTATTTGTACTTTGTGTTTTTGTTACCTGCTTGTTTTTTGGACATTATCATTGTCATTAAAGCTCCCTTTTTGGCTGTACACCTGTCTGCCCTTTTTTCTTCTGCATTTAGGTCCTCATTAGAACTCACCTGTGACAGATATAACCTTTATGTGAACAAGGGCCCAAACTTTATTTGTCTTTTCATTAAAACTTGTACTTAAGAAAAATAAAAATCCATATTGGTCACCGTCATCCACTTACACTGACTGACAACTTTTAATTTCACTATGCTGCTCTCAACTGTGTGGGTGTGTACACGGCTCTGCACCTGTCTATATGAAATATTTGTTTCCTGAGTGATAACTTGTATTTGCAAAATGTTTGTTGTTCAATATTGTTTCATCTGTACAGTTCTGTGTACTAAGCAACACATTCTCATCCCAAGTCATCACGTGTTGCCACTTAGCAGCAGACTTCCACGTCTACATATTACGCTCTAGGTATCCTTCTGTGTCAGCTCTTTACGTTCTCAGACATTCTCGACTGATGACATTCATCCACGTATTATGCTGTCGCAGCAGGTGCCATTGGGTGGTCTGGCAGTGAACAATTACACCACTAATGGTTCTGTCCGGTGGTGTATCATAAAGGTGGATTTTAGCTTTGAAATCTTATGCTGAAATCACAGCAAAAGTGACAGTATTTGACCACTTTGAATTTGAACGGGCTGGAATTCTAGTATGGGATCAGAGGGGTTAATCTTAGTATGTGATAATAAGGCAGCATGAGCAGGTATTTTAATATGTGCATATTTATGCATGTAAATGTGAACACTAAAAATGTGCTCTGTAGCATTACTTAATACTCTTAAATAGGCCATTGTCTGTTTAAGTGCATATGCCCCAAGCCCCTCTGTGTGCCTTGAAATTATTCTTCCCATCATTCAGATGGGTTCTGCCATCCATGGTTGTAACTCTAGACTGTGCGGACCAACAGAGGACATTGTGACCTTATTAAAAGAACACGGTCAATGTTAATTTCTTTTAACCAGGGCTGTACCTGAATCAGATTTCTCCATGTAGACTGAGTCTTTAAATTTTGCCCAATATTCAACTTTTTTGAAGATGGCTCTGAAGCTTATGTGTATCATGATGCACTTTTCAACATTCCAGCTACTTCTATATGTCAGAAACCTTGTGGGATTAGCAATATCTGACCCTATGGGATCGTTCACACACTACATTACATTTAAATTACCGGACTGACTTATTTATAGTCTGTCTTTGTCATAGTTTATCATTATCACACATATTTTATACAATATTCCATATGTTCAGGGCAGGAAATATGAAGAGAGCGACGGGCCTCGGGTCTTTTAATATGCATCCATATGAGACAAGTGCAGCCTTATGAAAGACATGTCTGCATAAAAAGATCCACTCCTTCATTTCATCTACAGAGAAATATTAAAGTGCGATACAGTTCAGCTCTACTGTCTGTCAAGTCGTCACTTTGAGATATTCATATTGGCACACTGCTCGATGGTTAAATTCCTATTCTAACGCTCCAATCCCCACCTCCGCCGTCATCATCCCACCAGTGTCCCTCCTCAGAAATTATCCCTGTCGGCTGAGGACATGTGGCTGAGCCAGTTAGGCTAAATCCAAATCAATTCCTCTCCGATGGCAGTAGAAAAGTACCAAATCGAGTTTATGCTCGGCTAATACGATCAGCCTGTGGGTGGGGAGAGGATGACTGTGCCATCATGTCTTCCCTAATTTCATTTCACCAAGCAGGCGGATGGGCAGGCCTGCTCAGTGGGGTTGGTGCTGGAGGGATGCCCACTGCCACCAGGCAATGGCTGGATGAGCTCAGCGCCAAATACCATGGCTGTCAAAGGTTTCACAGGAGAAAAGACTGGGCCAAAACCCTGGGCTGGAGGGACAGAGACAGAAAGAAATGAGGTGAGACAGAGAAAGTTGGAAGATAGGAAAACAAAGAGGCAGAACAATAGCTGAGGAAAACTCTTCTAGCTCACTGTGTAGGTTTTACCCTAAAGTTCTGTCTTAAAAATCTCATCAGCCTTGTTTCCAGCAGGAGACTGCTGTTTCCAGGAAAGAAAGCTTGGATAAACTCACTATAAGCTACCTGCCCAGCACATGCAGCTGGTGCAGAAAGTCAAAAATTGAGCAGGAAAAAGATATTTTTCAGGAGTTAGCAGCAAAAACTGAAGCAAGTAAAGTCAAGTAAAATTAATACTAGACTTAAATTCAATATGATTGCTGGGCTATTTTAAACTAAAATCTTAGTCATAAAAGTCATAATAGATCTGCGGCGTGCATCCATAAGAAGTTTCAGACAAAATATTTCTGAGGACTCCTGAGGAACTGCCGATTGGGGAACTACCAGCCCATTCTCATTTTAAAGTAATATAATACCACCATTTTTTTTCAGTGGAATTACCGTAAGATGCCAAAAGCCTTTCGTGGGTCTATGATGGACTGCTGCGTGGTGTCAGCTGAGAACACGGCCAGAAAGAACCATTTGAGGTGTTATGATATGCTGCCAGATGGGTGGATGGCATGATATGTTGACAGCGGTATCAGTTGAGAACACGACGGGATGGAACCTGTGGCATCCACATGATGCACCGCTGGGTGGCTTCGGGTTAATGTTCTGCAGTTAACAACATGATTTAAGTACGAAGATCCCTAGAGGTCAGGGATGGACAGTGGATGTATCCAACAAACCCTGGACTTTCATGCAGGAGTCTGGTGTTTGTTAACAATTTTACAACAAGTATTCAAGGAGTTGTAAATCTTCTGCAGACTTACACTAACAGACTACAGCTCCTGGTGGTGATGGCCTATAAAAGCCCATCTGTCAAATTCTTTGTGCCCAGATTACCAGCATATGCTAGTCTGTGGCCAAGGATACTATTCAGTATCTCAAACTGTCACAAGGCAGGAGTGTGATTTTATGTAAATTTACTTATGGATGATTTTATATTGGATTTTAATTATATATATATATATATATATATATATATATATATATATATATATATATATATATATATATATATATATATACATATATACATGTACATATACATATACATATACATATACATATATGTGGCCTGTACCTGAACGGCTCTGCTCTCTTTGAGGGACACTTTTAAGGACCTGTGGCTGCAAAGAGCAGAGCGACCGCAGCCATTGAGCAGCTGAGGGGAGGGCATCAGGCCAGGAAGAAAGGGACGCGCATGTGCGCTAATGAGGCTCGGAGCAGACACTGCGGAACACAGCACGGCACAACAAGGAACTAACAAGAGAGGACACACGGATGCCAGTGAGGGGAACGGCGCCAGAACGATAGCGGGCCAGCGACGATTCCAGCAGGAAGGAAGACGCCACGAGCTAGAACAAAACGAGGTCCGGGGGTTACGCTCAATGACCCAACTTACAGCTGGAGGAAAAAACTCAGAGTGTTACGACGCAACGTACACGCGGTGGGCAGAGTGAAGAGCTCTGCCCGGCATGCTGAGTAACTTGGAAAATAATAACACTCTGGTATTTAAGCACAGCCAAAATGGTGTGTGTGTGTGTGTGTGTGTGTGTGTGTGTGTGTGTGTGTGTGGTGTATGCAGATCCTGGTGGTTTTTTGTTTCCCTATCTTCCAGCAGGCTTTACTGAGGTGTGCTGTCCGAAGGTCTATGGAGGGTCAGCAGTGCCTAGACAGCACAAGGACTGGGAGGAGCAGAGTGACTCTTTTCGACAAGTTTAATGTACTCCTAACCCTCTTTTTACCTCGTCTTATTGGACTTTTTAATGGTTATTTTAGCCCACTTTTTTAACTTTCATTTAAATTATTGTAGTGGTTTTTAAGTTTCTTGTGGGCTCAGGCTGGTGCAATTACTGATCTGTTGCTAAATCCTTTGCACATTAAGCAAAATATTGTTTGTACCATATTAACTGCCTCTTCTTCCTTGATCACCTGCAGTGCTGCTCTCACCCTGACTTTACAAATGGACCTGTCAAAAAAATACTCCATTGTTCCATTCTCACATCCAACCCAATCTGTACACATATTACATATCTAAATTTTGGCGAAAAGACACCAGTGTTGAGGTCTCAGTTTTTTAGCTGTGTTCAAAAACCTGAAGAAACAGTGCCCTCTTAAGGCACGACCTGGACTGTGCCCCCTCCAATGCAGCTCTGCGAGACCAGCTGCTACTGGGACTGCGTGAGGGTTCTCTGGCTTGGGCTCTAAAAGTGTATGCCCGCCGCAATCCAGATGAGACCTTCGCAGCAATCAGACAGGATGCGCTACTGCTGGATGCGGAGCATAGGAGCCCACAACCTGAGGAAACCTGTGCTTCTGTAATTAACCCACATGTGCTTCCTCCACCACAGGACATAATTGGAAAGAGATACTGAAAAAGGTGATCATGGAAGATGTTAAATCACAAATGTCAGGACTAACCCAAGAGCTGTTGAGAGAGATCCAGCCACTCCTCCAACCTCCCATCACTGCACCACAACCCCCAATACAACCCAAAAGGGAGCAACAGCGACCAGCTCCCTGTATGACTGACTGGGATGAACAAGGTAGGCCCATTTGCTGCCAATGCAGACAAGCAGGTCACACCGCCAGATATTGCAGGAGGCTAGCTGCCTTTCAGCCGGCTTTAAACTGCTGCTGACGTCTGAGGGGTAGGGGTTGAGGGCACACCAGAGGAGATGAGGTCTACAGAGACTTTTATTTGGAACTGTCGAACAATTAAAGTGTCCATTGAAGGTAATGAGCTATCCGGACTGTTGGATACAGGGTCACAGGTCACTTTAATGCAGAAAAGTGTCTTTGAGCAGCATTTTACCCAAGCTACGCTAGCAAAGACCCCTCTAATTTTTATGTTAAGAGCAGCCAATGGCCTTGAGATCCCATACACAAGCTATACTGTGTTGGATCTAGAAGTGGAAGGTATTAAGATACCTGGGAAAGGAATACTGATTGTTAAAGATGAACACTGCACACACACCCTCATCCTTGGAATGAATATCGTAACTGATTGTTGGAATGCCCCTTTTAATTGGCCCGAAAAGTCTGCTTCCAACTCACAGAAGTTTCACAACCAGCGTGTTTGGAGGTATGCTTTCGCAACATGCCAATGGGTTGAGGCTACCATGGCAGAGGATGGGCTGCTGGGATATGTGCGTCCAGTTGGCCACCGCATCATTAAGGTCCCCCCAAAGAGTGAGGTGCCCTGCCAGAGATGAGCAATGTGGGAGTAGCCAGAACATTGGCAATGGTAAGAAACGGCAGAGTCCCAGTGAGAGTTTTGTAACCCATACTCCTTCTGTCTGACTATAGGACAGTACCAGAAGCTTGGGAAGCTGTACCATGTAGAAAAAGCTGATGTGCACAGACATCGGGACCTGAACCTGTGCCTTGAGGACAACGGAGTTGTTGAGGTGGATGCAGCTGTAGACTAAGAGGAGCAGGAACTTCCTAATGAGGTGAGCCAGCTGACTATCAGAACTGTCAGATCTGTCTGACAAAACTACTTTCAAATCAAATCTGTTTTAGTTGTTGTGGTCTTTTACTCCTTGTTCTTTTACTCCTCCTTCTTGATTTTAGCCTGGATTCCAGCGTCAGTCTATTTTTCCCTGTTTACTTCCTGGATTTCTACCATTTTTTGTTTCGAGCTACTTTTTTGTCTTTTTTGGGTTTTTTTTTTGCCTGCTTACCTTACTCAAGGTTCCTCTTGTGCAGGGAGGGTACCTACTCTAAAGTAGGAGCTAAAAAGTCACTTAAAATGGAGTTCTAGGAAATAGTGTTGGAACTATGTTCTTAGTCTGGTCCTAAAACACTTCATGTCAGCTTGTGTTGGAGTCCTTAAACCTTCCAAGTTGCCAAATATTGATTTATGTAACTTGTTAAGGTGCATCTTTAAGGAGAGCGTTTAAGACAATATTTAGCCTATGGTGAAATAACACTCTCTTTACAGATCCGCTAAAACTTGTGATCATATCCCTAATCTCAAACTTAACTGGTAATGACTGGCTGATATGACATATTGTTTTATTAAAGGACACCATTATTAGCAAAGAAATACAACGTACATATAACCAAATGCTAGTCCATGGCACCATAGACCTGCTGGAAAAACCTTTTAACCACGAATACCCCGATGTGGCCCAAAAGCCATCAATTAATACTCATGGAGCCCTGGCACTCTTTCATGGAGCCATAGAGCCAAGAGGCTCTCTCTCCATTTCTCTCTACAGGAACATTTTGCCTTTTAGCGTGTGGATGCCAGCATAAAGCAGATGTCAGTAAAGTGGTCCCTCGGTAGGCAAGGCTGATGAACACTAATGGAAGTGGTTACCTCACCAGGAAAATGGACCACTCAGTGATGGTGCTGGCATGGTCCATTTGTACAGAGGGAGAGCAGGTGGATTGACTTGAATCAGGGGAGCGTTGAATATTTACTCCCTTGGCCTGACCCTGTGGTGCACTTGGCAGACACAACAACCTGAAATTCTCAGTTATTAGTTTTGTTTATACTGAAAGTTATAGACTGGATTTTGGGTCATTCCTGAATTTTCTTCTTTTTTCTCTTTTCCACTCCAGTGTTAGCTTGAATGCTTGCAGTTTGAAAGTAACCGTTTTGACATGCATGAACCAGAATTGAACATAAGTGCAAAACAGCCTTACTTAACTGAGGTTTATTTATGCACATTTTGTTTAAGCACTGATATCACCTGTGGACATCTAATTCCATTCAGTCCTCTATAAGTAACCAACTACAAATTAATACTTTAAACAGGCTGTCAAAAGTAGTGGCTCACATACGTTGCACATGCCTTTACTGACAGGGCAGCTGTAGATTTACAGGAAAGGTAGGAGACAGAGGGGATGACATGCAGCAAAGGGCTGTACAAATAATCAGCTGGTTGTATGTACCACATGGCAAACTGGCAAAATATGAAGAGAAAGTTTGACAAAACATCTTCTTGGAGCTGAGGATGCAGCTGACTGGCAACAACTGGGCAATTACCTTGAATATTTGGAAAGATGATTACCACAAAATCTGTTACCTATATGTATCACTTTGCTGTATATTTAGAAGAAGAAGCAGACTTAGCAATTTAGTTGCACATCTGAATGGGACAGAACATCATGCAAAACACCATAACGACAAAACAATGTGTTTAATCACAGGTTGAGTCATGAGTTTAAACTGACTGGTTGAGGTGCGTCTGGATTTGACTGATACAGACTGGTGCAAGTTTGCAAAACTGGACCCTGATCAAGACTAGCGGAATAAAAAATGCAGTCAAAAGGAGTCAGTGCTGACCAGTCCCATATGTTAATGTTTTAGATGTTTAAACACATCATTGAAGTTGCTATTTAGAATAAGGGGACATGTGTCTCATATCTGTACGACCTTACTCCCATGACCATTTTTTTGTTGAATACACTCAACATGATTGTATCTGGCAATTTCACCTTTGTTATACTCAGTAAGAGGGGCAGTATTACAAACATATATATATATATATATATATATATATATATATATATATATATTTGTGTGCACATTTGTAGTTTTGTTTGTTTCTGCCTTGTATTCATGCCTCAGCGTCTCGCTGCCTTTATTCTTTCTACTGTGTGCATTTGTCTCTGTGTTCCCTTCTGCCTTTATGTCGACTGCTTTGTTTTTCCGACCCGTGTGTGTGTGTGTTTGTGCGTGTTGCACAGAGAAAAGCGAGCTTAGTGGAGTGGAGCTGGCCAATGTAGTGTGGAAAGAGCTGCAGTCAATGCTGTGGAGTCAATGACCCCTGAGCCGGTGGGAAACCCTGCAGGAGAAAACTCCACAAGTACTCCAGCATCCAGTGAGCACTGCTGGAGGCTACTGCTGCTCCACACTTGCCTCATCCTGCTCAGCTCCAGCTCTGCTGCTGGGACTCAAGGAAAATATCAGTCACCTCAGGTGAAGCATGCAGTAGGTGTTAGACAACTTCATTACAACCTAAATATTCCTTTAAACCCTTTTCATTGAAAAACTTTAATTTCACTCATTGAATCACTGTTAAAGGATGATTTAACTAATGCGCACTGTTAGAAGATAATAAAGCTTAATATACTTAATATATACAGTGGTGGTATACGAATATTTGTAGGGTAATTTCATCCAATCTTTTAAATGTACACACACACACACACACACACACACATATAATTATTAAAACATTAAAATGAAATGAAAATGTTGATGTAAAGTTTAGGTCAAGCAAAACTGCAGTTATATACAGTTCCGGGTGCATATTTTCATCCAATAAAAATTTTCTGTTGTTCATGATTTAACATTTCCCCAAATTTGTCTCCCATTTACAGAGCCAGGGCCCAGCACCAGATTTCTTCTTTTTTTTCCTGCACATTCATAGAACACACAGCTAGCCAACCTTGAGGAATTATTCCTTAAATTTAACATAAAGTAAATAGTATTTAGACTCCCAGACTGCACCATTAACCCTGTGAAACATGAGAAAATTCCCTTGATTTCTTCCAAAATTATGGGGAAGAAGGCAATGAGCATATTAAGCAGAAAAGACCCCAAATTAAACAAGAAATTAGTAAAAACAATAAAAGAAAATTACCTAAATTATTAAGAAATGACTTGATTAAACAGCAAGTGGGCTAAACAACTATGGTTTTAATTATTTAATTATTATAACACAACCATAAGTGCAGTTTTATGGACTTTTACCTAGCCTTTTAAAAATAATTCTCTCAATCTACTAATTTCTTGCAATATGCAAAACATTTCTTGCCAAGTTGCTAATTGCCTTTCCATCTATTAAAAGCCGTTTCTGAAATTGAGATCCTGATATTTAGGATATTTCAGCAATGTCTCCCATATTGAATAAAATTCCAGAATCTCACAAGACCATCCCCAGGAATTTTACTCTTGACAGAATGTAAAGATTCCTGTACTTCTAACTTCCTGTGGTTGTATACATTCAAACAAAGGCCTGTGCTGCATGTGTACCAGCTGGAAAGTGAATGCAGTGTGTGTTACAGAAAGTGTAAGAGCATTTGTATCAGAGAAATTCCCATTCCTCAATAACCCGCTCACATCTTTATCTTCCTCTATTCATGGAAGAAAAAGATCTTTTTCCCTAACAGCTGTGGGACTTTGCATTGAGTTCCCTCTTTTCTCCCTCACGGCAGATCAATCCATCTGCCCTTCCTCTGTAGAACAAAGACGCTGCGTCTGAAAGAGAGATAAAACAAACAGAACAAATGTGCTACCTCCAGAGCATGGCGTCACATATATTGGTAAATCTATGATAAAGTCACAAAAGGAATCCCTCTCCCTTGAAAAATCGGAGATACCCTCCCCTCCCTGTCTGTCGGGCTGAGCACACAAAGAGAATAAATCGTCCCCGCTCATGTGGGAGTCAAGCTTTGAAAATTCACATTTCCCTCCTGCTAACAAATGCTACGCAGAGGCTGTTTGGGGAGAAGTGTCGCAGGTAGCAGGAACTACAAATGCCTCTGTACTCTCAACACAAAAATATACAGATGCATATGCAGTGCATCCAGGGAACCTCAAAGAGGAGATGAAACACTGAGCAATGTGACTGTGGTTCATTTCAGCAGTATTACACTCAAGGGTGTGCTTTAACCTCAGTGATGCTTACAGACCTTTGCCCAAACGCCTCGGCACACCCTCAAGTGTTATATTGTGTAATATAAAATAAAACATACGATCAAAATGTATTCATGTTTTGGCACAGTTAGCACTAAAAAAAACTTTCTGTGACTTTCCAAGGAAATACATGAGTCTGACTAATACCTGGAAAATGACATAAAAAAAAAAAAATCCTATATGAAAATCCTATATGTAATGAAACCTAGTTAACTACTCCAGCAAGTAGGTCAAGCCTGAGTAACGACCTGCAGACACGTTTTCTGGTCCCCGTTGAGTCTGCTGGCCAGCTAATGCTTATACTTTCTAAAGATTGTGGCATTTCCCAGACTAAAGATAAACCCCAAATATAAATATAAAATTGTCTTATCTCAGTCTTGTCATTACTAAAATATCTACTAAAAAAAAGATTTTGCCATATACAGATTTAGCGACTGCATCCAGAAAATTTACCTGTATTTTAAAGCTAGTAGCTGCATGTCTCTGGTGTAGGCAAATACATGGTGCACAGCAGATAAAGAAGGTCAAACATTTCCAATAACTCAACCGTGAGTTAAAAGTCCGGAATCAGATGAGTTTGTGAAAGTCATTGAAAGTTTTTGAAAAGTCATGGAAATTTGTTGTGTATAAGGATTTTTACACTTATCTTTGATGAATAACCTTCTGTGTGATGTAACATGAAAAGCAGCAAATTAATTTTCTTTATCTATCAATGTAATTTAGCTCTTTATCTATCAAAGTAAAGCAATGTTTAGTTCACTATCACATATGTTTGACCATTATCTCCCTGGGTTCTTGCTGAAATTATGTTTGAATCTTGAATCTGATTGGAAAAACGGTGGTAGTGAGACACGAACAAAAAATCTTTATTATGGGTCTTTGAAGAGTCATGGAAAAGTTTAGAAATTCTATGAAAATATGTGGGAACTCTGTTGGACGGACATTTTTATTATTTTTTTTTTAGAAGATTATTAATTTAATTTAGAGGCTGGTTCAGTAAGAGTACCATGGGCTGCCAAGACGATTGGCCCTTAATGTATTTAAGAAGGCTTATAAAATGTTGCCAGCTGAGTATATTAACATATTAAAAAAGCATACCGGTCTACATTTTTCCAAAAATGACTTTCCATTGTCCAGCAGAGCTCAGACTGTCCTCTGTTCTGAACTGGATCTCAAAGATCAGAGACTCTAAAATGAATTTATTACCCTTCAAAGTTACTCATCTTCATGGCGATGAACTAAACTTGCCATCAGATGTCCAATCCGGAAAAAAAAAAAAAATGCATTTTGTTCTAATTTCTAATGAGAAGAAGAACTCCTAGTGGCTGGACTTTGCAGCAGGTCAGAGTTCATGTGCTTCATGTGGGACGATTAAGGCAGCTGAGAGAGTTAATTGAGTTTTTCTGCCTGTTGACTTGTTTCAACGCCTCCTTAAAAAATGATGCAAATTCTGCTGTAGTTGGCGGAGCTGGAATGAAGAAGACGCTAGTTAATTGTGAAGCTGTCTCATTTGCAGAGCCCTGCTGGTGGAGGCCTCCCAGACTCACTTTCTCTCTGTCAAATGCACAAACTGGTAATTATGGACTAATTACACACATGCACATGCACGCAGGCACACACACAACACATGCACATGATGAGCCTCAGAGCAGCTGATACACACTTCTCTGGAAAACTTTTTGTTGGATGTGTCCTGGAGAGGATAAGGAGGTGGTTCAGATTTAATAATATTTGTTAAATACATCTTTAGAAACTAAAAACAGTAATTGAGCCTATTGAAATGTTTTGTTTTTGTTTGTTTGTTTGTTTTGATTTTTTGAGAAGGTAACAGTCAAGTCAATTTTATTTATAGAGTCCAGTATCACAAAATCACAAATTTGTCCCCAGGAGAATTTGCAATCTGTGCAGCAAATGACACCCTCTGTCCTCAAAGTTAGCTAGTAACTTTAAAGCCTCTGGGAACCCAAATCACCAAGAACTTTGCTAATATGCAGTTTAGGGTCTTACATGCTTAATAAAAAGCATAAAAAATAATCAGACATTAGCCTCAATCCCAATCTGAAATATTGTCATTTTAGTTTTTTCCCAGTTTGCTGAAGCTGAGTTGATTTGGGCGTGGTTATCCCCGATCCATATCGATAAAGCCAATCAATCAATCTTTTATCAGCTGTTGATACTAATTTAACATGTCAAACTGAAGTCACTAAATGTTCCTTTCAATAGGGAGTGTTTAGAAACACTCAGTCTGAGTGCTAGAGTGCACTCTGGCACAAACTGGACCGTTGGTCAATTCAGAGCGCTGTTGGGATGTACCGCTCGTGTTGGTTATTTTATGGAAGAACAGAGCGTTGCGTGGCTTCCAACAACAACTCTCTCATTTTAGTGTAGAGCGTCAGATTGGATTTAACAATGCAGTCAGAGTCAGAGAGCTGGAGCAGATAGAGCTGTACCACACCGACTGCTTTGCTCCATGGCTGTCGTCGTGGAGACGAGAGACAGTTGACAAAGGTGGGATCCAAGGAGGTGTCAGTCAAAACATGATCTGCCATGTCCACACAGTCTGGAGAAATGCTGTTATCCTCAAAATGAGCTGTACCCCTTCAGGTGAAAACTGTGTTAGCAATGTGGTACTTCAAGCTTTCCAAGGATGAAACAATTAGGTCCTTTTTGTTTGTATCAACCTTCTTTGGGTTATGCTGGGTCATAGAAATGTCACTACTTTACATTTGTCAAGTGCTTCGGTCCACAGGTCTTAAAAAAGGGCTTACTATGATAATGTACCAATGTCTCAGTAGCCCTGTTTCCACCAAAAACTTCCTGTATAGCACCTTTAAAACCAGGACTACAGACATAAAAAACAAGCAATACTCAAGAGTCTCTCTTTATGGGATTTTTATCAGGTTTGCGCATTGACTTCTTGTGAGGCATAAGCAGGGGTTCAGCGTGCTGAGCACACAGGAATGATACCCGCAACATTTGTTTTTCCAAGTGAGGAAATAGAATATATGCTGGTTGAAATTCATATACATATCATCAACAGTATGTCAGACAACACACACACACACACACACACACACACACACATATATATATATACATACAATGTATGTTATTTGATATCTTAAATTGTTTACAGAGTTTTACGCTGATCTGCAGTGTGATTAGGTCAGCTGTGGCAGCCTCAGCAGGTGTCTCCCTTTACCTGGGCTTGCTCCTCCACCAGCTGATGTTCATCTGACCAATTACAGCCTTGGTATGATAGAGATGTTGCATCTCTCTCTTTGTCATGCCCTGATGAAGGCCCTGTGTGGCCGAAACATGTTGGCTTGATTTGATCTGTTCCACCATGAAACAGTCTTTATAATAAAGCTTTTTATCAGAAGAAGAGTAAGACTTATACTTACCTTTAAGAATGGTTACTGATATTTGGGGTCTGTTTTAGTCAGAATCACAGTAACAACAGTGGAGCAGACACACACATCTAAAAGCAGATCAGTTTAGACAAATGACAAAAACATGTAATTGTACCAGCTCATGAGCAAAATCCTTATCAGAACTCTCACATACTGTCCCTTCACTGAGAGAAAGGACTTGTTTTCCTGACAGCATTTTGATCCTTGACTAATTAAAGTGAGTGCAGCTGTTGACTTTAAACACACCAACTTCTCTTGTTGTTTTTAACAAGCTGTTTCCTCGTCATCATTTGCTGATTTCTCACTGACTCAACCTCAGTGTGACTGTCACAGTTCAGCGGCCACTCAGACAGATGCAGTGACTGGCACTACATCATGAACATGACTAAACAAGAGACGGACCAGTGTCCATCCAAGTAGCTCTCAACTAGAAAAAACAACTTACATATTAGTTACTGAAATCAGATACGTTATTATAACATGAATAAGAACACACCGACATGGCTACATTATAGGTTTTCATTTTAAAACACATAAGTGTTGCTATGTTTACACCTAGCATTAATGTTTGGAAGCCATAAAACAGAGACCTTTGAAAACACTGTGTCCCGGTTTTAGTGTGACCCTCAGCTACTGTACAACACTTTAAAAAATTAATCAAGTTCAGAAAGTATGGGTAGCAAAGATGTATTTTTTATTGTTATTCACTTTAATAAGCTCTGTGCTTCCTTCTTGTCTTTGTAAACAGTATTATCATGTTTTGGCAGCCCACAGCGGAGCTCAGCGTCCACCTCCAGTGTTTCTGTGAGCTGCCTTGTTATCCCATGTGCTATCATCATCAGAGCCGAGCTCCCCATTCAGCTCAATTCATCTGAGCCTCCAGCTGCTCCCTCCACCACCGTACATAATATTTACTTGGCCTGGCCCCGCTCCAGCTGCTGAATGCAAATGATAGATGTTGTGCTCTGTTGTGGGAAATATCCTCCACATTTTGCTCAACACAAGGAGGTAGCATGCCAAGCTCGCTTTCAAGGTCAGAGCCTGGTGCCGTCGAGAGCCTCTCGCCCATCTGGAGAGGGAAAAGCATAGTGTCCTTCACACAGAGCTGGCTGGCTTCTCCACACTGCAGCTCTGATGCACAGTACACCCATCTGATCAACAGGTGGCAAATGCATACATTTACTTAAGCACTGAGTTTGAGGCTCTGGTATAGATCTGCTCTGATTTTTAAAAATATTGTAGCCTTTTTTATTTATTATTTATTAATTATCTTATAACACAAACCATGAAAATCAATCTGTATATAGATCCTGCATTTTGACATGAACAGTGTTACTGCTCCTGCAAACTGAACTGATGATAGATTTGCACTTTTTATACATATGATATATAAATTTTTGTGGCATATGAGCTGACTTTTTCATCAGGTGGTGGAGGGGATGGTGGATGGTGCTATGTGAGACACCTGCCAAGCTGAAGACTGTTTGAGGCCAACAAACAACATAACTAGATGTGATTTAGAGAGTCATTACTTTTTCTTTTTAGCAGGGATACAAAAAGTTGATGTTTTTCAATGAGACATCACTGCCTTTCGGAATGACACGGAATTGTGCCTAAGCTAAGCCAAAATATGACCTTAAACTAACCTTCACCAAATTGAGTGCAGCGTTAGTTCAGGCAGACCACAGAGTCAAGCATTGCTTTTACTGATATTAGCTGATATCATGCAAGCCCTCATCAGCTGATGGCCAGTTGTTTCATTGCTAAGCATCTGATGGCCAACGCTAAATTCTGGTGCCTGGGTTTGCATAACGTTATAAAAAACTGTAATAAAAAACACTGATAGTATAATAATCTGCCTATAATGTTCTTCAGATCTTCAGCCAGTAATAGAAAAACCATCTTGAAAAGAATGCACCAATTTCTTGACCAAAAGTCAGTGTTTTTATAGATGTGTTTTCGGTTAGAAGCCTGAAATAAGGTCTGTGGTTAGCTAAAGCTGAAGAGACTTTCATGTTTTGTTCTACATCATTAAATAACCCACTCACAAACTTTGAAGCTTTTGTGTGTCTTAAGGGTGGTTAAAGTGGCTAAATGTGTCATTTAACCACAGAGGGTAGTCAAAAAGGGTCATCACGCATCACCATGCTGAACACGGCTTTACAGTCTTCATGTGCTTGTGACCTTAAATCCAGCATAAATTGTTTGTAAATGCCACCATTTTGGATGAGTGATTTAAATAGTTGTTTTTTTTCCCACTGTGGTGATGGGGATTAGAAAGTTATCTGGCAAAAAAAGTTATCTTACATGAGGTATTAAGGAGTAATACCTCCCTCCGGCTGGGCATGAAGAGTTAGACGAAGGAGAAGAGGATGAAGAATGAATACGCTGCCAGCCCTGTGGGCTTGAACCCTTACCTGTAAGAGAAATTAAATCCTTTTAAGTAAATTGAATGTCTGTATTTCACACTGCACTAAATTCTGATATTGATATTGAGGAAGTGTTATAAAAAGACGGCTTTAAAAATCTGGTTGGGGTGGTTTAGTAGGCTGTATATAGATTTTAATAAATGTGTGAGTAATTTCAAGGAAACGTTACCTTTTGAGCACAGGCGTACACTGGCTTAATCAAAATGATACCCGTAGGTAGATGTGGCTTGCAGTTGAAAGTACAAAGCATCCACTGAGACAGTCTCAGACACCCCGGACAGCATGCCAGATAGAACATGACAAGAAAATAAAAGATAAAATGATAAAAGTGGCCCAGAGCTAATCAAAATGTTAAATATGTAATAAAGACCAATAAAAACACTTAACTACATGATGCAACCCTAAAATAAAAACAATCTACAAACTATGAACACACAATATAGGCACCAGAATGATTTTGTGCAGTTTTTCTGTTACTTGTTTCCCTGTATGATGGAAGCTGGAGCAAAGTTGTTTTTAAAGCTCTGGGGTTTACACCAAGGGACAAAAGCCTCAGTCGACATGGGAGAAACTGAAACTGCAGGTGGTGCAGGTTGTCATTTAAAATGGCATTGGCTGCCAGCTGTAACTGTCTACTATACAACACATTCTCATACAAAGGTGTCACATGTTGCTACTTTTTAGTGCAGTTCTGCTTCTGCATATAACACTTAAGGAATCCTTCTGTGTCTGCTGTAGGCGTTCCGGGATGCTGCTATAGTAATGTCAACATTAGCATATAGTGGGTTTACACTGCACATTGTTATGTTTAGGCAATAACAGAACATGGCAACCAATGCTGAGATGTCAACAAACGTACATGCACCCACAGATGGTTAGGTATTAGGGGAAGGAGCCACAAGGTAAGGTGTATAAAAATAAACTAACACATTAGGATGAGAAGCGAACACTGCACTCCTATATGAAAGTCCAGAGTTTGTTGGACCAATCCAGCAAATTCTTTATTCTCCTATGTTATATCATTAAATAAAATGTCTCTTAGAGGGTCTGAAAAGCCACTAAATAATGATTAATTTGGCAAATTGGTAGTCCTCTCCTCCCGTTGCCCTGGGACCTGAAATTGTCTTGTTCATTTGTTTGTGGACATGGAAAGTTGTTCAATTGCAAAACATCTGTAACAGTGTCCTACACTATAACAGTGAAAACAGAGATTGATGAAGAATCTAGTCAATGGTGGGATAGTGTTAACCTGGCACTGTCCAGCTGTGTATCAGGTAAACACGACAGGTTATGGCCAGCTGCATTCTAAACTGACAATGCCCATTTGCGTATCATGCTGCCGCACATGTGTCATCCAGCTGTCCGCTGGCAGTTCTGTCCAGTGGCATCCTAATCTGACGCCTTCAGCGCCGTATCATGTGGGCGCAAAAGGTGGCTTCTGTTGTTGATATCATATACCAAAAGCAGTGGAATTTGATGACTTCAGAAAGATCCACCCCTTGCTTTTTCACAGCACAAGCCTCTTTACCAAATATGGTCATTTCTGACTCCAAAACCCATGATGGCAACAGCCTCAATGTTGAAGTAAGGTTTCAGAATAGGAGTCCCCAAACCAGTGGGTGACGTCTTGCTAGATACGTGCATTATTGTTTACAGTCTTTGCCTGAGAGTGGTTTTCTCATTAGATGAAATGGTCCAAGAGGGAGTTACCTGTCCAATTTTTAATAGTGTAAAGGGAAGTGAGAAAATCTTCAAAAGGACAGGAACCAATAGGTGTGGCTTAGTTTAGCGATAAATGAAGGAAAGGAGAGGTTGTCTCCTTAACTGAACTTTGACTAAACTCTGTGCAACACACTTTGATAGAAAAAGCACTGTGATGAAAGTCATCAAATATGAGATATGAAATGTTCTTAGAAATCAAATGTAAGAGGAGAAATTCCATTTGAAGTATAAAGGTTGATTCTGTGCCTTCCTCTGATGATACCCTCGCACAGTCAAGTGGAACAAAAGCTTAAATCATCATCTCAGATAGTGAAAATAAGATATTAAAAGAGTACTTAGTAGTGAAGAAAAGGATTTCAGGCTCTGTACTGTGACTTTAATAGTGTGTGATTGTTAGCCAGCTGAGGAGATCCTCATTATACATCAGGTTAGACTTCAGAGTCGAATCCAGCGACTGTAGGATATGAAAAGTGCCCAAATGTTCCAGCAAAGATTAGAATTCAAATCCCTATGTGGAGTCACAAAGGTGTGGAAAACGCAATCATTAAATATGTATCTGTTAGAAATCCATTCAGCGCGGAATCAAAGACTTTGAAAAGAAGAAAAGTGTTGGGGGTTTTTTTAAGGAACACAAGCGTTGCTGCACAGTCTGATTCATTTAATCTGGCCCTCCTGCAGGGAGCATGTTCCCAAGAGACACCGTCTGGGTTTGTTGGCTAATTGGGATGATTTAACCAGAGAAATCTGTACGGGGGAAAGAGTCTGGCTTGCCTCTCTGCTGTGCTGGAAGGAAACCAAACATTTACATGCTCATTATCATCCTTCAGCACTCTAAAAATAACATGTGGCCATCACAGGGTTATGGAAGTGTTGCTTGAGATGCACACACATCTCTTACATATTCTTTCATCAATCTGTGTCCACATCAGAAATGACAGGGTCTACTTTTTAAAGATTGCAGTCTAATCATTTAGGTTCAAAGATTTCACGTCGTGCTGTACATAATTAAATTCAACTTGTCCACGTGGGGAAATTAGAACAAAAATAACAAAGAATCACAGTGTTCCCCAGGGATCTGATTCTTTGCCGGCACTGAGGGGAAGCCTTTGAAACAGCATTAAGATGATGGGACACTAAAATTCATCTTGTGTGTTTTACAAGTGAAATTAACATACTGAGCGACTGAGCTTGTTAAAAGACATTTATACACACCCTCTGGGACAAACTGGACTTCCAACAGCAGCTTCAATAGACAGCACAGGCTGTGCAAATGGACTGATAGTAGACTCAATAAAATTTTCAGTTATAATGTGACTATCTGGTTTTATTGGAAATATATGTATATATGAGAATATTCAGGTTGTCACCAGCAGCATAGATTTTGTCAAGAAAAACTGTGATGACAAATATTCATTGACAACATTTTGTTTATGGCGCATAAGGTAAATAAAAGGTATCCTTTGAAAAGACTTAATGCATTGCATTTTGCACCAACAAATATAAATTAAGCAATCATGTGAAAGATGAAAGAATAGAAGAGCTAATTACTGTATTTCCTTGTAACTGAATTGTAATTAATGCATCATTTCATACAACAACCCGCAGAATCACACACTATAGCTCCTGATCAGTAAATTTCAGAAGTCACTGCTTTGCTGGATTCACATCAGTTTTCTTCCATTGCGTTAGACACCTTTTACAAGCATTTAAACCTCTGAAACCTAAATAAAATTGGTTTGATTTATTTTGAAATTATAGAGGGAAATGCAATGAGCAACTTGGCAAGAAACATCCCAAAAACAAAAAAAAAAAAAAAAAAAAGAAATGAAAAAAATAATAATAATAAAAATAAAGAAAGAAAGACAGAACGGGATCTGAAAATTGGCTGGTGGGGATTGTTAGATATTATATTAAAACTAGGGAAAAATATCCAGAAAACTATATGTATAAATATTATACTCATATATTAATCATTTTGATTCCAAAAAAAGTTTATGATTTTTACTTTTTTTGATGCTAATTACAACTGCAAAAAAAACCTCAATTCCAATCCATTTTCATCCCAAGTCGTCACCTATCGCCGCTTTGTCAGTGGACTTCTGTATCTACATATTAGTATTGTCTTAGTATCCTTCTGCATCTGCTGTTGGCATTTCAGGATGCTGCCACCAACGTTGGGAATTCAACTAAAGCACATGGTTAGAATTAGGACAAAAAACCCCACAAAAAAAACACCATGGTCTGGCTCTACATTCTGATGGGAAGTGAACACCGACCTCCAGGGTGAAAAACCGTGGTTAATTTGTGATGAACCAACAGCCAAAAACTTCAAATTAATACAATTTAACTTCAGAGTGTCATTGATTTTCTATTAATTTCAAGCACTTTTATTACAGTATTTTAGGTCATATTCCAGCTTTCCACACATCCTTTCCCAACACAGGACTGCGGAATGCTAAATGAGACTACAATATTCATTAGAATAATATGTTGATTCCTTATAAAAATTTAGAGGCCAAATTCTGGGCAACAGGAAATTAAAAATCAAGTCACACCATGCTAAGTAACCTTTAAAACGACAGACTCCTCCTTTGATCAATCTCTTTCTCTAATATTCCCTTTGCAGCTTCATTAGCACAATATATTTCATCATTTAATTTCTCACAAAAGCCCTGGGAGAATACAAGACCCCTCTGAGCTATAATAAAGGCACCCGAGCATGTGCCTGAAATAAACTTATTAACCAGCGCCAATTAGGCCAACATTTTGTTTTGGATTCTATTGCCGAGGAGACCTTGTTAAGACATCGTCAAACGAGTGCAGAAACTGAGAGCCTTTAGTGTTTGGTGGACAGCAAGAGTTAAAGTTGCTATGGTAAAGGGAGCCCTCAACAACACCGACTACAATAAGAACCGGATCAAATTCCACATCATTATACATTAAAGTATTTAGTAGCACCTAGTGGCGGCCATAGACAACTACAACATGTTGTTAAATTGTTATCTACAATCCCGCCTGTTGTTTAAAGCTACCTCTCTGTTAGGTAACTGATTCTATTCAGAGATAAGAACTGATGAATATTATTTAGCCCACATATGCGTAGGCAGAGATGCTGCTTCATAGCTCCAAATTTAAATTAAACTGCTGATGGGAGTACAGCAAATTAAAAGTGTAACTTAAAGAAAATAGGTTGGGTTTTTTTTTCACCTGGGTTAATTCTCATCACTGTGGCCTTTCTTACTGTGGAATGTGCAGTGATGACGCTTGCCATAGGCGATATACTAGGTGGCTGCCTTGGGTGCCATTTCAAGGGCGCTCACGTTAAGCCCAGAAAAAAAGTTGAAGTCAGTCAACATAACCATTCTCACTCCGAACTCCAAGCTTTCAGCACACGAGCGTGACGCCAAAAGCCACCTTGTGCGTCCCGCTGGAATGCGGCTGGATGGTGTCAGATGTGAATAAGCTCAGACAGAACGGGTGACCTTGTTATTATACCCTGGTGGACAGCCAGAGGGCATTGGGGTCGTCCATATGCAACACGCACAAACGGCATCACTTGGTAAAGCCGCTGGACAGAACTGGTCACATGCGCATTAAACACCAAAGAAGAGCATCAGGTATAACTCTGCCGGCAACAGTGCAATATAAGGTGCTTGAGTGCGCTTAAAGGGCCGCCGGCTGGGGAGGTCCCACACACAACCAACTTCCATGCAGGAGGTCAGAGTTTGCTGTTGTTTTTACATATTACTATGTGCCTCTTTTGCCTAAACCTGCCCGTCCATGACTAATCCTAACCATCCTGCCATTTGTTGTTTACTTGTGTGTGCAAGTGTACAAATCCAAGTTGGGCAGGCTTGCAAAGCTGTTTCCCAAGAACCTGTGCTTAAAACTGGAAAGCTGAACCAATGACAGACCAAGAGCTGAGTCTGAGCTAAGAATATTCATGTGGACCCACGCAAACTTACTGATGATGAAATGTGTGTCACACAACTTTGGGATTTGCACTGATGAACACAACCCAAACTAACCAAAGGCCATAGCCATGGCATTTTAAGCAGAAAGAATCCTGAATGAATGGTATCAGTCTTACAAAAAGTCTAAACTCTGGTGTGAAATAACCAAATAAAATTTTAAAAAGAATATAAAGCAAACCATACAGTTTTAATGAGGCCAGAACTTTCATATTTATTGTAACTGATGGTCAGATATGAATGGGTAACTTTTAAGCCTGTTAGTGCTGTGAATTCACATCTTTGATTGTCCCATGTTCCCAGACTAACAGGTATCAGCCTGGATCATGCAGCCCTGTGCAGAGAAATATTAAATTGTGATAATATCAGCGATGTCTGCCTGCGTGGCTGCTGTTTTTTTTTTTTTTTCCCGTTAGCCTCAGTAACACCTCTCCACGGCAAGGTACATATCCTGACTCTAAAACACAGGAAATTAAACATGTTTTTGTTCCCCTGATACTTCCTGCCAGGAGATTAGATCACCATGGTGAACTCACCTCACTCACTGATGTAAACCCCTCTGGTGTCACACTATCCCTCAGAGGCCAACGTAGGGGCCTCGCAGCCACATGTCTTTCCTGCCAATAATCACCCCATTAAAATGAATGATTTTGCCCAGACCATGTACTGTACATAATCGTCAATTAGCCACTGGCGTCAAGATGGCACCTCTGCTAACCTCTAAGAGTCTGCTGGAGCCTCGTTATGGGGAGTGTGACTCACTCATGATCACAGCCAGCCTCTGGGTAATAATGGGAATTGAAACATCAGCTCCATGTTCATGAGATTCACACAGAGCAATGAAATGAACTGTGTGTTGCATCTCCTTGCTGCTTGATCATCTAAATGAGAGGAGGCTTTGTTAGACTGTTTTGTTTTTTAATGATACAATTAGAAAATTATGACGAGAGAGAGGAGGTTGTGGTCAGCAGGCAGACATAGAGACAAAAGACGTGCTTTAAAGCATTTCTAATATCATATCTACATACCTTGTCTGCACTGGATGTGTCTCACATTTTTAGTCGTCAATCTCATGCATATCCAACAAAACACATCAGCTTTATTTTAATCATTGAAGCTGTCTCCACCCACTGCATACCAGCTCAGACTTCCCACATGTAACCATGAACTGCATGGCATGGCACAGATCCACTGTGGAAGCTTGTACAGTGTCAAAATTGATGCAGCAAAATCAGATTTATCATCTTCTTTATTC
Source organism: Plectropomus leopardus (assembly GCF_026936395.1). Classification (NCBI taxonomy): domain Eukaryota; kingdom Metazoa; phylum Chordata; class Actinopteri; order Perciformes; family Serranidae; genus Plectropomus; species Plectropomus leopardus. The sequence continues at coordinate 2,352,098 of NC_142196.1, forward strand.
AATGTGTTCTGGTTTCCTGTCAAAACCTGAAGCCTACATGGTGTGCGCTATGCTAAAAGCCACTAATATAGCCTAAAGCCTGAAGCCTCAAGCAGTGATAAGGAGCAAGCCACAGAGGTATGGTGTGCTCATTTCTTTCTAACACCGATGAAATTTGTAATCTTCAACCCCAATTGTCACTGACTCAAGTGACATCACTTAAGACTTATCAGACTTTGCAGAGCTTTATCTGGGGACACTAAAGGCTTATACTACTTTTTCACATATGCTAGAGTATCCATATCTTATGATGGGGCACAATTGCATTGCATTTTCTGTGGCTACTTCACAATAAAAGCACCACATTGTTTGACAGTAGAAGCAACCACAGAAAAAAAGTGTGCATTAGGGTGTTTTTTGCTAAAGAAGGCTCGGTCCCCATTACTCTTGGGCGGCTGTGGCTCAGAGGTAGAGTGGGTCGTCCTCTAATCAGAAGGTCAGCAGTTCGATCCCCAGCTAGACAACATGTCTATACTGTTACTGAACCCCAAATTACTCCTGATGCTGCATCATCAGAGTGTGAGTGTGTGTGAATGATTACTGAGTAGCAGGTGGCACCTTGTATCGTAGATCAGCCACCAGTGTGTGAATGTGTGTGTGAATGGGTGAATGTGACATGTAGTGTTAAAGCGCTTTGAGTGGTCAATAAGACTAGAAAAGCGCTATACAAGTATAGTCCATTTACCTCTCCTGACACCATTGACTTGCTGAGCTGCCCAGTATTATCTTCCCAACACCACAAAGGTTTCCATTGACCCTCAAACTGCACAAATTGACATTGCGAATATAAAATGTGTCTCATGGAAACAAGGCAATTTTGAAAATTCAAATTTATTGCAAAAAAGTTTTCACGCTCCCAGGAGGTGGTATTTCAGGCATTTCAAAAAAGCTGTATTTCACAAAACTTCAATGGAAACACTTGTTATTGCATTGAATGAAAAGTTGAGCGGATCATCTGAAAGTTTTGAATCCACAACTCCTCTGTGAAATTGTGGACTATCACCTCCCAGAAATCCCTTTTTTTGTGGTTGCTCTCATGCTTCCATGGCTATCACTTGCACAACACATCTACGTCACCTTCGATTGGAAATAATAGTGCGGTGTCTGCAATAGAAATAAACCTGCTAATGTTTTGAACATCCATCACCATGTTGCTTGAAATGATATCTCTAGAGAAGTTGCATAACATCACTCAATAGAAACACTGTAATCTAGCGTTCGAGTTTTATCGACATTTCGAAAACATCACTTAAGTTTTGTACAAATCTTTAATAGAAACCTGCCTAGAGTTTCAAATGCCCAGTACCACAGAATCACAGCAGTCCTGTGCCACAGATCCCCTGCTAGACCCAAGTTGGCTGTGCCTGCTGACATCCTGCTCGACCTCCACTTGGCAACACCTTGCAAAATGGCAAAATCTTGCCAGACTTTCTGCCTGGGGAGGTCCTACCCATACTCCAGTTCTACCAATATCCAGCAAGACCTTTTGGATCTCCAGGCTGCCCAGCTAGCTAACCAGTTAGTCTTAGCTAGCTCACATGTTGGTGCATGGATTTATGGGTAACAGTTGGCCTAACATCAATGCTGTAAAATTCTCATTCATTAGGTCTCTAAAATAACAGTCAGATATCCTTGAAGGTGGATCCTCAGAGGCCGCCTGTTCACAGGGCCCAGAGTTTGTTTGCGCCGGCCCTCCATATACATACACACTGCACAGTTTACCATTTGATATAATCACAGCTTGAGGTCCATCAATGAACATTTAAGAGTCTATTAAAATCACGTCCATCTGTGTTTACCACAGACAAGCTTGATCTGTATAGAAATTAAGTCTGATGGAGTTGTCCATGTCATCACATTTAGCCATGTACCTGTGCCTGTGATGGAGGGCGGGGAGAATGGGGGAATGTTTTTGTTTCTGCACTCAGTAGGATTTTTTTTTTCCAAACCCCTTACTGCTCAAATGGAGTCAAAGCTGCCCTCATTTGTTCAACTCATTGTGAGCTCCCAGAGTCTCTAAATAGTGAAGAATTTAGAATTTAGTTTATGAGTGTGATGGCTCAAACATTAGTAGTCAGGCTGGGAGTTTGTTCTTTCCAGTTTGCTCAGCCACAAGCTCTGCATCCTCCAAACGCTCTATCTATTCTGTGCACGGGACTTTATTCATGGAAAAAAATGGCTGCAGCTAACCTGTCCAGAGATTCTTTTTTTTTTTTTTTAGAAAGAAGCTGCATTAACACTTACCAGCCTTAGCTGCCAAATATGCAAATTAAACAAATTAATTTGTCAATGAGAAAATAAAATATTCACTGAACAAATTGTAGACATACTGGGAACTTTAATCTGCTCCACATCACTGTACATAAAACACCTGCCCTTCCAAAGATACTGTATGCTGCATTTTACTGAGAGAAACATGTTGACAGTGAGGTCTGTCAGCTATCTAGACACGCACAGGCACTATTTTAATTATTTATTTATTTCATTATTATTATAACCCCCCCCCACCACCACCACCACCACCACTCAAACTGCTGCTGAGGGATAAAAATAACTCATGATGAGTTTTTTTCTGCGCTGCGTTCACAGACCAGCAAAAAATGTCTGAATTTAGAACAATGGCACAGAACAACAAAGAAAAAAGGGACACATGCACACAAGCTAAAAAAAAGTTTAAAAATAAGAAGTTATTTTTAAACTATTACTACCTATTATAAGTTTGCCGATATTCTCATCCCAGGTTGTCACATATCACTGCTTTGCAGTGGAACTACTGTATCTATAGTTCACGCTCTAGGTATGCTTCTGTGTCTGCTGTTGACGTTCCAGGATGCCACTACAGTGATGTCAACAAAGGCACAGTGTGAGATTATGCTGAACATTATTAAGTCAAGCCAAGTCAATTTTATTTATAAAGCCCATTATAACAAAACAGAGGGCTTTACAGCATATGACATCCCTCTGCCCATAGACCCTCACATCACTTAAGGAAAAACTCCCAAATAAATAACGGAGGGAGAAAAAAGGAAGAAACCTCAGGAAGAGCAGCAGAGGATGATGAGGGATCCCTCTTCCAGGACGAACAGACGTGCAATAGATGTTGTTAATAAGAATTGAATTTCAATCATGACAAAAAAAAAAAAGAGAAAGAGAGAAGGGAAGATATGGGGGAGAGATGCACAGCAATAATAGACAAAAGCACATGGCCATGAACAAAAGGATGTCAACAAAGGCACATGCTGGCATTAGGGAAACCAGGTTCTGTCCATTGGCATTCTTAACTGACACCCCCTATTTGCGTCCTCCAATCAGCTGGTGTATAATAACACTGCCAACAGTTCTGTGAGGCCATATTCTCAGCTGATGCTGCCCACTCTGCTTATCATGCAGACGTGAAAGGTGGTGTCTGGATCACGCACTGAAATCACTGCAAAAGTGGCGGTATTTGACAACTTTGGAATGAAAAGAGGCTTGAAAGTCTTGATCTTTATACTATGTCAGTTGCTCTCAGTATTTGGTATGCACTGAAGTCAGCTGAAATACCAGTGTGTCTCATAAAGACACAAAAGGGTGCCCTTGGCATCAATATTGTACGCTGAGAGGTGTTACAAAGCATTTGCATTTGACACCCTGTGGGAGAATGGGCTGATATCCTAGAGACGTGATGAGGCCGGATGATAATCTGAGTTTCTCTCATTCAGATCAGCTAGCAGCAGACTGACAGCTCAGGTATTGGAGATGCTCGTCATAGCTGATAAGAAGCAAGAAATGACAACAAACAGGCAGTGGAAGAGATGAAATTACCATCAGCGGCCTGATGTCTCAATGTATGACATTCAGCGGGACGCAGCCTGGAGGAACCTGCTGCAGCCGCTCATCACTTCACTTGACATCAAAAAGGAAAGAAAGTAGGAGGGAAACGCCCACGGGGTGAAAAAAAATCAGGAAGCAGCACAATAAGCTGTGAATGTTAGCTCCTCGTACTGCTCTACCTGAAGGGAAAGCTATTGGTGTAATTGAAAGAAATAAACTCTGAAACTGAAATGGAAGATGAAGGAAAAAGCTGGAGGAAGTTAATAGTCTCCTTTATAGCATAACTGGGTTATTTTAGATGGAATGGAGAAAAAAAAACCACTCACTTCCCCAAAAACCTTCACATAAATTATTCAAATAGGTTGTGGGAGGGGGAGTCATTTGCATATAGATAAAAGTCAGTTTAATATTCTAAATTACCTTTTTATATGGCAATCTGGAAGATTTGGTTTTAATCTCTCAATAAATGTCTCGCTGTGTGTTTTCTCTGCCTACCTGGAGTGTGTGACTGTGCAAGGAGGAGGAGTAGCAGCGGGGGAGGTGGAGATATCACACAGGAAAAGGTTCCCCATTCGTTTTGCTGCCTCGCCTTTAATTAATAGATTATGTACACATGCACACTCCTGTCAGTCTCTCTCAGAGCTTCCCATTACCACTATGACCTCTCCTCCCGCTGCCCGGCAACCTCTACACACACACCCACACACACACACACACACACACACACACACACACACACACACACACACACACACACACACACACATATCAGGCACAGGCATGAGGGAGTTGATGAGTGGGTGGGTGAACGGGGGATTGATTGATTGATTTAATTTTTTATTTCCTTTTTATTTTTTATTTTCCCCAAGACCATAAACATACAAACCAGCAAAAAAATATTGCATAAAAAAAAAGAAAAAAAAGAAACAGATAAAAAGCAACAGTGAAATCCAATGTTTAGAAAAGGAGTAGGAAGAAGAGTAAACTTATCTGATTCCACCCCCCCGTCTCATTACTCATTAACTAATACATCTGCATGTGCTTCCTTACTTAAAAACGTAATTCATGAACACAGGAATAAATAGAAATAAAATATATTGATGGGAGTTCTGAATCTAAAACACTTCTGAAATCCAAAAAGCATAAGTTGTTTAATAAAAAAAAACTTGTGTTTAAATAACAGTACCAGCTAAAAACCAGCTCTAACAAATAAATACTGGCCCCTCGTAATGGCCATGCAAATAATATTTGTTGGAATGACCTTTTTATAAAGAGACACAATATTGTTCACTGTTATAATGGACCATCAGACCGTCTCTCCTGGAAGACATTCAGAATGTTGCTGTTTACATGAAACGTGAAAGAAATAGATATGTAAGAGTGAAGAGAGAGAGCAGAAAAATAAGTTTAAATCCTGGCCCCTTTTTTTTGCCTCCAAACAACTGATGCAGGATTTTTAACCCTTAACCCTTTTAACCCCATTCACACACACATTCACACATTGCTGGCTGAGGTTACCTTATAAGGTGTTTCCTGCTACATAGTTGTTTTAACACACACACTGATGGAACAGCCATCAGGAGTAATTTGGTGTACTTCATCATGTTGACTTGACGATATGGGGGTAGATCTGCCAACCCTCTGATTAGCAGATGACTCGCTATACCTTTGGGCCACAGCTTCATAAAAGCAGCATGGAGGTGAGCGAAAATGTTACAGCGGTTACTTCTCTTTATATTCTTTGTATATCTCTTACTTGTTCAGTCTCTTTTAAACTCTGGTGCAGACTTATTTGGATTGATGTTTGAGCGCTGCTTGGGCAGAGACAGAAGTTTGGTGGCGCTTTACCTATTTTTCATTCAAAATGTCATAAAAGTGTCACAGTATAGTATGTCGTTCTAAAAAATATAGTTATAGTGTTAAAGAATGGAATATCATTCCATTAAATTTTTTAGTATAGTATGTCACTCATGAAATCATAAAAACTTAATAGTACAATATGTCGATCAAAAAATTTAAAAAAATGTCATAGTATTGTATGTTCATAAAAATATCATAGTATACTATGTAAATAATAAAAAACATCATGTTTAGTTTGTGACTCAAGAAGTCATAAAAATGCCATAGTATAGTATGTTAAAACAATCATACAAAGGCCATAATATAGTATGTAGATTAAAAAAACATAAAAGTATAGTATGTTCAAAAAAATCATTAAAATGTCAAATTATAGCATGTCGTTAAAATGTTTAAAAATGTCATAACATGGGAAGGGGTGGTTATGCCACATACTTACACCGTCTCATATACAGCATACCGCAGTGAAATGTCAGGAAGATATGAAGGTTTGAAATATTACATAATACCCAAGCCTGCTGTGTGGCTTGAAATTTCGTTTAAGAGCAGGGGTTGAGGAAGTTGAGGTGTGATGTTTGTTTGTCCCCACATGACGTTTGACTGCTGTCCCTCTTTATCAGATTGTTCTCAGTGCGCATCGGCTGGGTGCAGACAGAGCAGGAGATGTGAATCAGATGTCTCTCTATCCGTGCCCTGTGGCAGCGGGGGGAGGTGAAAAATGTCTTGACGATAATGTACTCTGTACGATAATGGTTGTACACCTTGATGATCAATGTAAGTCATAAAAGGCACAGTGACATAAAGAAGTGATAAATCTCCCAGGTCCTCAGTGAAGCAAGACACATAAAAGCAGGCAGCTGTGGGTTTTCATGGCCATTGCTGGATTCCTCTCCTCACCTTGGGGGCGAAAAATGCAAATAAAATACAGATTATAAAAAAGGATAATGTGTGGGCTTTGGAAGATGAGGAATGAAAATATCAGCGGGCCTCTTTTTGATTTGTATGTCCAGCGGCGACACTTGAGATGAACGAACCATGTCTTAAATTACCATGTAATAAAATTTTTACCTCGGAAGGTGGGGTGTCTCGCACAAAAAAATAGCATTGGCAGCTTAATGGTGCCAGAAGGTGGGAAAAAAGACCATTATATTTTCCCATCTGTGACAAATCCTATTAGTAATGTGGCATGTAAAGATGGAAGTGCACTGATGTTATGTCGAGTGGACAGCTTATTCTGTTGACTTGATAATGTAGATCAATGGGAAGATAAAAGAGAGCAAGCAGCATTAAGTTTGACTGGTTCCTTTGCTGTGAATACGCTGGACTGACTTAATCACTGAGCCGTCCTCTGTGCTGCCACGTATTCTATTTGTCATGCAGATAGAAACATAACCAGCTCTAATAAATGCTAATTCTCTCTCATTATATGCTCATTGTTCTGTTGATGTGATAAAATCATGCAGTTATCCTGCAATTTTTAGGTCATCTAAATTTATAAAGGTTTTTATTTTTATCTGTCGATGCATAAAAATTATGTTTTGGACACTAACCTTAACTAACCCACTTACCTCCTCCAAATACAATGATGGTGGATATTTTTACAAGCAGATACTATGACCAGTCAGCACATCCATGATGAATATGTCAGAGACCTCCGCTTTTGCAGTGCTTTCAGCATAAGATCCAGACACCAGAAGTCACCATTAGCGTCCACACGAAAAGCCGCTGGATGTTTTTAGCTGAGAAAGTGGCCAGAAAGAACTAATCTCAGGGTTAGAAATAGATGGCTGACAGCCATGTCCTGGCAGCATGATACATCAACGGTAGGCGTCAGTTAAGAACGTTGCCAGAAAGATTGTAAAGTATTATTTTTGTGATTTTTGGACCACATACTATACTATGACATATAGTACTAGAGCCTTTTTTATGAAATTTGGACGACGTACTATGATATAACATTTTTTGTGGTTTTTGGACAACATTCTATACCATGGCATATTTTATGATTTTTGGACGACATACTCTACAATGGCATATTTTATGATTTTTTAATGACATACTATACTATGTGTTCTTTTATGATTTTTGGACAACATACTATACTATTTGTTTTTTATGATTTTTGGACAACATACTATACTATGGCGTATTTTATGATTTTTGGACGACATTTTATACAATGGAATGTTTTATGATTTTAGGACGACATACTGAACTATGGCATATTTAATCATTTTTGGATGACATACTATACTATGGCGTTTTTTCTGATTTTTTGACGACATACTATACTATGGCATATTTTATGATTTTTGGACAACATACAATAGGAGAGTGCGGGGTGATTTGAGCCAGTTTTTACTTGCGCCATTCATTATATTAATGTTGAAAAAAGTCATAGTACAGCATGCTGAAGCAGTTCATAGTACAGCATGTTGACAAAAATACTGTACTGTATTTTTTTGGGTGACATACTATACTATGGTGTTTTTCCTGATTTTTGGATGACATACTATACTATGGCATATTTTATGATTTTTGGACGACATATTATATTATGTTGTTTTTAATGATTTTGGGACAAAATTATATACTGTTGCGTTTTTGATTATTTTTAGACAACATACTATAGTGTGACATTTTTCATGATTTTTGATGACATACTATACTAAGGCGTTTTTTTATGAATTTTGGAATACATACTATATATGGCAATTTCTATGCTTTTTGGACCACATATACTACAGTGTTTTTTATCGTTTTTGTAAGAAACACTATACTATGGCGTCTTCAATACTTTTGGACTACTTACTATGCAATGGCTTTAAAACAACAAACAAACATTAAAATGTAATAGAATAGTATTTGATAGTTTTTTTTATATGATATGCTATACTTTGTCCTTTTTATGGGTCATACTATAACGTCATACTATACAATGACAGTTCCATGATTTCTTTTTAAATTACACGCTATGGTATGACATTTTTATGGTTTATTTGAAAAACATATTATAGTATGACATTTGTATGATTTTTTTGTTTGTTTTTTTTTTTCAAATAAACTAATTAAGTATCTAATATAATTTTTTTTAGAATTACATACTATTACATGTTTTATAATTTTTCCATTAGCTTAGCTTAATAAGAGAGTTAGTTATTTCATATGCAGCAATCTTCATAATGTCTCTCCACACTCAGTTGCCAGGTTATTAGTTACACCTTCACAGTAAATCTTAAAGCTATTAGCTACTAAAACCCCAAACCCCATTTTTTTCAGTTGAAAAGCAATATATGTGTGTGTGTGTGTGCATGTGTGTATTTAGTCGTGTTGTTGATTGGTTTGGTTGATTAGTTACTTTTTAAACATTTTTAGAGATGTGTTGAGTAAACTTTTAGAGGCTAGTCATTTTGGAGACTGTCATTTGAATTGCATTGCATTACACTGAGTGGTGTTTAATACTTTGTCAACCCCATTTAAATCGATGGGGGGTACACCCACTTTGGAAGCCAGTGCACTAGAAGGAAGAGACATGTTTTTTTTTTTGTCATTTGGGCAAATAAGACCTTTAATTTAGACAGATTGTTGTTGTGGTCTGACACACACACACTGCCTCCTTGTCTCCTCCTCCAGCCCACATGTGGTTACTAGTGAAAGTGGTGGCAGACTGGCGCCAGTCCTACAGGGGTGGTGGGACAGGGGGGGGTTGGCAGAGGGTGAGGGACAATGAGGCCAGCAAAGCAATCCATGCATTAAAAAGACACGGTCTTGTCTCAAACACACACAGATAGACAGAAAAAGAGAACAAAAGCCAAATCAATACTGTCATTATCAGCCTTGTGTTAGACTGAATTAGATGTCATACAGCCTCGAGGTTAAAGAGGGAATTTGACATATCTGAGCATTACAAGTGCTGTGTGATGGATACAGCTTTGTGTGTTTCTCTGTGGTGACTGTGTGTTTGTGCATGGGATCACCTTTTTCCTATGTTACATTTAGGCTGATAGTTTTTTGCATGAATACAAACACATTCACATTTGCAATGATCATCAACAAACCTGAGTCTAGTCAGATATATTTCTGGGTGTTCAACCAATTGTGAGCAGCCCCATTGAATGCGAGCACATAGCAGATCATAGCAGAAAATCCCCTTTTGTAGAATTGAATAACTCATTAAAACCAAACTTATCATAAAAAACAATCACTTGAACAAACATCAGGGTGATGAGAACTACCTTCAGTGACCTAAACCATCTTTGGGAAAATGTATATGTCGTGTACTTTGTGTTTTTAGTTTGGGCCATGTCCCATTCACAAACATGGAGGGGAGGGCTGTATGACCTTTATGACAACAGGAGTCGATCCAGATTGAAAAGCTTCACTTTGGGGGAACTACCATGTTGTCCGTCTTTATATACAGTCTATGGCCATGCCCAAGATGGATTACCATATTTTTTTTTAATAATGCTTTCTTTTGCTTCATTCTTTTTCTGTGACATCATATTTTCAAATTGCTGAACCCAAGCATCAAGCTTTAAAAAAAACATTATGCATTTATATTATTTTCTACTCTCATTCAGTTAATTTTTATTAATCAACATCAGTCTCAATCAGAAAAATCAAATATTCATTCATTTTCAGAATTTTAACCCTTTAAATGCCGGGTTTTTGTCATGTTACAAACCTGGCTCCTGGTTTAATCAAATAGGGAGATTCAAGCAGGATTCAAGCAAGACAAGCGGTTACAGACAATGAATGAATGAATGAATATTAGCATGAGAAATGTAAAGGACAGTTTAGGTGTCTATTCTTCAACATGCTGAATATCAGGAAAAAGAAAACCATCAGTTATTGGTGCTTTCCTTTCCTAGCTTTGCCCTGAGGAGCTCCTTGTGTGTTGTGTGATTGGGAACCAGAGACATCTCTACATGTTAACACTGAGCAGCTTCCAAAGAGGGAAACATTTCCTACATTTTCACTGTTGCTTTTCACATTTGAGGATGTCAGACACTGACAGGAAACTGTTGGTTGGTTTGATTCGTTCTCCGAGGGAAGCGCCAGACGTTTTCCTTTTATGAGAGCAGAAATAAAGAGATAGTGGAAGGAAACTAACATCCCCCCCGACATCCTGTAGCATGAAGCCCAGGAGGCCAAATGTACTGACTGCATTCAGACGTGTTAACATTTGGTGGAATGTGAGAGAATCTTGCATCTACTCTGAGAAAAGCCTTGAGGGAGCGCAGACACACGGTACACTCTGAGGAGCACAGATGAGATGACACGGTGTTTATCATCCATCGCACTATTTGCTTTCACTATGTGCTATTCACTACACTGTTTCCTTATTAAGCTTGTTAGAATGGCTCCTGTGCACCAACTTTGTTGTGTGCTTCACCTATGCATGTCTGTTAACTGGATTTCCATTTGCAAGCTTAGCTTAGCCTCAGTAGTTTAGCTTAGCCTTACATCTGTGATAGCCATGTGGTACTGTCACTACCTGGGGCTCGCGATTACGGAGCCTGGGTCTGTTGAACTGCACTATGCTAATCCCGTTGCCTCTCAGGAGCATTCCTGTTCCCTTGTTTCCTAGTTTTCCCGGATCCTGGCCGTAACCTTGGCTGTGCCTGACCGTGGTGATAGCTGTGCTGATGCTGTGACCCTGCCTTTGGTTATGCTCGTACTGTGACTGTACTGATGTTGTGATCTCCCTATCAGCATATGCATGAGAATCTTATCATCACCCTCAACATCATCATAGAGTGCAATTAATGATTTCACAACTACCGTTATTGTAATATGACATGCATCTGTTTCTATTATTGCCGTGCCTCTCTCCCCCTCTCTCCCCTCTCTCTTTCTCTTTTCTTTTTGCCACAATTGTATTTCATTTGTTATTTACGACATCTATCGTCCGTCATCTGTCTGTCCGTCCTGGAAAAGGGATCCCTCATCATCCTCTACCACTCTTCCTGAGGTTTCTTCCTTTCTTTTTTGGGCTTTTAATGGGCTCTATAAATAAAATTGACTTGATTTGACTTGATACAGATTTATTTGTGGGAATGCATCCTATCATTTCACACTTGCCTGCCTTGTTGAAATGTTGACAGTGAGCCTACTCATCACTTGCTTTTGGAAATTATACTTTTACTTTGTAGTAGAAGTCTACTATGTGTTGCAGCTGTTGTCTGCTGCAGTAGAGTCAGATTTGAGTTGAGGCTGCAGCAGTGTGCTGACGCTGACCTCCGTGTGCCACTTGGATGCGGTCAGTAAACCCAATGGACTATTTAAAAGGAATACTTTGACATTTAGGAAATCTGCTTATGTTAGAGTTTGATAAGAACTGCATCTCTGCTCTTTGCAGATGATGTGATTCTTTTGACTTCATCACAGCGTGCACCTGGGTGGTTTGTAGCTGAGTGTTAGGCGAACGGGATGAGAGTCAGCACCTCCAGATCTGAGGCCATGGTTCTCTGCCAGAAAATAGAGGACTGCTCCCTTTGAGTTGGGTGAGAGTTCTTGTCCCACGCAAAGAAATTTAAGTATCTCAGGGTCTTGTTCATGAGTGAGGATAAAATGAAGCGTGAGATGGACAGGCGGTTCAGTGCAGCATCTGTAGTGATGTGGCTGCTGCGGTCCATCTACGCCCCAACTCTTACCTGCGGTCATGAGCTTTGGGCTGCAACCAAAAAAAATGAGATTGAGGATACAAGCGACTGAAATAAGTTTTCTATAAGGTGTCTGGGCCAGAGCCCAGACACCCTATAGGGTGAGGAGCTTTGATATCCAGGGGGAACTCAGAGTAGAACTTTCTGCTCCCTCACTACAGGGGCAAGTTGAGGTGCTTCGGGCATCTGATCAGGATGCCTCCTAGGCACATCCTTTTAGAGGTGCTCTGAGCACGTCAAACTGGTGGTTTGCCCCGGGGCAGACCCAGAACATGCTGGAGGAATTATATATCATCTCTGGCGTAGGAGCCTCAGGATCCCCCAGGAAGAGCTGGAAAATGTGCTGCTTATTCTATTCTGTCTTAACTAGGATTTAGGTTTGTTCAAAATGTCTTGTTGGTATCACTAAAAGGTATAAAGTTGATGAGACTAGTTTGTCAGCTATAGCTTTGTCATATCAACTAATTATGCCAAATTTAACCCTTTGAAACCTGAGTAAAACTGGTTTGAGTTGAAGAAGAGTAACCAACTTGGCATGAAATATCCAACATATTGAAAGATAATTGGTTTTTCTTTGTTTTTTTTAGTATTATTTTGCGGTAATTTGCTCGCAACTTTTTGACTACATTTAGGGATTATTTTTTGGCTAGTTTTTTGTTAAACTGCTCGTTGTCTTTTCGCCATATTTTTGAAGGAATCAAACCAATTTGCTCAGGTCTCAGAGGGTTATGTGCAAACAACTGTAGTTTCTTCAATTGCATATCTTTATATTTTAAGGCAGCTAGGCAGCAAATTGTTTTAAATTGAACAAGTTTATTCTTTTCATAGTTCACAACAGATAAATTGCTAGTCTGTATTGTCATGCGGATAATTGACAAGATACTCAATTATTACTCTAGGAATTATTATTATTATTTAATTATTACTCTAGTTTTTTTTTCTTTTTATTTATCCTTAAATACACTGTTTGGGTTCAAACGCAAACAAAAGCAAGTCATCACTTTGAGCCCATAATGGCCAAATGCTTTAATAGTGAGGACAGCAGTGAGAAGCCATGAGGGAGTTGCACACACCAGAGAGGCCTTAGCTCCATGGTCTGTGAACAGAGTGATGGAAAGCAGGATCAGTGTCCTGCCCTGCTGATACATTGGCCAGACTAGATATTGATTGGCTCTGCTCTTCTGCCTTGATACATCATGTCATCTTTGTTTAGAGAGTGGGATCCAGGACGCCAGCACTTCCATTGCAAAGCTTGCAAAATAAAAGCCCCTGCATTGGTTGTAAGCAGCAGTGTGTCTGCGTGATGATGGATCAGGTCATACGCCTGGTCCCAGGGCCTGAGAGCCAAGCGTCATCTTCATCAGACAACGCCTGACAGGACGTCCATCATCGCAAAGTCACGCCGATGGGCCTGGTCCCTGATGGAGCAACGCCTGCTTACATCAACACTTCGGCAGCAACTCTATCATTTTCAGTCATTTAGAGCTGGAAACAAATTGAAGCTCAGTCCTCATCAGAGGTTCAGGCCCACAGGCTCCCAACTGCTGTTTTTTATATGAGTTGTTTTGTTTTTTTTTTACTGTACTTTTCTCAATTTTCAGCATCAATAAACACAGATAAACAGTCAAGTCAAGTCAAGTCAATTTTATTTATAGAGCCCATTATCACAAAAAAAGCCTAAAAGGGCTTTACAGTGCACGACATCCCTCTGCCCTTAGACCCTCACATCACCTAGGGAAAAACTCCTGAAAGTAATAGTAACCGCAGTTCTGATGAATCTTCAGCTTAGAAGGTGTTTTTAAACATCTCTGTTTTAGGACCCTAAGCTCTGTTTGTAAGAGAGGCCCAAACATCAAAGAAAATATCAGTTTATAAAAATATCTGGATACATACAGAAGCATTACAGGAAAGATAGATCAAATCGTACCCCCTTTTTTCCTCTTTTTCTATACACATATATACACATACATTCATATACACATATACATATATACACACCCACATACATTCATACAAACATACACACATACATACACACACATACATTTATACATACACACATACATACACACCTACATAAATACATACACTCACATATATATATATACCTACATACACATACACATATAGACCATACACACCTTGCTCAAATCAAAAAGGAATTCAGAATGTGTCTAGGATTTTACGACATTTCTAATATTTTTGGGCAGTTTGAGGATTTTAGGCCATTAGAGGCTTAGCTAGGACATCTAATAGGGAGCCTCCACTGGCACTTTTTTTTTCATAAACAAGCGCTATTTAACTGGACTATTTTGTGCACTCTGGCACCTTACATATATTGAAAGTACAAATACAATCACCAGTGTGGATCACTATATTTTTATTGGGAATTAGGAGATGGTTGGGGGGCCACCTGGCACCCTATTGGGGACCAGGTTTGGCCTGCAGGCCGTAAGTTAAGTATCACCGCCTTAACAGATGGTTATTTCTATACAACCAAAATATAAACAAAAACTTGTTGATGAGACTGATAAGAATAATGATGCTTATCTGACATGACAATGTGGATACATTTTAAATAGGGCGATAACATGTTATTATATAATCAAGACTATGTGTTTTTGGATAAGTCAGTGTGATCGTTATTGTTGTACTCTTCAGTGCGAAGCTCCTGCATGTGCTTGTGTTGTTTTATGTGTCACTTGATGGATAGCTGTCATGCTGGTGTGTTGATCCTACTCATTTATTCATGTGAGATGTAAAAATAAGGTGTTTGAGCACATTTGAGCCATGTGTTTGTGTTTGTGACAGGATCTCATTAATCGGGGGGGGGGGTCGTCCCAGTTAGCGCTGACAAACTGACACGCATTTGCAGTCTTAACAGGCATGAGGGAACTTTGGGAGTCAGTACAAATACATCATATGCACAGCCAATGTGGTAACACATACGATTAAATATCCACTATTTCACAGGGGAAAAATGTATATGGGATATTAATGCACGAGGAAGTCCTCTCTTTTGACCTACATTGCTGTGGAAAATTATACTGTAGCTAACAAGGTGAAAAGGTCATTTTTCATTACACTGTGATTACATTTGTATTAATTATTTATTGATTAATTTATTTCGGCGCTGCGAGGCGTGTCGCGCACAATGAATAAGACTGTCAACAGCGCACGGCTGAATGATTAGCTTCATTTCACAGAAACACTTGCATTGGCTAGCGTCTTGTTCAATTAATGATTGACATTACTTTCAGCCGCCTGATTACATCACCGCTGACTGATGTAGAATGTCTTCATTTGTGATTATACCTCCTCTGCATTAACTCTAAACTTTGTGTCCAGCTGCCAGAGGACCAAGCTTCTTAATGAGCTGCCCTTAGATTCACTTTTTAATGAATGTAATGATCAATCAGTAATGTAACTATGAAAGTCAAAATTTGGCTAAATAGATTACTCACTGGCCATTACGGCAGGCACAAGTTACTATTACAGATAGGTAACAGATTCCATGACTCTGGTGTCGAACCTCTGTGAACTAAACTTGCTTCATTTATTGACAAAATCTAAATTCTCATGTACAATATTGTTGGTAAATGGATGTTTTCCTAACTTAGTACATTGACATGATGTTAGCAAAAGTCATTTATTGTGTTAGTTTGACTAAAACGTGATTTTTAAAATATACGTAAACATGTTAGTCAAACTGAAATTGTACTGAATCAAAGCAAGAATCAATCGCCCCAGATAATGGGCGTCCATTGAGTCTTATGTATACACCTCAGTCAGACCTGAACTGGCCTCGGTGTTCTGTACATGCTCTATAGTCTGCACTAGGCTTTGAACCGGGAAGTCAAAAAGCATTAATTCGTCTTTTGTTCTTCTTAGAACAAAAGAAGAAGAGGGGAAGAAAACAAAACAAGACAAAGGTAAAAAGTAAAGGGTGGAGTATGTACGTAATGCCCAGCACTTAAAAGTTGTCCACTAATATATGGGATATATACGATGGAAAATGTTACTTTCCCTAAAACTCCAGAAAGAGAAGTTTTTCTGGATTTGGAGCAAGTGGACCGAGTACATTAAATCTTGAAGGTCCGACTTTAAGAGGAGTAGTGATACATATTGAGAAATATATTGTATTCTGTCGTTCTATGATAGCTATCAGTTCACACATTTCTTTATCATTTATACTATGTAGTTTCTAGAATGAAAGCTTCCCATGTTTCAATTGTTTAAAAACTTGGATTAAGATTAGAAAAAAAAACAAAAAAAAATTCAAGATAGTGGACAGCTGATCATCAAACAGTAACAAACACAGTGAGACAGACAGCGCAGAGCATCAAACAGCCGAATACTCAGCAGTGGAAAGTGACTTCTTCAGACTTCTACAAATCGCTTTGTTTTAGACTCAGGTTTAGTTAGATTTAGGATTGAATTATTTAGACACCAGAACACATCGCTTCATGTCTCATCCAGCTTCACACACTGAACAAGAAACGTTTACTTCCCATTGTCGCGGTGGGCTTGATTTAGAGGCCTTGCGTACCACCAACGTCCCCGCTGTCGCCTTTTCTGCCTGGTAATCTCAGCATTAACATGAAAGTAACCTCAAGTGCCGCCATGTCGTTTACAAAACACATCTGGTAGTTGTATAGAGTGGTGAAGTAATGAGTCCTAAAACACAGAAGTCTGTTAGCTTTTTTGCAGTTCCAGTCCCTTGTCTCTAAAGTCTCTTTTTTTTAATAGGTTTTCGATAAAATGCCTTAAATAAGGTCCGTGGTTAATGCAGGCGAAAGATAATTAGACGTTTTGTTCTGCAACATAAAATATGTCTGTATAAACCCATTTTTGAACTTTTACGCGTTTTACTCATCTTAAAAAAGGCGGTTGCCATCAGGTGGCTAAATCAGACTACCTTGTTTGTTGGGGACGTTAGACGTCATCACACTGGACACAGAAACTCATTAAACCCACCCACCCGCCTGCAGATTTATCTGTTCACAATATTTTTGATTGTTTGCGTTAAGTCAAGTTGAAGGATTCGGGGTTCGGCTGTGACGTTTAAGTCGTGCGAACGTGATGCAGTTGGTTTAAAGCAATAACAATAGTTTTATGTGTCTAGCAATTTCATTTACGCTTCAAAACACACAAAAGTGGTGTTCATCTATGAAGATTATCATGCTGAACAAAATGTGCAAGTATTATAAACTTGTGTTCGTCACAGGGCTCATTTTTGGAGATAATGGAAAATTCCATTAAAAAATCCCATAAGGTTTTTGAAGAGGAAACCAATGCGATGCTAACTTCCGGGTTGGTCTACAAAAATATGTCATCCCTTCACCACTCAATAAGACATGGGCTGTCTTTGGTGTGCTCTCTGAGGTATCCTCCTGTAACAAGCAACGTGTACGGGCATGTATATACACAAAAACACTTAAGACGCAGCCAGTTGCATACATGAACGCAGGGTTTAAAAGTAAATTTCCAGCCTGACTTCACAATTCACTACTATAAAGTTCAAAGTCTTTCATTTTTCTTTCAAGTTTTTTTAAAATTTAACTTGGACCGAATAGTTAAGATCAGTCGTTTATGTTTTCACAGACCAAAGCAGCATCCAAAACGTGAGATTCTGAGCAGTATCTGGTGCTGCATTGCATGCTGCAGCTCACAGTGTGGCTTTAATCGGCTGAACATATGCTATTATCTTTCTATGACTGCGTATGAAGCAACTTAACTCAAAGATGCTCCAAAGCTGGCAGCAGCGTAAAATGCAGAAAGCTTGGAAATATGACAAATAAGGCCATTTATGTAATTGATAAAAGGTGTGAGAGCAAGTAGATAGATCAGACAGATTGTCAGGAGAGCGGAGGCCCTCAGAGACTGATTAGAAAATAGGCAACTACCAGGAGAGAGGAGAGCAAGACATCAAAGGAATAGATTGTGTCAGTTGGCAGGGTGGGAAAGGCATCAACTAAATGTACTTCTTGTCCTGTGAATTAGTACCATCAGAGGGCTCAATCTGGCTTATTAGAGCTTGTTTTCAAGTGGCTCCAAAATGAATTTTGGCTTCTTTCCCACCCTGGGACTGAAGATGGTTTCAGAAATGAGCAGAGCAGACAGAACAGAGGAGAGAGACAGAGGAGGTGAATGCAGAGCTACAGAATCCTTTTATTGAGCATGCTACAGACGTAATGCAGAATACACGAGAGACCATGAGAGGGTAAAACTCAAAAAGCAGGAAACCGAGGCGCACCTCCCCTTGTTAGAAAATAATTCATCCTTTAATTGTGCCTCTTCAGATCTAGACCAAATCCTTACATTTTAATCTGTAGAAAATCTGAGAAAAAAAAAAATACACATACCTATTATTTCTGAACCTCAAGTCAAGAGATCCTGTTGGGTCGATAAAAAAAGGGAATTAACTCTCCACATAAAATACTGGGCAACTGTGTGTTCAAATGCTTTCTGTTAAAATGAATTCAAAGGAATACTGAAGGCACAGAAACTTTGGTCCAACTGAGTAGCCCTCTCGAGTAAACTGTCACATGACAATGAAATCACAGTGGACTCATCTTCTAACTGCTCTCACAGCATGCAACACTTTCTGATGTGAGATCCTACCATAACTAGACATGCTTAGAAAACCATTGTCACTGACTATTACACCTCACTGCTATGGAAAAAAAGCATGGAAGGCTTCCAAAAACACGGAGAAAGAAATACTTAGCCACAAGCCACGCTGTGATATGTGACGGGCGAGTTCAAAACTGGGGAAGAACAATCGAACACTCAACATACTTCATGGAATAATGGAATTCAAGTTAAGCTCCCTGTCACAACTCTTACATGTTGCCTCAGGAATATTCTCTCCTGCTGCTAAACTAAAAAGGAAAATGTTATGAAGCTAAAACAAAACAAAAAAAAAGCTTTGCCTGGTTGGTGGCACAGCTTCAAAAATGTCAAGAAGATGACAAAACATTCTTACTAACCCCCCAAAATACCCAATACCAATGTGCCTAAAAGCAGAGGAGTAATTCATGAACATGTCCAGCTGTAGAAACAGTTGATATTGTCATGTAAGGCACATAAGAACTGTATCTTTTCAACTAAATAAAGAATTAAACACTGATCTACATCAAACAGGGGGACAATCAATCATGTCTTTGTTTTGTTTGACATAAAAATACACAGGTACAGTTAAGAATTGCTGGGAGGATCCAGTATCTGCAACAATTTTTCAGTTTTAAAAAAGGATGCAAGTCAAAAACTCCAGTCTCTCAAGGAATGACAGGATCAACAAAACCCCAACAACAAAACTGATTCACTCCATGTGCCCCCCCCGCCCTCCCCGTCCTTAGTGTCCAGACACGGTCTGAAGGGTTTCTGACCACCAGCTCTGACACTCTGAGCCCTGGTACTGTGGCTCAGCTGGTCTAAATGGTGGACTTGGAGAAGGAGACTCTCAGGTGCTGGTTGCCTCCCATGTTGTAGTTGTGAAGGTCAATCAAGGCCTGGATGGCCTCTTCCACTGTCGACATCTGGATCAGAGCCATTTTGCGATCCCTGAAAAGTAGGACACAGTGCTTAAAATCACAGGAATTAAACTGATAGAGTCCAAAACCAACATAATGAAAAACAAGAGCAAGAATCAATTATTGTTGAGCCTATGGTGCAGTGATACTCAACTTACAGCCCGCAGGCCAAATCTGAGTGCCCCCGCCCCAACCATTTTCTGATTCACAGTAAAATAAAGTGATTCACACTGGGAATTGTTTTTGTACTTTTAGTAAACATAAGGTGCCAGAGTGCATAAAACAGAATTTATCAAAAAAAAGTGCCAGTGAAAGGATCCCCTGTACCTACCGGTCCTAGCTACGCCCCTAATGTCCTAAAATCCCAGAAACATCCTACAATCCAAGAAACATGCTAAAATTCTACAAATGTCCTAAAATCCTACAAATGTGCTAAAATTCTAGTAATGTGCTAAAATCCTAAAGAAAGGCCTAAAGTCCTTGAACCCTACATTTTGAGAAACATCCTTAAATTCCTGGAAACGTCTTGAAATGTCCTAAAAATCCTAGAAACAGGTATGGGGCCACTGTGACTGGCCCCTGGCCCCTGGCCCCTGGCCCCTGGCCCCTGGCCCCTGGCCCCTGGCCCCTGGCCTGCCCCAAGCAAAGCAAGTCGAGTATCCCTGCTGTAATGTATCTTTTAGGATGACAAGCTGCCAGGTCCCGTTCACTGAGTACATGTGTCTGATCTCACAGTCAGGTAGGTCTACGTACTGGAAAAACTTGAATGCTTTCACAGTGCCTCCAGCGTTGGAGAAGAGCAGCCGCAGGTCATCCTCCGTCACATCTTGTCTGTTGAAGTAAAGGTCACAGATTACAGTCAGGCAGGAAGATAATGCATTTCCTGGCACACACAGACTTCACTGTCAACACTTTCTACAGCGACTCGTTCTTTAGCAGAAAGGAGTTCTAATGAAAACTGTCAACAGTGGAAAAAAAAAATATATATTTAAGTAAGCTTTCAAGTTAATTTCAAGTCATCTCGCTCAGCCCCACGTAGGTTCTGAAAATTTGTTTTGTAGTGCATGGCTTTTTGCATTAGCAAAATAAAACTAAAAAATAACACTCAAAAGGAAATAAAAAAACCTACAGTATCTCCCAGTGGACGTGCATGAACAGCTGTGGTTGTTTCAGAGGGTATCTGAGACACAGCATTCCTTAGCATTAACAACAAAAACGACTGAGCTGAGCTGACTGCCCTGGTACTTACGGGATGTTGGAGAGGTGGAGGGTGGCAGATGGCGGGAAGATGTTCTGAAAATTCTTGGAGCCAGGTTTCTTGAAGCGATGGAGTGGGGAGTTGGCGTAGTCCTTGGTCAGACCCTGGTCGTCCAGGCCGTCACGAGGCAGAGCCACAGTCTGGTGCTTGGACAGCGTCACCCGGATGATCTTGCCGTACATCTTCTGGCCATTCAGGTGGCTCATTGCTTTAACAGTGGCAACAGAAAGGAAAGTCAGTGTGGAGGACGCTGCAGCCTGTCGTGCTATTTACTGGCTGTGCTAACAACCCAACAGTGATAATAGATCCATACCCAAGAGATAAGAAACCGTATTAAACATACTTTTATTGGAATAAGGTGATCTTCATCATGTATTATTTCTGTTTTTGCATTTAATTGTGTGCACAATCTTTTTCAAATGATCTTTATAAGAGTCATACAAGGTTCAACTTAGGAGTGTACATTTTTGGTGGTAGGAGACTGTTTAGTTGACATTGATCTTTTAAAGTTCGGGTACAGCATACCGAGCCACAGTAGGGTTTGATCCAGAGTGTTGCACTGTGAAAGAGACATCCTTAAAACATTGATTGTCCTGTCACTCTAATCTCCCTGCATCTAATGATACGCTGTAAAATCAATGCTGTTGGCAGGCATTTAATTTTTGAATTTTATCTGCTGGAGTCAACATTAATTCCACAAGTTAACCAAACCACAAATTAAATTAGTTAGCTCTTTTTCTGGTAAAGGTGCATCACAAGTCTGATGCTCTCCCAAAGGTGGACTGTTTGAGGGGCATGCCACTATTCTTTTAATGTGTCAGAACTTTGCAAGTGGATGTCGTCTTTTCCTGTTAGAAAGTCTATCAATAAACGATGAAGCATTACATGACTGAGCCTGTTGTTTTCCATCCCTGTATATGCTGATTATACAGCACCTCACAACTCACCTACAGGTAAGGCTAACAGATACTACAGGATTGTACCCCCAAAATCCTAAAAGTGGACTTCACTGCATTGGTCTGGTTTTGTAGATACAGATCCACTTCATTGGCTTCTAAGTAAAAAACAAAGTAACAAGCGCAAATTTGCGATAGCTGCCATTAAGGCCGCTGCATCCACATGTTCAGCCTTCACATTCACACGCCGACTGCAGCTAAAAGTACTGAAAAAAATCTTTGTCAGTAATTCAATTGAAATATAGTGGTGGTTTTTCTTTATTGCCCTGTTTCGTCTATTGTGACTAAAATTTTTAAAAATGTAATGTGTAACGACAGTTAACATTTGTACTAGCCCACAGGTGTAGAGTTCTACAGTATGATTTGAGGATGCTACAGTAGGCGGGTTTCCATTACAGATTTTTATTTCAATTTTTTCGAAATGTCGATATAACACAATCGTGAGATGACTGCATTTCCATTAGATGTGCAACTTCTCTCGCGACGTTATGTGACCTCTCCTCTGGCGATAACAGCATGGAGATGGATGTTCAAAACATTAGCAGCTTTATTTCTTATGTTGCCATTGCACTAGCTGTCATTATTTCCAGTTAAAGGCCACGTAGGCATGTTTTGGGAGATAAATGGAAAGGCAAGCCCCTTATACGTGGGAGCGGCCAAAGATTTCTGGGAGGTTATAGTCCACGTTTTCACAGAGGAATTGTGGATTCGAAACTTCCAGATGATTCCCTCAACTTTTGATTTATGTGATGCAATAACACCATTTGTATCTCCTGCTACATCATGAGGGAGCCAGTTCCTACAGACAAGCACATAACCATAGCATCATGTGACCTTGCAGTTTTGCCTGACGTGGCTTTTTAGAATCGCCTGAAATACCACCTCATGCGAGTGTAAAAACGTTTTTGCAATAAATGGGAGTTTTATTTTATTGATGTCTTTCCATTGGACGTGTTTTTGATGCGCAATTTCTGTTTTTGCAATTTGAAGGTTAATGGAAACCTGCCTAGTGAGTCCTCAAAAAGGACTGCAGCTGTCCTCCCAGACAAACTCTGCCTCTAGCATCACCAGACAATTAGACGTGAATGAGAAAAGTGGGCGGTTGTGACATCTGCTCACCCAGCTGGGCCTGGTTGGCATCTGACATCTGAATGAGAGCGCTGTCCTTCTTATTGTAAAGAATTTTCACCCTCTGGACATCGCCGTACACTCCTGCATTAGAGCCGCAGGCAGGAGGAGAAGAGGTGAGGTGGAGAGAAAGCAGACAGTTAGAAAAAAACAGAAAGTTAGCATCGCAGACAAGGATATTTACAGACAAGAAAACACAGAAGAGAGACTAGCAGAGTACACACAAGAACTTTACAGTAGACTTTAGATTGAGAGGTGTGTAGAAAGAAGAAGAGGGAAAGAGAGAAGAGACACCCTCTAAACAGATAAGTTATCAAGCTGTATCAGATGGCTATAAATAAATAAATAAAAAAAAAAAACAGCATGCAAAATTATGACTTAACCGTGCATTAACAGATTCTTACATAGGGGATTATCGGGCAAAGTAATGAACATTAACCCAAATCAATAAACGGGGCAAAATGTATTACAAATTACCAAATAAGCTACTGTGCGCAAACAAATATACATAAGCTTATAATAATAACAATAATAATAATAATAATAATGACAAATGTCTCAAAGATAGAATGGAATAGAACAAAAAGAGGTAGGTTGAAGAAAGAAACAGACAGGGAGAGAAAGAGAGTGAGGGTAGAGTAAGAGAGCGAGAGAGAGCGAGAGAGAGAGAGAGAGAGAGAGAGAGAGAGAGAGAGAGCTAACGATAACATACCGAAGAGGGTAAACAGACTTTGGGGCGTAACCATCTTTAGAGGGAGAGAAGAGCAACAAGCAGCGTGAGACAGGTAGAGAGGTAGAAGAGTCGGAGCGGAGCGGAGGTAGAGATGGACAGATCAATCCAGAACGGTAGGTAGGAGGAATGGTGGTTTTTGTTTTCCCCGCGGAGAGTGATGGAGGTGGTGGGTCATGGAGGAGGGGAGCAGGCGGCGAAAGAGGAGGAGTCATGGAGGAGGGCAGGGGTTTCGTTAATGTGGGAGGAGGTGGAAGAAGGGGTGATTTGAGGAATTAAAAGTCCCCCACCAGCACGTGTAGTGGAGGGGGGGGGGCAGGATGGATGGAGAGGGAGAGGAGGGGTGGGGGGTAGAGAGAGAGAGAGAGAGAGAGAGAGAGAGAGAGGGGGAGATGAAGAGGGAGGCAAATGCAAATTGGGGGGAAAATAAAAAAATAAATAAAAGTGAGGAGGGGGGAGGGACAAAAAATAAAATATAGGTCAGTACACTGGAATAATGCAGGTAGTTTGGTCAGAGATAATGGCTTGGATCAATGTTTTCTTTAGTCAAAATACAGCAAATAACTAGTGCCAAAATGTCTTTCACCCTGGACAAGCATGGGGTAAAGGTACATTCATGTCAAAATCATAATAAAACCAGCAATATAAAATCAGACCCATGGGATCAAAACAACATGCAGCAGGTCAGAAATCTGAAGATCTACTATCTTTCAGCGAGGGAGGATGGTTACTACGAGAATGTGAGAAGCTGAGGGGAGAAAATTAGTTAAGAGACCATGCAGTTCAAATTTTGTTTTTACAATTTGGCATGCAAGAGTTGATGTGAAGGCAACATGGCGTTCACACAAGTCTGAGAGGCTAAAAGAAAGATTAAGCACAGTATCTTAACATCAGGGGTTTAGTTTGAATGGTTGAGATACTGTCAGAGGCTCCGCTATGACACATTTATTCACAGCCAGAGAGAACAGACTGATGAGGAAAGAGACAGAGACATTAGGTGAGACAAATTAGAGGCTATTTAAGTCACAGTTCAAAAAAAAAAAAAACAGAGGAGGAGGGAGAGAAGCGTTTCAGAGAGGCAGGTATTTGTTCCCAGACACAGGTTAGGAGACCACAGAATGATTTCATATGAGCTTTCATATGAGCTGAGGAGAGGTGAGGAGAGCTTAGAGAGAAAAACAGAAGACAGGAGACAGTTAGCCGAGTTAGATACAGTCTGACAAGAGGAGGGAGGGGCGCAACATCAGAGGAGGAAAGGGGAGGAGTTTGGTGTGGTGGCGAACAGCAAATCCCCCTCTCTCTAACAGGGACATAATGAGACTTGACCAAACGATAAGCAAAAAAAAAAACAGCGAGGCTCTGGGTATGTAAAGGACACTAGAAAAGCAAAGAAAAAGGTTAGACATATATTGTACTTCATATTAAAATTAACTGAAATAACATGAAGTCCAGTCTGTCTCTTCTAAAGAGGCTTGGATTCCCAGGTTTAATGTCAATTGTCTATCAGGATAGACACCAGTGTTTCCCACACAGAGTGCATAGCCGCTTATACACTGCTTGGTCAAGGCGAAAGTATCATGCCGTTATGCCACCTCGCTGTTCTGTGTAGAATGTCCGATTGCGGAAAGGGGGCTGAACTGTCTTGCATCTGAGCTTGGGCAGGAGGTAGTAACAACACTTAAAACAATGTCTTTGTAAACACAGGGCTGGGCAATAAATCAGTTTTATCAAATAATGCAATTTTGTAGGATGATCTTTAAAATGAAAATCTAGATTCTCTCTTAAACTTTCTCTGCCATTCTTTTTGGGCTTCTGTAGTTCATACAGGGTGACGCCCTTTCCCTGTGCAATCCCCCAATGCTTGCAACAAAAAAGCAAGTGTTAATGACAATGAAGAGTACGTTTCCAAAAGTAATACTGTACTGTTTCAACTGCAAAACTGTGCAATATGTAAAAACTGACTTGAAGCCCATTTCTTAGTTTGCCTGTGTCAATTTTTATTGCTAAAATCAAAGCAAAACTTGTTTTGAGGGATTTTTGGTTTGTTGTTTTTAAGAGGGAAAAAGAAAATAGATTAAAATCATAAATCGCCCAACCCTAGTAAAACATAAAACATAAAGCTGTAAAGATGCGACCATGGGCGGCACAGATGTGACGTTTTGACGTGTTATGTGTGCGTCTACACCATGGGAGACTTAAAAAGCAGCTATTAGCAATTAGCAGCTAATACAAAGAAGAAGAGCAGTCGTAAATGTCGCAAATTGAGGAAAACAGTGACATTCAGGAACTCCTTACCCTCCAAACAGAGGACGAAATTATCCAGCATATGACAGAGATGGTGAATGATTGTTATTGACATGTCATGTTATTAGAGAGTGCTGCTGATGCCAATGTTATGTGTCACACTAAAGGCAGACGCCATGTTAAACACATCACGCCACTTTTGGTTCCTCAAAGGCAGATGCTATTTAAAATGGCACCCTGGAGCACAATGATGCTGCTGTCGTCTGGTCCTGTGTAAAAATGCAAAGGAGGAACAAAGAGGGGACTTAGCAGCGGCCCTATCGCGCGGTCTCTGCGTGAAAAAAGGGCTTTGTGTGGCGCTAGTTTACAATGGGGAGACAACATGATGTTGATGACAGCAACTTTTTTTTTCTTTAAATGAGTGTGCCCCTTTGCTGCTGCTTGAAAATGTAACCTTTTAGACCCAAAAGAATGAGCATCACTTGCAATGCTCCATCTGTGCCCAGAGTATGCTCTGCCCTCCAAGATTGTGGAACAATGAATACCTGAACGATATTTCCAGTGCTCCTCCGAATGTAAAATCAATTTGTCCGATGTTTTAATCATAGCGAGTTGCCAAAAATAAATGAGTGTGGGAAACCCTGGACACCACTCTAAGATTCAAAATGTTTTGCAAAAAAATTATTTTCAGGGAATATTGACCAGTTTTATGCCTCAGATATTATCAGCTTGACTACAGGAAGACAATTTGTAGGGTAAAAAGCTCACACAAGAGTTGTTGCCCTCTGCTTTCTAATTATAAGAGAGAGTTTCTAATTGCTTAACAACAGAATTCTGCAAAATAGGAGCTGTTACATCTAAATGCACCAAATTATGTTGTTTAGTTAGCGTGATTCAAGTTGAGTTCTCCTTTAGTTGAAGTATGTTACAACATTCCACCATGGTCCTTTTTGATGTCTCCTCTATGACAGACATTTGACTATGAAAACAGAAGCACAAGGAGGACTTCTGATTATAACCAGCAAGAAAAACAAAAATGAAAAAAAAAAACAAACAAGAGGGATGAAGGTGGTGGGTGGGAGTGGTGGACTTTAAGCCTCAGATGGTCCATCTGACTGGTGTCTGTGCAGGCGTATTACTGACCTCCTCGTTGAGGTTGCTGACCAGCAGGACCCCACTGGACCCAGCCTGCCCAGCTAAGGCCACCCTCCCTGCAGCAGCAGCAGCTGCCGCTGCTGCGCTCAGAGGGTTCAGGGCTCCTGACGGAAGGCAGACAAGACAATCATGGAATGGAGAGCAGCACTTCCACTGAACTACTGCATTACAACACTGAGTAATGATGTCACTTTTAAACCAGCCAAAATGACTGATACTCTCCACTCAGCAGCAGCAGCCACTATTCAGTAATCATTAAGTCTGTTTAAGAACAGTTTTTTTTCCCAATTATTCAAACCTGTCCAGATTCTAATCAAAAAGTCTCATGAGGATAAATTCAGCCAATTGGCACAAACAACAACAAGATAAAAGAAGAAGAAAAATAAAAGTGTGATCTACCTGGGATCTTACCGAGGAGGGAGTTGGAGTCTTTGGTGAGGGCAGCAGCCACCGAGGGGTCGAGGCTGGGCTGGCCATCACCAGCAGGCAGCTCGGGTCGCGTGTAATCGCGACTCTTATCGTTGTTGTACTTAACATTTAGGTTGACCAGCTTGGAGAAGTCGATACGTAGTGTGCAACATGAATTGTAGATGTTCTGGCCATCCAGAGCCTGGCAGGAGGGAGAAAGTCATCATATACATCTACTGCTCTTTTTTACATCTTTTCTTAATGAAACTATACAATCAATCAAGTCTTTGTCTTCTTTATGCATTGAGCACTGTGATTGACTGTTAAACACTATAATATCAATGCTAAAATAAGTAATGACTCTCTCTGTTCAACTTCTACATTTGGTCTTGCAAAGCACTGACCAACAGTGGACTAGATGGTAGACTGATAACAAAGATTGATAACATGACTGGCGGAAGCTGCAGGTAAACATTCTCCTACCAGTTTGGCCTGCTGTGCATTGACAGGATCACTGAACTGCAGAAGGGCCTGGAATTGATTGTTCTTGGTAAATGTGATTATCTTCATGACTGTGCCAAACTTGGAGAAAATCTGCAAACAAAATAAATGCAAAAAACTATAAAAATTTTGCATTCACATACAAACAGTGGATATTAAGTCACATGCCAACTGAAGTGAGCTGTGATTGTGTGGGGCTGCGTACCTGTTGCAGTACATCCAGTGTTACAGGGTAGAACATGTTGTCAATGATGATACGCAGCACAGGACTGGAGGCTGCAGCTAGAGCCTCCTGTACGTCTGAGCTTGGTGACCCGCCAGACTGGACTGCCGACACTGCCTGAAGCACTGCCTGTGTCCGCTACGGCCAAACACAGGCTGTCATTCACTATCTTTAACCCTTAGGGGCTGTTTGGTGCATTTTACAAGTGCTTACGAATGTTTTTAGAATTTTGGCTGTGTTCATACATATGGCATACATTTTGGCAAGATTGTGTATATATTTTTTTTTTAATCTTGGAATTTCCAGCTCAGCTCCTACAATAAGTCTAAAATACACTGTGGAAACTAAAATGTTACATTCATACTGTCAAGTGCAAAAAATGTGCCACTGAAACCCATTCAAACATACATTGCATTATTTCTGTCATTCTGGGCTTTTGCCTTGGAATTTGTATTTTTACTATTTTCCACCCGATGTTGTTTTATTGTTTAAACTATATTTGGCTTATGGAGAAAATACATGCTATTTCCACTATGTGCACTGTCACAATCAATGTTGCTACTAATCACTGACATATCCCAGGCTGTGATCATAAAAAAACAATAGACTTAAAACACTTCATCTTTTGTGGGTTTTTTTTCCCCCATCTGAAAACATAGAGGCATCATGACAAAAACCTGGCATTTAAAGGGTTTAAATTCTGAAAATAAAGAATATTTGATATTTTTGATTAGGACTGATGTTAGTCGAACTCAAAGAAATAATAATAATAATGATAAAATGAATGCAAAGAAAACAGAACAAGCACTAACATGTGTCCAGACCTGCCAAATACTAATCAGGGTAGCCTCTAAGGTTGGTAGTTAGAGAAAGAGAACATTATCATCTTTTTTAGACTTAAAGTTATTGCAGAATTTAAAGTATTAAAACAACCAAACAAAAAGCCTTTGTTCTCAACAAAATACTAACTAAGATACAAGAGTAGTAGCCGTGTGTTATAGGTATACTGATTGATAAAGTAAGAGTGTGATCTGTTGCTCTGGCTCTACTGACCTGGTTGCCAGCATCTGTTTTGAGTTCTTTGTGATTGGAGTACTGAATGAAGACAGGGACGTTGCGGATATGGGGAGTTACAGTCGTGTAGTAGTTCACCATAGTAATGGCTGCCTCTTCTGTCCCCATCTCCAAGAACGCCTGAAGGAAGAGAAAAGAGAAAGCAAATCTGATAAATTCCCCACCACAGTTACAAGATGTCATTATCAGATAAATTCTACCTAATTTATACTAAACCTTCCAACCATTTTCATGAAATTATCTTAAGTAATTGTGGACATCCTGCAAGTGACAGCCTATGTCACTCTATCTGTGGTGTCACTCTAATATCCGACGTTCTTGCGGGTCCGTGAATGCAGTGCAGCAGGCAAAGTTCTTTTTATCTCTCTGGCAGCTGAATGTCACTGGTGGGGTTAATAATTGTTCTGTTGATACGTTCACAGCTGATCAGATCGATGGATGAGAGAAGATATTTGCAGATTTTTGTAAGTGAAAGAGAGTTTGCGACCCAGCAAAATGAACGGCTCAGTTTCACTTTTCATGCGCCTGATGTTCTGCTGCACGTCTCTGCCGCTACTGCGCTATGAATAACCCAACAGTGTTTTAATACGGCTCTTAATTAACAGTCCAGCTCCACTGAGACTATGGCGGGACAAATTAGACTATGGCGGCCGCCAGTCTTTATTATTCATAGGAAAGACTGATATAAGTGTAGCCAATTCCTCTGTTCTCTGATCTGCATGACATATTACTAATTGTTCTAAGATTTTACAGAGCAATTAAAAATAAATAAAAATAAAAAAAAGATTTATGATATTCTCCTTCCCATCTTAGCATTTAAGACTTTTGAAAGATTGATTTAATACATTTTAATGCCAATTACGACCTTGTTTTTTTAAATGTATGAATTCATTGGCGTTTAAGACTATTTAACCCTTTGAAAAGCGAGAAAAATTGGTTTGATTTCTTCATAAAACATGGGAAGAGGGTGAAGAGCAACTTACCCTGAAATGGCCCAAAAACTGTTTCTGAAAGAAAACAAACCAGTTCTCACAGGTTTCAGGGGTTTAAATGCTAGTACAAGGCATCTAAATGCAGCACAAGAAAACGGATGGTGATCCAGTTAAAGGGTTAAGGATCTGTGGGAACCCTGGCAAAGTGTACATGAGTGAACTGTAATTCACCACCGATGGCAACAGATAAGTTATCAGAGCAATACAGATGAAGATGGCTGAACATTGAGATGATGCAGTTGCCAATCGATCATGACCAGCCGACACACCAGCATCGCTACTGTGAGGAGAACAAAGCAGCTGTACTCGACAGGAATCTAGGGGACAAATGCCAAGTGTCTCCTACAGCCCTCCTCAGCACGCACACAATAGGCCTTTGCTTAGCCTTTGTATGAGGCTGTGGGCAACTTTCAGATGCAGCACAAGATAACATGAGCCCAAAGAACTTGTGACACAGTGAAATGTTAGAGACAGGTCAAAGCAGAAACAGAAACAAGATTTGACACTGTCCACTGTCCCCTAGAACAATGAAGCCTAACAATTGCTCTGTTGTCTACAAATCCACCACGCTCACCTGTTTCTTCACTCACCTGGTTCTTTCCTTTCAGTGTGAGGATATTGGTGACTTTGCCAAAAGGCAAGCCCAGGGCGATGACTTCTGTCTCCGAGGCCTCGTTGGGCAGTTTCCTGATGTGGAGCACGCGAGACGGAGGGGCCTCCTCCACCCTCAGTTTTTTACTGTCACTGCCATTGGATGCCCCATCTAAAAGTTTAGCATAAACGCTGATTAACTGTGCTAATCAGTGCAACAGATTCTGTCATTTAAAGGATAAGACTGGCAAAATTCTGCATTTTCAAAATTGTCAATAAATCTTGTTAAAAGACAAAAAGCAATCAGTATGTTTACATGGTGTTAGAAAAAAAATGGTGTTAGTTATATAGTTAAAATACATGTTAACATGTTAGTCCGATTGAAATCAGACTAATCGAATTTCTCGAAATGGGACTGACATAGCCAGATATTGCTATTGAAAGTCGAGCTATTCTGTCATATAAATTTAAGAGACAGGGACTGTCCACCACTTATGAGGGGGGAAGGAGTGCTGCAAAATGGGTCAGGCATCTTTTTTTTCATATGCAAGTACTGAGGAGGGACTTGTGAATTAAATTTTGGCTCGAGACACTGACATAAAACTTGAAAAGGGAGTATTTTATATTTGCTTTAAACAAAAAAAGGTCACACTACAGTCACCCCCCCTCCCCTCCTCTGATAAATGAGCATAGTGCAACAACACCAGCACAGAGGCTAAGCGATGTACTGTTGTGGACAAAGCCGCGCCAAAACAAGATTTAGGTACCTAAAACACATCAGTATCAGTGTACACTTTATTTAAATCTTGTCTCCTCTTTAGCTTCCACAGCAGCTGATGGAGGCAGCAGTAGAGCAGCAGCTCTGCTGTTCAGTGGAGTGAAATGATTTTTCTCAGTGGAGTCTGCTGTTTTTAATTTACCAGCTTCAAATCCCCGTCAGTAAGGGCTGTCTTATAGAAAGGCAAAGCGGTGAAAATATTCTCAATGTAGCGTAGGCTACACTTAAACTGATATCTACTTTTTTAGGTGGCTTAAAACTAATAAATGAAGGCAGTTTGCTCAGCGCTGTTTGATTATATGTATGTGACGCAGCAGTTTCCTACCCCGAAGTTGTTGTAAATAAACAGTTATGATGGTGACTCAATCTATATCATAGACTGTATAAATAAGAGGGTTTATTGCAACTAGCTGAAGGGGGCATATCTGCACCTGCCATGGTGGAGTCGGATTTACTTCCATCAATAAATCGACTCTACCCCGGTGCTTGTATACTGGCACAAGGACAGTAGTCCAAATAAATGGCCTAATCGAGCTGTGGCCGTAGCTTAACTAAACTGTGCATGTAAACATACTGAATGTCTTTTCAGCCCATCTCTACATCTCTCAACTTCACATAATACAGTTAGACCAAGACCAACAATGTGTCTGTCCATCGATGCATTCTCTCAGCCCAAAGCTCACTGGTTCCTACTCAAGCAATCGTTCTTAGAAACTGACTCATGATTATATACAACCACGAAGGTAATCACAGTTATTTCTTTAAATAGCTGGCCACTGTCATTTTCAGCAACTATTTTGACTATTTTCCATATTTGGTGCTCTAGCAAGTATTTGGGGTGGCAGGAAGGTGTATGTGGGACTGAGTCAAAATAAACACAGTTTGTGTGTTCATGGCAATGGCAAAGCATGCCACTGTGTGACTCACAAATGTGTTCTTAATAGATTTTAGACAGCAGAGGAATTAAATAAACCACACTTTAATTTTGGTTTAGTTTCGGGTGTGCACATGATATTGGTACTAAAAAGAAAAAAATATATAATGTCATTACATGTAATAGCTATGTAACAGCTCCCTGAAACATCCAAATAAAATTTTCTCCCAGGATTTTTTTTAATCAACTGTGCATGGGTTTTGTGTGTTTTAACAATATTAGCTAATGTATTGTACATTTTAATAAAGTATTTCATGTTTGCATGTTAATGGCTATAAGTGCTTTGTTTATGGTACACTGCCCCTTCTAGAGTTGGGTTGTTATACGTGTTCTCTTTATAGCCTTCAGTATTAGACTACTGCTAGTGAAGCGGAGGCTTTGAGTCTGAATTCTTCGAAATCTACTCAAGCACTCAATTGTAGTTCGTCCCTTTGGCATTTACGTGTTTTTGGGCATACATAATATATAATTGCATATGCTCAGTGCTTACATAGCTAGGACGCCATCATTTATGTGCCATTTACCAACCCAAATACAGGTGTTTCAGACTGGACATCAGGTCACAAATGGCCTTCAAAGAAAATTGCAATATTTTTAAGCTGTGTCGTGATTTACGATATATATCGGTATTTTCTAAATCTCCTCTAAAGTTATGTAGACTACTTATAAATCTAAAATTATTAAAGACGCTGAATTTAAAATAAAGTAGCTTTTACCAAATAACTAAGTAAAAGTATTGTTATAATCACGTTTAATAAAATACCCTTACGATGAAGCTAATTAAAATGCTGTCTTAATAAAGTTAAATTATTGTTAAAATTCAATAAATCAAAGCAGAACACATTGTGCTATTGTTTTGAAGGACCCAGCTAATCTCAAGACAGACATCAGGGTTTCCCCACACATTTGAGGCCTGTAGTTCAGATCGGTTGAGTTCAGTTTTTTTCGGTTTTGTTTGCATGTTTCTATTGTGAAAGGTTGTGGATGGTACCTTTAGTACCTTTGGAACGGTTTCAATTTTTCTTCACCCCTCTGTTGGGGTATCGAGCACACTGATCCGGTACTAATCAGTGGAGCTTAGAAACCTTGCAGTCCGTTGATTTATCAGCAGAAAACAACACTCGGTGCAGAACTGTGGCTGCTTTAACCACTGTTCATATTCGGAACATAAATTAGTGAATTCTAACAATTAAATGAACTAATTACTGCTTAAATAGCAGCCCAAGAATACCTAGCTCCTATTCAGGAATAATTTCATTTGGGAAATCATTTTATGAATTATTTTAAATTCTATAGTAACCCGCCCTCATCCAGCTCACAATCGCCTGTCCATGGTATCAAATCCAAGGCCATTAGTGAGAGCATGTGCGCTGATGGGAAACTGACAGCAGAAGAACTTTGTCTTGTTACACATCAGAATGAGAATACATGCAAAATTACAGTGCTGGAATAAGCTTGTTGATGAGAAAAGCTTAACAGTATGCTCAGAGTGCACACAATAGTCTTTGCCAGTCAAACAACCATAAAATGATTTATAATTTTGTTTTCTAGCATAACACAACTCCCACTCATGCTAAAGGTTAGAGGTTATGTCTTACTGATCCTTCTTTTTTTTAAAGCCATTATAGCAGGACTGGGAAATCCTGCACTTAAAGGACCATCAATCCACCTCTGCACTTTTTCAGATCACCAATGGCTGACACTAAAGCTACCTTAATAAAGGCAGTCTGTGAATCATTGTCACTTTAGAAACATACCTTGGGGGGTGTTATGCATTAATAGTTGACAGGGACTTGATTACAGTCCCTTGTGTATACTTTAACCCTAAGGGACTGTTTGGCACATTTAACGCACTTTTCATTCTAAATTTTGTTATCATTTTGGCTGTGTTCATGAATACGGCATTAATTTTGGCAAGATTGTGTATTTTGTTTAATCTTGGAATTTCCAGCTCAGCTCCTACAATGAGTGTAAAAGACACTGTGGAAACTAAGTTGTTACATTCAGACTGTGAAGTGCAAAAAATGCTCCATTGAAACCCATTCAAACTGCAATTTTTGATCCCACAGCCATCAAAGTATAAAGCATGCATTGTATTATTTCTGGCTGTCATTCTGGGCTTTTGCCTTGGAATTTGTACTTTTATTATTTTCCACCTAATTTTTTTTAACTATATTTGGCATATGGAGAAAATACATGCTATTTCCACTAGGTGCACTGTCACAGTCAATGTTGCTGCAGATCACTGACATACCCCAGGCTGTCTTAAAAACAGTGGCATCAGGACAAAAATCTGGCATTTAAAGGGTTCAAATTCAGAAAATCTATGATTATTTGATATTTATGATCAGGACTGATGTTAGTTATAAAAAATGAACTCAGTGAAAGTAGAAAATAATATTGTATCATATTTTATTAAAGCTTGACTTGGAAAAGTGCATTTTGTGCGCAGTGTTATACGAGAGTGTGCGATATTAAACCGGGCCTTAAGGTTTAAACATTGTTCTGATTTTGTAAGCAGAGTGTTTAAAGGCCTAACTTTGACTAGCTCTTTGAGTCAGCCTT
Organism: Plectropomus leopardus; assembly: GCF_026936395.1. Classification (NCBI taxonomy): domain Eukaryota; kingdom Metazoa; phylum Chordata; class Actinopteri; order Perciformes; family Serranidae; genus Plectropomus; species Plectropomus leopardus. Next base: position 2,387,544 of record NC_142196.1, read on the forward strand.
AATCCTGCAGTTTTCTTTCAGATGCTTCTGATAACATCTTCACAGTGAAGAGGCATCACAAAGCAGTGGTATCCACTACGTCTGTTCTAGTCACATGTTTCGGTGCGTGGGTGCCCACCTACTGAGGAGCGTGATGTTATTCAGACACTAAATAGCTCCCGTGGGAAAATGCTTCAACGCACGCAGCCTGTTTCACTTTTCAAACACCTATTAATCCTTTGATTCACTTAAATGCTGTCTGTCACTACTGATCAAATGGCTTCCTGCAAATTCCGTCAAGACCCTCTCTATTCAAGGGTGGTCGGAACGAACTCACCACTGATACTGCTCATGCCAGAGTTGGGACTGTTGTACATACTCAGCTCGTCTGATCCTCTCTGCGGAAAGAAAAAGACAAAGGCAGACAGTCAGGCACAGTTGTGAAATAATGGGGAAAAACTATTTCCATTTTCCACACAAGCCCTCAAAAAAAACAATAAAGCAGAGGTCTCTGAAGACAGTTTAAAGGAACAAAAGGAGGGAAGAGGAGTGGGTGAAAAAGGACATAAAACAGCAGAAGAGTGGTCTGCTCATCTCCTGCTGTGGGTTTAATCTTGCTGAATTTAAGATGTCAAGATGTGTCATTTCATCCTGAGCTATTCTCAGTCCCAGAAGGCTTGCTGGAGCTGACGGACGCCCTGTGCTCTTAAACCTGACTGATGGGATGAAGAGGAACCTGGCTGGGGACCCATTACACACACAACTTTATAATAGCTTCATACACCCCTCCTTGTTTCTGTCTGACTGAATTTGAACCAATTGTTCTTTTGTCACTAACATTCTTTATGGTTACGATAAACTAGATGTTGCAGGCCCTGCTACAGCAACATGACACAAATAAATTGAAAGGGTAATAAAGTTGTCTGACTTGGGCCAAAATGTGAGCACACAGTGCACGGGCTACAAGAATCCAATAAATGATTTCTCTCCCAACAGCTGGCTACCCTCTGTTTTGTCTTTGACACTGAAATATTGATGAAATAAACAGGATGACAAAGGCCCACCATATCAGAGGAATCTGAATTTTATGACTGGTCCGTTTCCCTTCGAGAGAGGACTTTAACTTTGTTTGGTGCAGATGGAAATGCAGCAGGCACTCAACAAATCAGGTTAGGTAGCCACAACAACAATGCGCTCACACAAGGAAACGGGTTTGCTTGCTGATCAGCAGGGCCCTACCCATTTTTTTTAAAGCTATTATGTTATGAAAGTTCAAAACAATGGTTTTTTTTTTCAGGAATCTATTTTGGAGTTAACATATAGGCAACATATTGGGAAAAAAAAAACAAATTCAAATCTTTATGGCATGTATCGTTATATTTATCTAATGGATGTGTGTGTTTTGTTTGTTTAAAATACAGCTAAGCCTGAGAATAATGGTTTCTAAAGGTGCTAGAAAATTAAAGTGGAAGTTTGAGTTAGCATAAATGCCCAAAAAAATGAATACTTGTTTAAATGTCTAAAATGTGAAGGGCTGTGCTAGAATTATGTCAATCGAATCAGATTTGGCTGTTCAATACATTCATCTAATATATTAAGTATATTTCCTTCAGGAAAGAATTTCCTTTGTGATTAATAAAGTTCTATGTTATTGTATCTCTTATCTTAAGTAAGCTAACAGCACAAATGACAGATCACAAATCTACAACATTTTTTGCTTGCACAAATCAAACAAATGCCAGACACTGCGTCATATTCAGGCCACATCTAGAGGAGAACAGCCCTACTAAAAACAGGAAAAAAATCTTTCCTTTGTTTTCATAAAGAAATCTGCGTTCATATGATACCACTTGGAAAACGATTCCCGTGTAAAGTTTGGGTTTATAGGCCCCCAAAACGCTGTTGTAGTGCGAATGAAAGGCCATACCGCAACTAAAGTCTAACGTTTCACCCAAGAACCGTTACCTTGAAAACAACCCCCTTAGTTGCTGGGACCTGTAAATTCACCACAAGTCAGAAGTATGCCAGTTGGACTGGTTACTGGCCTCTTTGAGACATTTGCTTATATTCTGAGGAATTAAGTTAAATTTTAGAAACCTTGTAGCACAGTGCTCCAAAAGGCTACTGTGAAAAACTAGTTAATTATGAAACTGTATAAACACAACTACCCCAAAAGTTGTTACACCATCTAATTCATTCATTGCTTCTGTTAGGCACTCAAGTCAATATTATTCCTGAAACTGTTTCTAATGATGTGGTGTCAAAATGTCAAAAAGTTTTTCTCTAAAAGTTTATTGGGCTGCTACAGATCCATGGTACACACTGTTATAATGTTACTGTGAGATAACTTAATGTTTTCCTGTCGTGCCTCACGATGGAACAGTTTTCTCAATGCTAGTATAATTAATTGCAACCACAATTATGAAAAGGTATGTTTATATTAGCTTCCTGTCACTGTAAAATGATGGTGTAGCACCTGAGTGTCAGGTATACTCTTTGAAATTGGAGAGTTTTGTGAAAGTGAGGATGTATTTGAGGCTACTGAGGATTTATGTATGTCATCTTTATACCATAAAACTGATGCCACATACTACAACATTTTTAGCCTAAGCTAATTTGCAATGCTCATCCCTATGTGGGCCTTTACAAATAAAAACATGATCCAACAACTACATAAAATACTGCTCTGAATTAGCTTTTTGTGCCATTTATGAATCAGATCATTTCAAATCAGAACTTAAGCATGAGAATGATCATGCTTGCTCAGACCAGTAAACTAGGAGTAAAAAACGTCCAAGTCGCGATTCCAAGAGAAGTTTGGAATAATGACAGAACCTCATACGTTTGTTTTAACTTCCTCAGCCTTGCTGCTATAAAACATGCAAGTATTTTCCCTAACCAATTATCCAACTTGAAAAGCCATAAGACCTCATGAGCCATGCTTTTTCCTGGAAAAGTCCGGCCTTCAGCTATTTTGGCCATGGTTTGAGAAAACGACAGGTGCCATGACCTAAAGTAAAAAGTGTTTCCGTATGTCCAGACACAGAACCACCTCAGCTGACTGACTCCCACAAAAACACTGGGGATGACACATCTGTCTATCCACACTTAATTGCAAAACAGTGGATAAGTGAGCACAATCATGTTGCAGCCACAAGCAAGTGACTGGTTTGTGATGACTCTGCTGACTAGTTTGGTCAGTGCCAATCTTTGACAATTTACTGTAGTCTCTGTGTAAGATAATACACAATAAAAATAACAGTGAAACATATTAATAAAATTTAGACATTTGTACACCATGCATGACTGTTAAAGGCTTAATCTGTGCTAAAGACATGATGTATGTAAGTATATTTGAAAATACACCTGCGCTACACCCTTGGTTCAGTACACCTCGTGGCCCAAAAATTACTCTGAAAATATGACATGTATGCACAAAGCAGAAACTCTGGGGCGCGATTTTATCCAAAAAGATTTGGCAGTGCTCTAGTTGCACTTTATTAGCTGTAGTATGCTGGTTGACTTAGCCTGCCCAGTTAGCCAGGTTAGTCAATTGGCAACAATTTCTGGCTACATGTACGCCTACCAGGGTTCCCAAACATTTTTATGGACAAAATTTCAAAACTTATCCATCACAAAGCTTTAATATAAATGTTAATGTTATTGTCAGTGGTCTGTGGACAAGGAGTAGTAGAGCTCCCTGAGTGGGGGAGTAACAGCCACCGATTGATTAATTTGGTTAAAAAAACAAAGACAGATTGCAGGGACAAAATGAAAAAAGGTATGTGGTGGCAAACAATAATGTTCCTCATTGATGCATATCTATGTTACATTAACAGAAAATAAATTCGCTGTTATGACATTTCTTGACATGTTATCTCTAAAAATGTACTGTAACGATTAATTTCATTACACACAATAAAATTCCATGACTTTTCCAAAACTGTCAAGTATTTTTTTGATTCTCTTTTTCAGGCCTTGGAAATAAGGTTATGGAACCCCATGACATTTCCATGTGCTAGATGACTATGGGGACCCTGACTATGACAATTTCACTACACACAATGAAATTCCAGTACTTTTCCAGGCTTGGTAAATGTGACTGTAGAATTCCACGACTTTTCTATGTTTTCCATGACTGTAGGAACCCTGGCCAATATTGTTCAACTGAATTTGGTTTGTTTGTGGAAACAACAGCCCTGCCCTGTATAAACAAGCACAAGCTGCAACGAAAGAATTATGAAAAGGTCAGAGATTTATGATGGATCATCACTGACATTTACGTTATTTATTTTTTGTTCTTAAAAATACGTCTGAATTTCAGTGCCTTAACTCTCACAGTAAGAATTATGGCTGATGAGCCACGGATGAATGTTAACATTTCTTAAAATAAATGGGAAAAAACAGCTTTTTTTTTAGTTTTCCCTGCTGTACTAAAAACCAAACCGTGACCTCAGAACCAATGTACACACCATACCATGAATTTTGTGCACTTCTCCACCCCTGTCCAATATCCACACCACTGATCTCAAACCATTTGCTTTGTTCAACTGCGGCAGTCTACTAACAATGTGGATGTTGTTTCATAATGTTGCTTGAAAAGACACATCTACAGTGTCAAAGGCAGGCTCATGTGATTTGTGTTGTGAATGCTAAAAAAATAAAAAAACAGGAAACTCACCTTCACTCCAACTGCAACATCACTGATGCTGAAAGAGAAGCAATTTTCGTTTAGTAAAAATTAAGGAGTTCAAGTGAAACACAAAATAGGAAAAAAGATATTGTCAGATACACAGGCATGTGATCTATATCCCTCTTTCTTTGAAGAAATGTGTTTAGTGTCTATTTGTAAAATTTTAAGCTGGGATCGACATCACTTTTCTTGTGCTTCTTTCAGACACATTTCACAAGCATTCAAATCTATGATTAGTAGATTTAATCTTTAATCATCATTTTCTCTTGTTTTTTTTTTTTTTTTGGGGGGTAATATTTCTATAATTATAATTTAGAATATAATTTTTTGTCCTTTAACACTTTTGTTCCCCTTTTTCTTCTGCAGCTTCTTGAGTTGCAGTGCTAGTAATTGTATGTGTATGCTTGTTGTTGTATGTTACAAAATTATAATAATTGTATGAACTTTTTTTCTTTTGATTGTTTTGTTGGTATTTTTTAAAAATAATTTTAAGGTAATTTTCTTCTTCTTCTTTCTTCACTTTTTACGTTTTACTAATTTATTGCAAATTTTGGCGTAATTTCTTCTGCCATTTGCTTTCTTTACATGTTTTTCAAAGAAATTAAGCGTATTTGCTCTAATTTCAAAGGGTTAACAAACTGAAATGATGTATGATAGCTTTTAAAGATATTTTTAAAATAATCTGTTACTTATGTCTACCTACAAGGCCAGAAGCACTTTTACACCCACTGAGGACCAGGGGTGTTTGGTTGTATATGCTTTATAGATGGAGTGCCTTCTGATACATTTCCGGTCCTTCATTCTGGATAGAGAATGCATCCTGATACCAGTACTTGTTAATTCGCACTCCCTACTTAAAAACACAGGTCACACTTTTTATGAATGTATTCTATACATATCTATGTATGAATAACCACATCAACATGATCTGGCCCCTTGCTGTTATGCTGGACCAATCTGTTCGCCAAGGCGCTCATTTATGATTCATCACATCCACAAGTAAGGTTGAGATCACGCTTCATGCACGGTCCACCCACAGTCTTTGACTGACACACCCTACAACACTTAATGAAACCTTCGATGTTGAATACTTTATATCAACCGCAGTGTTACACTACGGAAGTAATATCGATGCTAGGTAGAATTAAACACCGCACGGCTTCGCCACTTCGCAAAAGTGTTTATATAAGATATGCTATTTATTTAAAACCAGGAGTATATCATGTTTTTACAAGAACCTTTAGATTTACTGGACCCGGACTTAGCTGATTGGACTCGGTCAGCTAAGCTAGCCAGTTAAGCTAACATTACAACACAAAGGATCGGCGTTACTGTAAGGTTACGTTAGTTAGCATAACGGTTTGCTAAACTTCACTAGCCGCTCCGTTAGCACAGTGCTCCAAAATGCTACAGTGAAAAACTAGTTAATTATGAAACTGTGTAAACACGACTACCCCTAAAGTCGTCACACACGGCAATTATTTTTTTAGACAAATATAAACGAGTTAGCAATGCAGCTAATGCAATGAAGAGCAGGCGTTAGCTAAGTTTTGTTAGCATGCTAACGTTAGACACTTCCCTAATGGAAGGCAGCGCGTGGCTATGGAAACCCATTAACACAAGCGTGCGAGCCCTCCTCAGCTCTCCTTAAAACGACGCATTCACAAACTTAGTGCTCGCTGTACAACGATAAAAGTCAAATGAGATGTTATCAGTGTCGCTGCTGAAATATTACCCGTCCATTTCCGTGGAAAATCCTCAGTGCGTCTGCTTTCGGTCCTGTTTTCTTTTAAGTTTACACCGACAGTGCGCACGCACACATACACACGAGAGTAAAATGGAGGCAATGGTAAATTGCAATACGATGCAGTGGCGGAAATGGACGGAAAGTGCCGAAGCTACAGGGCGCTCTGCCTGCAGCCACAATGACCAAAAACACACTGTAAATGTTTATTGAGGAAATATTTATTCTGACAGGGACAGAAAATATATTTAAATCCAATAAATAGTCAATAAAAGGACGGAATATGATAACATGATGAAAAATGACACAGACTTGCCCCACAGAAGAGCAAAGTGGAAAGGAAGTGAAAAACCACATCAATATTTCAGTGTCAGTAAATAGGGACTCATCATATTTTTACAAAATTAAAAAAGTTAGTGTTCATGCTGCTTCAAAATTTTAAGTTGACTGAATTTGAGTAGGCCTCATAATTCTGCAGTGATTTAAAACATTTTTTTTTTCTAGTCAAATAAATTTGATCTGAATTAAGTTGTTCCTTTTCCATAAACTAACCGATTTATGTATAACTGAATTCATTTGTTGACAGAAGGGATTTAAGTACAACTAAACCAATATCAAAGAAAATGTATTTTATTTTGTTTTATCTGTTGAATCATGATGAAGTTACATCTTTATGTTTTAACTTGAAATAAGTGCCCATGCTGCCTGAAAATTTTATATTGACAAAGTTGTTGCTGAGAAAGTTTTACACTAGGGACATAATTTAATAAATAAATAAAGTTAAAAAAAAAACGAAAAGAAAAAGAAAAAGAATGCATCACCATATATCTTATTGCTTTCCTCTGAAATTGAAACAAATTTAAAATCACAATGAAAGGCTATTGTATTGTGATTTATATTGTGATAATATCCTGTTGTGGGGCCCTCTAGTTATTCCAAACCCTACTACAATTCACCCTCCAAAAGACAAAGCATTTGGAGTTGTGTCTGTGTCTGCCTATTGAAAGTTTTCTTTCACCTCTGCTTTGGTCTCTGCCAACTCTTGAGGGAAACATCTGTCTCTTTAGCTGCTAAATGCTCCACTATCTTCCCTAGCTGGCCCACTGAGTGATAGCATGCAGCAGATTTATCAGAGCTTTTTTACTGTGAACAGTTGCATGCTACTGCTGCTGTAAATAAGCAGCAGGACTGAACTAAAACAGTCAAGTGACAGACTGTAATAACCAAAACAATGAGGTGAAAAAAGACAAATAAAAAACACCATGGAGCTTAGGGGAATGGACTATTGTGCAGCCCAAAAAAAAAAAAAAAAAAAATTGTGTTTGCCCTAATTTAAATTCAGCAATGAAAATACGGTCTCACAGCAAATGTGGAAGTTTTCTGAACATTTTGATTGCTGTTTAAATACTTAAATATACAATATAAATATACACACTGCTTATGCACATTCTTTGGATGACCACTATAGCTTATTTTAGGTCAATTCCAAAGTTATATAGTGAGTATTATTAAATTGGGACACTTTTTGAAAATTTGCATTCTGGAACAATTTACAGAATTTTCCACTTGTCTGAGCTCCAAACATGATATCACCTTATAAATATCAACTACTTAACTACAATATGCAAAATAAAAAATTAAGAATAATAAAACACAGAATCAATTATTTCATCTCAAACACAATATGTCCTGAGACCACTTTTTTGCAGGCGCTACTTGCAAAATGGGACACCTTTAATGCTAAAATGGGACAACTTATATTATGATATAAAAGCCAGAGATATTGAAGAAGAGAAGTAATTTTACAACACTTTTCACCTTTCACCCTTCTTTGCAATGTTATTTTAGATAAATACAATGCTTGAGCCAGTAGTTGTAGCTTTGGTGCTTGCTCTGCCTCTGATTGTTGTTGATAGTCCAAAACTGTCCCTGTCCTCCTGTCTTCAGTCCCCTGGTTGTACTTATTCCCTTGACTTATCCTTGCTGTTGCTTCTCGTTTCCTGTCTTTACATAATCCCTTCCCTTTGTCTGCCACTGAAATGTAAACGATGATGATGACAATGATTTGTTTACTTAGTTATTTAAAACATTTCTATATGTAATATTTATTAACAATGCTCTTAGTTCTGCTCTCTAAGAATTACTGCCTTTCTCTTTTGTAGGGTAGAACAGCTAGCTAGAGCTTTTTGAATTAGGCTTGCTAAAACACGACAATGCTAGCCCTTCTTCGCTTAGTTCCAGCAAGCTAGCTGACATATTTAGAAAAAATATATTTGATAAAATTTATAAAAATGATTTATCTGAATATAGCAAGTGTTTTATGATCCTCAAAAAACAAGTTTTTCCCTCTCAAAATGACAAAGAGTAATGTCTCATCACTGATTCATGGTAATACTGATACAAAATTATATACCATTGCAAAATATATTGGAATGAAAAAATGAGTATTTGTTTTAAGATTTTTCAAAGCTTAACGAGTTTTAGGTCATGTCAGTTACCATTGTGATTCTTGTATCAGGTGTCATTGCAGGTGAAGCCACGCCTACAAATATGATGTAATATCCGTCTGACCTTTTTTTCCTGATTATATACCTGTCAAGCAATGCATAGACATGTTAGCATGGCGGCCATGGCATTGGGTTATTCTGTGTATTCCTCATAAATATAAATCATTGCAAAGCTCAACTATCCCATTTTGCCAGTGTCCCATAGAGTGGTGAAGGTATGATGTATTTTGTAGGCCAACCAGGAAGTTGGCATTGGCACTGGTTCCCTCGTCAAAAACCTTATTGGATTTTTTAATGGGATATTTGGTTATCACCAAAAATAATCTCTGTGACAAACACAAGTTCATGAGACTTACACGTTTTGTTTAGTGTGATAATCTTTACAGATGAACACCACTTTTGTGTGTTTTGAAGTGCAAATGAAATCGCCAGAAGCAAAAAGCTATTGTTCGGCTAAATACAAACTATATTGCGGTCGCACAACTTAAACACTGTAAAAACACGTTGAAACACGAACGAAAAATATTATAAACAGATAAATCTACAAGTTAAAATGCGACTCTGTAAAGCCATAAAGGCGGACAAGTGGGTTTAATGAGTTTCTTTGTCCAGTGTGATGACGTCTAACATCTCCAACAAACTGGTTGGGTGTGTGTGTGTTTTATCAGACAAATCATTGGTGTAGTATATTATAGTGAAATCGGGAAAAAATGGAAACTGCCCAGTAACTCAGACTGACCCCGCGTACTGCACATGTCAGTGAGAGACGGATAGCATCACGCGCATGCTATGGACCACCAGATTTTGAACGTTCAGACCATGGTTCTGACCAGGACCCTTAGCTCGGTGGACCCTTGACATTAGCTAGGTGGACCGTTAACTTGAGGGAACTTTCTGGACCGCTAACATTCTGAAGGAATTCTCATTTGGTGAGTATTTCAGAAATCTTCCAATATTTTTGTTGTCATTTTTGCAGTTAAAAAAGGCAGTATTACTTTTTCTTGAAGATGTATTACTGATGTATTTGAAGCTATAATGTCATACTGTGGTGAAAATTGTTTCTCTGTGATTGGAAAACTAGTATTTTTCAGACAATTTGAAACGTTTTAGTAACTTCAGTACCACTGACGTGAGAATGCTTGATGTGGTGCTGCATCATGGTTAAGCTAACGATAGATAGATAGCTAACAAGCTAATGTAAATATAGAGTATTATTAGCTAATGGTGGATGATGATTTTGTCATTTTTATAATCATGTATTCACAAAGAAACACTCGCTTTTTAGAAGGTCCTCTACAAGGTAGGCTACTGTTACCATGCTTACAAGCCAACTTCCTCTCAACTTCCATACACTCAATTATATATTAAATATTTATTGATAAGGTGAGGTTCACTTAAAATTGGTGACAAACTGATGTTGGGGTTTTATGATTTAGGGTTAACCAATTTAATGTAAATGCTACCAAGCATTTATTTTCAAATGAAACCTGTCAGTGTAAAGTTAGCTTCTTAACAGTTAGCTAATGTTAGGGAATAAGCCTGGTCATGAAGATATTATAAAGATTATGTTAAAGAAGCTTTTGCAAATTACATTGCTGGCTAACTAACTCAATAACATTAGCTAATGGAGGTTATTTTGGTGAGCAGATAGGCTGAGGAATAAATGAATAATCATTATATCAATAATATCAATACATAAATCAATAAAAAATGAATAAATAAATAATGGACACTGACAGAAGCAAACAAACAAAGAAACAAACAAAAAATTCACACTCATATCACAGCACAGGGTTTCACCAGTTAAAATTTTGTAATAGTCTAAAAATCTGTTGCTTTTTATTTTATTTGTATAAGCAAGAGAGTAAAGTGTTGAGCTTACATCCATCCAGTATAGATTGAAAGAGGGAAGTGAACCTTTTTTTTGTTTATGGATAAAGAATTTCTCCATTACAACAAAAAAAGCTAATAACATAGTTAAAATCATCATAACAGATTACATATTTAAGGGTAAAATCATGAGCGATATATTACAGTTATTGAAAACGTGAAAACTTAAATTTGACCAAAAATTCATTATTTTACACTGAGAAAAAAAGGATTAAAGTCTCATCAGCCTGCCCACAGAAAAACACTTGTCTTCTGGTTGTAACGTGACATAGGCTGTTAGCAACATGTGATGAAGTTAACAAGCTGTTTTAAGTGCACGTCAATCACGCTATATACATAAAATATACATTTGAATGACACAGATATTCTCAATTTTTTTAAATAGACATCTTGGACCAATGTTTTTTCTTCCTGTCTGCAGATGAAATCCATTATTGGAAATCTAGTGGCTGTATGGTCACTTAATTAGCTACACCTACAATCTAATGCTAACCAATACAACAACAGCTCTACATAAATTCTGCCTTAAAGGGGAACAACAGCCATTAAAAAAAAAAGATGTAATTCAGGAGGCTATATAACATGATGAAAGAAATACTAGAACCTACTCATGAATGTGCGTATTGCCACGGTGTGCCAGGAAAGAAAAGTCATAAAAGGCATTGGATTAATTAATTGGAAAAAAAGACTGTAATTGGTATCAAAATGTCTTAATTAAAACTTTTCCATACAGCGGCGGCTCAACTGTACCTGCTTTAGCAGTGATGGAGTAATGGAAGATGTATTTATTTTTTTGATTTTGTTTTAATTTATTTATTTATTTTTACATATTTATTTAGTTGATATTCCCATTTTTTTGTTTTTGTGTTCAGCTGACATAGTTGGGGGATACATAAAGTTTTTTTGTTTTTTTTTAAATTGTAAATAGTTTTAAATAGACACGTTTTGTTTGTTAAAACAATAAATGTTTTCTAAGTCAATACATGTTTTCTGTCTCATTTTGAGAGAGAGAGAGAAAAAAATCAACCTCATTATCAACCATAAATTTATGATTTTACATTTACTGTGTTACAAATTTAGTATTATATTGTCAGTAAATTTGGGTAAAACACAGCCATTGCTTATCCTGTGTGAATGTGCTCCATAAAACACAGATGTGGGGGTATAATTTTGACATATCATAACGTCCCTAGGTAATAATGTTCTGGTGTGAATGGGCCTTATGTCTGTTTTGTGTTTTTGGCTGCTGTGCCATGACTATCCCTCTATATCTCCTTATTCTTTGTCTTTATACCAGTCCACACTCTGTAACATGGTCCACACTGGACTTCTGGACTCCAACCCAGCACCGTCTGGTTCCCACACCAGACTGAGCTACCGCCGTCAAACTAGATCTACAAATAGTAAGGGCCAATTTGTATTTTCTTTCAGACCGTGTTGTGGTTTTGGTTGGCCGCCGTGCCAACTGATCTATTTGATTATTGATCGTGGCTGCTGTGCCATGACTATCTATCTCTCATCTCTGTAACTATCCCTTATCTCTTGTTTTACCTCTCTATCTCTCTGTGCATCCCTCTTTATCTATATATGGCCGCTGTGCCCTGACTATCTCTCTATATCTCCTCTCTGTCTCTATCTGCTGTGAGATATAAGTGTCGTTTACATTTTGCCACCTTAGAATTATGAGTTTCTATCTGTGTTTTTTTTTACAAATAAAAAGTCCAACAATACATAGATTTTTTTATGAAACACCTCACATAATATTAATACATTGTCACAGAATAAGAATAATAACATTAAAAAGTCAGACTGAACCTCAGAGGTGGTGGTTTGTGTCATTTGGTTGGTTTGATTATCTGTCATGGCCGCTGTGCCATGACTATCTGTTTGTTATCTGCTTGGATCTACTAGTTTAGATCTATATGATACAATAATTGTTGAAATTGAATATTACACTGTTATCATTATTTATTACACACACACACATGCACACACAGCACCTAGAGACATGCATAAGTTGCAAAGAGATGTTAGACTGATGGAGCTGACACATACTCAGAGCTGCAACCAGTTAGAGCTTTAGTGCTTTGCTCAAGGGCACCATCCTCCAGTTTCCAATTCAAGTGCTGGTAGACTGAGCTATCGCCGCCCAGCAAGGTCTAAAAAAAATAAGTGCCTTTTTTATTTTTCATGTCTGTGTTGTTTTTGTTTGGCTGCCGTGCCGACCAATCTGTTTGATTATCTGCCATGGCCGCCATGCTAACATGTCTGTTGGTTATGCTATGGCATGACTCCATATATCACCTTACAGTGTCTTCCCTCTCTTGCCTCTCATATAAGATATAAAGTGTGTGTAATTTCTTAAATTAATTTCTACTTGTTTAGCTTGAATCAATACTGATACAATAATATAGTTTTGATTATTGATTCCTCAATTCCTCCTCAGTTTTATGCACTCTGACACCTTATGCATGACAGTACATAAACAATTCCCAGTGTGAATCACGTTACTAATATTGTGAATTAAAATGGTTAGGGGAGGCGGCTGGCGCCCCTTCGGAGTCCAGATTTGACCTGGGAGCTGTACACACAGGGACACACAGGGACTGTACATTTGGACCTATCACACAGCGTCTCTTTCAGCCGGGCAGTTAGGGACTCCTACTGCAAGGGGAACGTAGAGGAGAAAAAAAAAAAAACGGGCAGTTTTTGCATAATGATTAATCTTGACAGACATACGTCATGCTCCTGGGCTCCTGACAACGTCACGCCCTGGGTGAAATTAACGCCTAACTGCTTATCTTAAAGGACCTGGGATTTAATTAAAAATGACATTTCCCCAAAGACTTGTGCCTCTGAGGCTGCCATGTTGAAATTAGCTGATGAGGGGCCCTCTGAGCAAAAGGGAAATAAGCGAACTGTCAAACGCTCAGCAAATCACTGCCGTTTATCAGTCCTGCTCGCTGCTCAGGAAATAACAGTGGGCTGACATCCTGCATGGAGCCCGCTGCACCACAGATACAAGTCATATTGTTATTAAAAAGGAGGGGGGTGCAAAAAAACAAAACAAGCCTGTCAAATGTGATATGGAGACAAACAATGTGGTTGGGCTAAGTAGGGGAATAGGTTGCTGAAATGAGCTCTTAAGTCACCACAGACATATTTTGCCACTGACAAAGGCATACTTTATGACTTGAAATTTCTCTATTTTGTAATGAGTGCCACTCAAATTGTGAGTCCTCAACAGAATGAAACAAAACAGGCGAGGGAAATGAAATGCTGTGCTAAATTCACATGGATTGGCATATCAAGTGTCTCGGAATCACTCCTAGGAACCAAAAAGGTTTAACTAAAGGTCAAATTAGGTCCAGCAGTACTCCTACCTCAGAGTAGGACCAGAAGTTACAGACGTAAGAAAAAATAAAATTTCTGAAAATAATAACATTTATATGCAGGCTATATTTGTTCCACCTTCCTGTCAGACTAGGGGTGGAAAATAGCAGCTTTGCTAAAACCTGGTAAAATGCAACTCTCCTTATTTTAAATAAGGTTAATGTTTTATTGTGCACTGTCCCTGTCTAAATAAAATAAAATTACATTTCATGTACATAGACCTAACCCAAGCACTGTATAAAATAATGGACATAGCCACCGTGACGCCACCCATTGCCTTATGGATCCCCATTTTGAATCCAAATGTTTGGCTTCTTGGTCGTCACTATCTTGGATTTTTGGAGCCAGATTTGACCATATTTGGACAGGAGGCTGGAGATAACCCTAACACTAGCTGCTAGCTTGGTTAGCAAGGTGCATTTACAGCTATGGTTAATGATCATGCTTATGCTACTACTAATTTGCAGAAAAACTGAACATCCATCTCCTTAGAGGGTCTGTTAGTACAACCAAACACTGACTAAGGTTTGTTTATACAACCAAAATGTTACAATTAAGGTAACTTTCATGAACTGAAAACATATTGAAATAGCAACAGTTATGGCTAGAGCCATAGGGTCCTCTGAATCCATCCTTTTAATTATATGTAACTTGAGGCCTCAATAACAAAGCAGTTCTATTATATATAAATTCACCCCCTGCACAGATGTCATGAATGGGGAAATAAGTTTTAGAGATCAAAACCTTTTTTGTATTCGGCTATAAAATTGGGCATTTAAACATGGGAGTCTATGGGTGTTGACTCATTCATGTGTTCAAGTGGCCATCAGAGGAACGGCAATGTTCAGCACTTCTGCATTGGTGTCATGTCAAGGAAATTATGTTAAGTTGTTTTTTGTCTTGAGTCTATGTTGTCTTGTGATTTCCTGTTTTATTTTGAAATCCTAACTCTCTTCTCGTTTCAGGTCACCTACTTACTCCCTTTGTGTGTTTTCCCGCCAATGTGATTGTCGGCCCCGCCCTGATTGTCTCCACCTGTTTCCCCTTACCTTGTGTATATATAGTCCATGTCTCCCTTTGTCCTGTGCCAGTTTGTCTTGTCTCGTCTGCCAGTGAACCATCGCCTTACCTATGCCCAAGTTTTGTTGTTCCTCACTCAATTGCATTGTTCAGGTTTGAAACCTATTTTCATTTGATACTTTCTTGAACTCTAGTTTTTTCATGTACCTCATTTGAGTGATTTTTTGTTGATACTTTTTTCCTCTTCTGAGAGATTTTTTGTTGTTACTTTTCCTCTTCGGAGTGATTTTGAGTGTTGCTTCTGCCTTTGTGAAAACTTTGCTGCTGCCTTTAAAAGTGTTTTTGACTTTTGATACCTGGTGTCGTGCATTTGGGTTCAATTCCAGTTCCGTCTTGTCAATTGGCTTATATATGGAAGTATATTATATTTATATATATATATATATATATATAGTATATACTTGATGGCCTGCCATAGTCTTGGTTATTAATGGGAAGCACTCAGCTTTGTTGATCCTGTTTTACCTGCGTTGTTTTTTGTATAACCACACTAACAGAAAAAAACTGAATTCCATGTATGTGTATGAACACATCTTATGCTTCTTCTTACACTGAGAAGTAGACCAAAAATCTGTCACTGAGAATTTTTTTTAGCCACTGAGACACTTGATAAATATAGGCCCAGATGTCTCAGGAGTTTTTGTGCCTACATTATTTAACTCTATTACATGCTTACTGTGTAAAAATAGGTTGCTATGTAAAATCTATGTATACAAATTCTGTGTGTTTTTTGTGTACCTCACATGCAAACACACAGCTTTCATCTCTCGTTGACAACGGTGTCACAGCGGAGGCATCATTAGGAGGTGTACTGTGACAGGCTCAGTCAGAGGTGATGTCATCACAGCGCGACCTATGAGGGCGAGGGCACTGCGATCGGGTCAGGCTGTCTGTGCCGATGCGTGGCTGAGGGACTGGATGTGTTGCTGGAGGTGTGAGGTGTGTGTCAGTGGGTGTCGCCTCCAATATCTCCCTCACCTTTAATCAGCCACATTAGTTTTGAGTGTGAGTTGATATGCGCGCTGACAACACACTCCCACACACACACACACACACACACACAGACACACTGAGGTAAAGTAGGCTACAGCAGAGCTTCCTGAGTAAGCTATCAGTGCTGATGCTCGCTCGGTATTCAGGTTGGTAATTTAGCCCTGCATGCTTGAAATTGAAACATTTAAACAGAGAACAGTAATGTCATCAAATGTCATTTGTGTCATGGCAACCGGCAGGGAGATAAAATGTCATCTTGTCTGAGAATGAATATTTCTGCGGGGTCGGAGAACCCATTTATTAAAATCAGGGCGCTGGTGCCCCTCTGTGCTAAAGAGACAGCATTCCCTGTCATGTTTCACAGTGACCCTCCAGCTTGACATTTTGATTTGTCTCATTTTGTCCTTTCCAGTTTTCTCTCAGAGTGACAAAACGCATGCCTGTGTGTGTGTGTGCATGTGTGTGTGTATATGTGTGTGTGTGTTTAAGTGCACTAGACTAAAAGCCGCCCATCCTAAAAGGCAACACAAAGTGAATGTCAGAAATGTCAGGACGTCATCATGGCCGCTGGTGACACGGGGGATTGGCAGATGTATCCTTGTCCTCACTGCAAACTTGACTCTCATGATGTTTGATCTCTTTCCTCACTGCTTCTCTGTGGAGACTCTGAAGCTGAGACGTCTTGAAGACGGCACTGGAGAGATGGGGAAAATATCGACTCCAAAATGCTCTTTTCAAAGCGCATTTCTCCGTGTCTACACGCATTTCAGCAATCCATCATTTGCAGACAACAGCTGTAGGAAGAATGTCAATGTGATATTATGCAAATGTATTCAGTAGAATATCACAAACATTCATGGATGCGGTGCATTGCCGAATGTGAATTTTATGTGCTTTGACACTGTGCTGAATAACTAATGATGTGGGACTGACCTGTTTGCTCGAATGCCTGCCTAAAAAAAAAAAAAAAAAAACTGCACTCTAAGCTGCAGAGTGAGAGGAGAGAGCGGCAGCAGACTTTCCCACTTTATTTGATCAAACCCGTAACTTACTGTCAAAGCAAATGCATTCATTTTGAAAGGGAAGGCAAAAAGGCTTTCAGACCAGTTCTGACTGTTATGGGCTTTGTGGAGGGCCGACAAACACACACACCTATTTTTTTGGGGCAGAGGCTGCTGATGCAGGACAATTTGAGCTGATATTGACTTTCTTGAAGTTAAATTTTATTTGCTCTTAAAAAAATGAACATTTAGAAGGAAGCAATGCAATTCCTCCTTCTTTCTCTTACAATTTAATCATTTAATTAATAAGGAATAAAATGCACCATTATATAATACAGTACAGTCAGGGGTTTCACGAGCATTTTAGCTGTTTTATACAGCCCGTTCTCATTCCGAATTCGTCAAATGCCAGCAGTTGCCGTCAGACTAAAAAGCGGCCAGACGGAGCCATTCGCCACGGCACGGCCTGATGTTGAGTTGAGTTGAGAATGTACAGAACCTTTGGTGTCCTTGTGATTGCTGCATGGCGTCAGGTTGAAACTCTGCTGGTAAGGACAGAGCACAAAGGTCTGGTGGGCAGGAAGGGGAATAGGGTCCAGCTGAAGACGGCAGACGCATGGGTAAGAATGCACATAAAATATGATTATTTTAATTATAATATGATTGTTATTGTGATTTAATTCAAATGTGATTATTCAGCGGTATGCATTCACTTTTCGGATGTCTTCACGATTTTTGGGAAGTTTGTTCATTGTAAATAGTTTTATTTTTTGTGTATTTTAATAATTTACCAAAATTAGGCTTGTTCTCTGGAAATCCTACCAGCGCAGCCTTGCAAGTCTTGCTAATCCCCATGCGATATGCTTTATCAAACGCTGGCATTATGACAATTTTATCTTTGTCCACCTCGTGTTTTTTCTCAGTAGGCCGGTTAGGCATTATCACCCGTTATCCCGTTAACCCGTCCCATTGTAAGGTTGTTTACCCCAATGTATTCAACGAAGTGTCACGGTAGCTTAATAGATAATGCTAATATGAAGATATGGTTGTTACTGAAATAATACCCATGCCAAGCACGTTTTAAAAAGCGCTTCATGTGGTGCTACCCAGCACCCTGCCACCACTTTTCTGCTGAAGACAAACGCGTTAGGTGGACACAGCCAAAGATGTGATGTGTGAATGATAACATCGATATATATATATATATATATATATATATATATATATATATATATATATATATATATATATATATATATATATATGTATATATGTATATATGGATGCATGAAATTTAGTTAAAATCTCAATTATGTTGAATTATTCTTCAACGGACTATCACAACCTTCGATGGAGCCTTCCCAAAACTGAAGCCATTGGACTCGGACACCTTTCAGTGTCCATTTTGTCCAAAGAAAGGGGGGTACCCCATGTGAAGCATCCATGTTTTGCAGACAAGGATGTAAACTCTATGTGTCCAACTTGACAGGTGTATACAGGCATACAACTGTGTGGCGGTATTTGTAGTTTTTTTCCCCCTTTAACCAACATCATTGACCTTTATAAGGTAATTTTTGTACAGAATTTTAATGAATAAAGTACCACGTGTATTTCTAAAACTGTTGTTATGTATTTATTATTTAATGAATTTATCTAGGAAATTCCCCCTGGCTTAAATGTTTTGCATGTCTGTCATACATGTTTTACTAATGTGGGGTCTTGTTATATGATAGCAGTTGCACATACACTACAGGCTTTGTTACTCCCACATGCAAAATATTTTGTTACATTTTAAAATGAAAAAAAGGAACACTATCTGTAATCTCAATTCTATTATTGCCAATATAATAAAATAGTTTTTATTTAAGATCCTACTTGGGTACTACACAGTTACAGCTAATATTTATCTTTGTCTTCCTAAAAAATAAACAAAGGATGCACTTTTTGTAAATGTACAGGAAAATCTATTGAACATGTTTTTGTAGATTTTTTTTTGTCAAGCTATGTCGCTTACAAAATTATTAGATATATTAATCATTTTTTGAAAACAATATCTTAAAAGTAAGCAATCAATTATTTGATTTTGTGTAGCATAATATATACTATACATAAAATGACATCATAAAAAAATTCCAAATTACCCTCCTTTTCTATTTTAGAGATTCTCATTTTTTATTTTTTAAAAAAATGTGTTTGTTTCTGTTTTATTTATTTACTTGGGTTTCAATTTTTTGTTATATTTTAAGTTGTATTTGTTTTTTATTTATTTATGTATTTATTTATGTATTTATTATTTTATTTTATTTTATTTTATTTTATTTTATTTTATTTTATTTGTTTATTATTTATTCATTTCCTCAACAATGTATTTATTGTGCAATTTATTTATTTATTTATTTTTTAACTAAGACATACTGTTGAATGTTTATGCATTTTATCTGTCAATAAAGTTTGAGGAATTAAAAAAAACCTCAGTTCCAGTTGTGGTTGTGTTTGTCCCACGGTGGGCATGGTTCCCGTGGTGGGGGGCGTGGTACTGAGGGCTCTGACATTCTTCAGCTGGATATACTAGAAGAGGGGTGGTGGATGGGTCCAACAAACCCCAGACTTTTACCTGGGAGTCTGGTGTCCGCTTCCTGCCTGAATGTGATGTTTTTTTTCCTACCCTTTACAATGTACCTTTTTTGCCTAAACCTAACCATCCATGCCCTTGTTGCCTAATTCTAACAATGTGTTTTTGTTGACGTCCCAGTGTTGGTTTACATGTGCTTTTGTTGCCTGTCACAAGCAAGTTCAACTTAGTTAGGGTCTCATTTAGGTATCTGGCTTCACTGGTTCATGATCTCACAAAGCTGAAAATCAGCGTGTATTAATCTGCCAAGAGACTGCAGATAGAAAATAGCCAGAGGCTATGGTTATAAAACAGTACATTGAACTTCTTCTGTTAACTGTACTCACTGTATTTACCAAATGGAAACCTGCATTGAAGCAACAGTAGATAATTTTCAATAAAAAAACCTCTTGTCTTATTTGCTCAAACTGTTGCTAGGCTGTATCACAGTCTACAGTTTTTTGTTGTTTTTTTTGACATTTTTGGCTGTGTTCGTGCATAAAGCATACATTTTATCAAGATTGGGTATTTTTGTTTAATCTTGGAATTTTACAGCTCAGGTCCTACAATAGGTCTAAAATACACCGGTAAACAAAAGTGTTACAGTCATATTATTAAGTGCAAAAAATGCACCATTGAAAACCATTCAAATTGAACCAAAAAATAAAAAAATCAGCATGTAGTATATTGAAAACATTTCAGTTTTGGGGATTTTTGTAATATAAAAACACAGTGGCATCATGAAAAAAGCAAATTTTTTGCGAAGAACGCTATGAGTGTGTTATATTAAAGCGGGCCCTAAGGGACAAAATAACTCAACTCATTTTACACAGTTAAGTTTACTCAGTTCTAATGGCCAATCTTCTCTGGAAATTCCTGTGCTTTGTGATCCATCCATCACCAAAACCTAACTCCTTTTGGGACAGTTTCCTTCTTTATTCTTGTCAGCATATTGTTTACGTGGTAACAGTTTTTCCAAGTATATGGGTTACAGATGAATTACTGGCTCATGGTTACATGGAATATGTATAAATTTTGGCGCATTCATTTTTGTAGGAAAACATACAAACAGTGCATGAGCACAGCCTGGCTTTCTCCCTTCAGTTGCACATGAAATCTTCCTTTGGTTCCTCCTGGTGCTCTCAATGGCATTTGCAAGAATTTATTGTGCCAAAAAAAACCCCCCGAACAAATCCAGTAGAGGTATCTAACTCATGTCAGTCACTGCTCTTGCTTGCTGAAAACAGCGCTCACTGCAGAAAGACAAGTAAACAGAATAAAACTGACAACTAAAGTTGTCAGTCACTTTTACAGATGAAGACCGATGTAAGCTGTGAACATGAGAACCCCGACATCATCTGTTTTCACCTGGATCTTTCTATCGTAAAGTATGTGCAAATACAGATGACATGAATGCAGTTTACAGACAGACAGCTGCATCTGTGTCCTTATACACATCTAACACTGAGCATAAACAAGAGCTATCCCCTTTGGTTTTGTCTGCCTGATCTGCCTGCCTGGTTTGTGACTCCTACTTCTTTTTTTCTCAACTTGATTAAAAGTTATTGGACTCGGCTACTGCCTCTGAATTTGTGCTTTTGTGTTCTGTGATTTCTGAGTTGTTACATGTTCAGCAGTTGAGAGTTTAAGAAGCACCAGGGAAGAGTGGGAAGCAATTTAATGCTCATTCTAATTTTAGGGGGGATCCAAGTTTTGGTCCAACGGTTATTAGTTTTTTAAGAAGTCTAGCATCAACTCATTAACACATGGAAAATGTACTGCTTCACCTGACTGTCGCAATGACTGGAGGGGCAGGGCAGATGCTTCTCATTTCGGTTGCTTGCGGTAATTATCAGTTCCCCCGTGGTGAGCTCGGCTTGAGTTGGTATCTTGATCGTTCTCTCTCAGCAGGCAGCCCGATCAGCTTTCACCTCCAAGTCGTTGTGGCAGTTTTTTCGTAACCTTGTTCAATTCAGAGTGTCTTTTAAAGTCCCTGTCTTTCAATAGTTGAAGGATGCTGGCCTTTAATTTTTTGTACAGCGTGGATGCAGCAGTTGTGGGTTGCGTTTCCAATGGCCAGATAATAAAGCAAGGAACATAAACAAAAGGCAACAAGAATGAACTGTGGTTTGTGGTTTAATAGTTCTGCCGCCCAGGGTTGCAAAAACTAAACCCATCCATACTTAAACTATCTTCCTTGATTCACTCATTTAAACTTTTACAGAATGAATATTGTTTACACTGCATTTGAAAGTTGAAAGTTGGCCTCTGTCACCTGCAGAATGGTGCCGGATGAATTATTAATACAAAGAAATATTAAACTCCAAGATGGCATCACTTTATGACAACTTTTTAAAAAAGGTAACATACTGCAAAGATTACAGGCATGAAGATGTGCAAATATATATGTGCAATTTTCTATCTTTGTAACCGGTTACATGCTGTAAAGTTTTCTCTACATATGGACTCCAACAACACACATAAAACATTACATGGGATAAGTTAACCCTCAGGACTTTCTGTCAGAAAGTCCTTTCTTGAGGAAATGTTTTCATTTTAACCCAAACCATGAACGTTTTCTGAAAACTTCAGGGCTAAAATTCAGCTCAATAATAGTTGTCAAGATTTACAGACAAAACTTTTTTTTCCTATTCACCCATTATGGGCATAAGCACTTTCACACTGAAAAAGAACTCTATTCATAGCTTAATAAATTGCACATATCATTTATACTCTATATAACTCATCATTGGTTAAAGACACTGCATCTCCTGGCAGAACAGCACTGTTTAATTCCATCCTGCATGCAGCTTTTCTCAGCTAATGTTGCCGTAGTGAGAGCAACAAGTTAGCAGACAGTCAACAGCAGACAGAGGGATACCTAGAGCTTATTATGTAGGCGCTGAACTCCAATGCAAAGTGGCATTATGTGACAATTTAGGAAGAGAAGGTGTTGCTCAGATCAATGTATCTTTACTCCCCTAGTCATTATCCAAAGTTAATATAAAACATATCATTAAGTGTAGCTCTAAAGCAGCACAGAATTGAGAATCTTCTTATCGAATAACTGCCATGTGGGGTCACAGTGGTTCCTGGAAGTTTCCTACAGGGGCTTATTGGTGTTGGGGTTTTACAGTGTCTCAAGCAGCTTTAGCACATAAAAACCAAGTAAAAATCTAGTAGGGCTGGGGCGATGCGTCAACGTATTCGCCGTAATCGATGATGTAAATACGTCGATTCACGTATTGCACCGTTTCACACATCGAGCATCATAAGAGCATGAACAGTTCCGAGTGTGTGTTGTTTTTTGTTTCGGTGCTCATGTTATCAAATAAGAGCGTGAACACTGCCTGTCTGAGCAATGCCTGTCAGGCATGTCTGCGCTGCATCTCAGCTGCAGCACATCTAGAGAAACAGTGGCTCGGCATTTTTTTGACGCATGTGACGCGTGTTTGTCAGCAGAATAAACAATATGGTGTTTTGATGATTATAGTGACTCTGTACCACTTTATACTGAAGTCTCACTCTGTCACAGAGATGAGGAAATACAGAAATGTCTGTTTTACCTCAACTTCCTTGCTTTCCTTTCAAAACAAAAGCCCTCTGACTGTGTCTCTGTAGACAGAATACCATCAGTTGCTGATACAATGCATTTTATTTTGAAAGATTTACAGGATGGGGTTGTCAGCTGTGCAGTAGCTTGCACAGCTTCATAAATGAGTGGAATTTGTGCTTATATATATGAAAATACAGCACTCATATAAGCAGGCAGCGGTATGCCTTAAGGCCTAGTTATGGCTGGACTATTTTGATGCAGAAAGAATGGACTAGTTATAATTATTTCTGTTAGATAACAGTTATAGTGTTATTCAATTTGCACCAGTTTTACTGTAAGATGTTTTGTTGGGCTGCTGGATTTGAGGTTTGTTACTTTAACAAAGAGTAACTGTTTTGTTATTCCTCCTGAAAATGACTTGAATTTTACATTGTTTTATTTTTTTGCTGTTGGATTACTAAATTTAGATTGCACTACATTCATTTGCATAAATGGAACAAGCTCTTGCATTGATTTTATTTTGGAGACACTTTATATTAGACTGTAAAACACAGATTACCAGTTAAGACTGGGATATTTTTTGCTGGAGAATAATGACCTGCAGTGTATACTGTGTTTCATGATTGAAGATGATTGAATAAAATATTGAAATATAAATGACAAGTCTTAAAATATTATTTTCTGTAAATTCATTGTTATATTAATTGAGTAATAAAAAAATAATAGCTAATAGATCGATAAAAAAATGATAGATTAATTGAAAAAGCAATCGATAGATTAATTGATCAAAAATAATCATTAGGTGCAACCCTAAAATCTAATCATCATCATGATTATTATACAAACATAGAATCCATTCACCAGTGTCTTCCAGTCATTTCAGATTAATGAAATATATGAACCTCACTCAGTAAGACACCATAACAATGAAACGTGTGATCATGTCATACAAAATAGTCCTGATGGCCTCACCGTGTGTTGTACCAACAACATCATATACACACAATGCACATCTAAAAACATCTTATCTCTCCAGACCCCCATCCAGACTTCGATATTAAAACAACTTCACATTCCACATGTGATTATAAGCATGTATTGATTTCCAATGTGACTGCATGGAAGTTCCCCTGTCTCTCCATTGGGACAGAGACTCAGAGAGAGCTGTCTCTTTTGCCTCCACACTGTACTGAATCAATGTGTCGCTATCCAAGCAATAGCCTCAATATTCTCCCCCGCTCTGTTTCCAATTTGGTGCTCGATTGGAGACATCATTCTTCAGTTGTCTTCACAGAGAGTGGCTGTCAGTGGGGACGTTAGTCTATCCACTGGCCAGTGGGCTGTGGAGGCGGTGTTGCATTAGTATTGTGAGTGCATGCAGGGGCTCTGGGCACTGAATAGTGTTGCAAGCTCTTGTGTTGGTTTCCCCTCAGTGTATTCACTATCATCACATGACAATTAATTTCTACCTTTGAGATTTGTTAAAATATACACCTGTGCAAAATTATAATAGACCATGCAGATTTCTTTTTGTTCATGGAGTTTATGAAGACATGAGTGGAGCCAGACTGTTCTCATTCTGAAGTCGTCAGATAGCCTCACTTATGCAGTGATTTTGGTGCAAGATCCTGATGCCAAATGTCACCTGTCACGTCCACGTTATACACCATTGGACGCCATCAGCTGAGAACACCGCCAGACAGAACTGTTTGTGATGTAATGATACATCACCAGATGGCTGGTCGCCCCCTATCATGGCAGCATGGTATGTGGACAGTTAGCATCAGTTGAGAATGCAGCTGGATGGAATTTGCCGCATCCACTTGATGAGAGGTGATGGATGGGTCCAACACATCCTGGACTTTAGAGTCTGTTCACTGCCCATCTGAATGTGGTGGTTTTTTTCCCCTACACTTTACCATGTCCCTCCTTCCCTTAAACCTAGGATATGCATTTGTTGATGTCCCAGTGTTCATTGCCACGTGGTGTTGCTGTTGCTAATATCACCACTTGCAGCATAATCCCACCATGTGCTTGTAGCAGCAGATGCAGAAGGATACCTAGAGTGTAATATATAGATGCAGAAGTCTTGTTGGAACAAAAGTGGCCACACTAAAGGAGGTGGTGGAAGGAAGGACACTGTCAAAGCTGCTGATATAATTGACAATGCCTCTCAACCACTACATAACATATTGACCTGGTTGAAGACTTCTTTCAGCAACAGACTTAACCAACCCCAATGTTCAAAGGAACGATACAGGGGATCATTCTGGCCTGGTGCTATCAGGTTTTATAACTCCTCTGCCGCTGCCAGATCCATTGACAGTGAGTTGCTTGTGGGCTGAACATAAATTATCTCCATTTATTAATTGTTTTTAATCTGCTGTCATTGTGTTTTACTGTGTGCTCTCATATTTTAATTGTTGTTGTATTTCAATATATCGGGCTGCTATGACGACTTAATTTCCCTCTGAGGATTAATAATGTAAACCTATCTATCTTAACAGAAATAAAACATAGACGTAAAGGAAAGAGAGAATGATAAATAGACTTGCATTTGTATAGCGCTTTTCTAGTCTTTTGAACAGGTGCTTTTAAAGTGCTTTTAGACTACAGAGTTACATTCTCCCATTTCACTCACACATTCATTCATCGATGGCCGAGGCTACCGTACAAGGTGTCACCTGCTACTCAGCTTTGACATTAAGTATCTTCCAAGGATACTTCGACATGTTGACTGGAGGAGCCAGGGTTGAGCCTTTGCCTCCTCAGCCACAGCACCCACATCATATTCCTACAGAAATGATGTAACTCTACATTCAGTGACAGTTTAAAGCATACTGTTTCTAATGGGTTTCTCTTCCTCAACATTATTTATTTCATCAAATTCCACATGAAGTATAATAGTGATCTGGCGTTTGGTGACTAATGAGGAATAGTATTGCTAGCATGCAACAGCAACGACAACAACAAAACAAAGAAAAACAAACAAAAAAACATGCCGCCCTGCACTCTGCCACTGCACTACCCCCACCCTCCACTCAGTGAGAAAAGAAAACAAATTGAAAACATTTGGAATCAAGCAAGTTAATGTTAACCCTCATTTTATTATATTCCACACCAAGGCAGAAAGGGCACACACTAATGTCCACACACAGATGGAAAAAATTTAAAGGTGAAAAATAAAAAATATATATAAAACTAGTGAGCTTTTTTTCTATTATTTCCCTTATTAATGCAAAAAGAAAACAGAGCTCACCCATGCCTATTAAGGGATAAAGCAAAACATTAAGCATACTGATAATTCTGAACTGAACTTTCTGAATTCTGAACTGTCAATCTTTCCGGAGGGTGGTCAGTCAAGTGGCCAAATAATTAGAAAAGCGCTATACAAGTGCAGCTCCACTTACCATCATATCTAAGGGTATAGTGGTGATGTTTTGTCAACCGTGAAAAGAGGCTCCTTCTTAACAGCTTGATATGATGACAGTATGTAATGTTGTGTTTCCAGCTTGTTTTGCTGCTTCGCTGGACTTTGGGTGTTATCTGGAAATTGCTTGTATGGATTAATGGTGTCTTATAAGTGATATGCATGCCGTAATAATACAAATGTCATACCTTCATATAATATACACAATGTGCAAAAACTCTGAGAAGCTGAAGAGTTCATGGGGAAGCTGTTTAGTTAATGACACAATATCAAACTGAATTGTGATTCTGTAACGTTGCTGATAATGTTCTCCCTGATGTGTGATGAAAGCTGATCTCTGCTTCTAATGCTTTTAAAATCTGCTGGTTAGACATCACGGTGCACTTAAAATAAAATGTTGCTGCAGCTTCTCATAGCACATTATAAAACAAAAAAAAAAGAACAAAACACTAATTGTCCCACTGCCTCATCTATTACTAATGCCTGTTGCTGTTGAGCCACTAGGTGAAACTGGAACATTAAAGTGTTAACTTGACAGTTAGTTGGTGTGCATGACATCAACAGAATATCCTGTAAGTGTGCTGAGGGAATCAAACATTTGTTGATAGGTGTACCAGACCTTTATGAATCCATCCACATTTTTGTTTTGTTTTCTATGCAACAATTACGTTACATTGATTAAACTGATGCCTTTATTTAAATCAACTTACAATAAGTGCATTAAACCATGTGGGTGCAACCCAAACAGTGCACGAATCATGCTGGTGCATGAACTGCATCTACTTCATTACTTTCATTCAGAGACAACAGGAGATAAAGAAAAAGGTTTTTGTTGGCTTTTCTTTTATTTATCTATTTTTACTGTATTTCATGGGCCAAGATGGAATCTGAACAGACAAGTTTTCAGTCTACGATGGTTGTTTTGTAGAGTTTCTTTATGGTAACCATCAACCCTTTTCCACCTAAATAACACATGGGTGAGTTTGTTTATTTATTTAAACACAGGAAAAGCCACTTAAAATACATATCCTGTACTTTTGCCTGTGGACCACCATGTACAAGGAACTGCAATAGATGAGTATGCCTTCCTGTTTTTTTTTTTGTTTTTCTCATGTGTCTAGTTGATTTATTTTAAAAACATGGTAAGGAAGCAATGAGGAACTTAACTACACATGGCCCAAAAATTACCTGAAAACAAGCAAAATCTTTTTTTGATATATTCTTTTTATAACAGACCCCTTTTTTAAGGGTTAGGGTTAGTTTGTGGGACACTTCTTGCTAAGTTGGTCTTTGCCTTTTTCCCCATGTTTTTGAAAGAAATCAAACAAATTTGTTCAGGTTTCAAAGGGTTAAATAGCTTGTAAGAGGCATCTAAAAACAGCTCAAGAAAACTGATGTCAAACCAGATTTAAAGGGCGAGCCCATTCTCAATCCGAATTTGTCAAATAGCGCTGCTTTGACAGTGATTTGGACGGATCCCAATGCCAAAAGCCACCTTTTGCATTCACATGATATGCCTTACGATGGTATCTGTTGAGAACATGGCCGGACAGAAATGGTTGTGTTGTCATTGTATGCCGCCGGACAGCATCTGCTGTGTCAGCCTGATACACTGACAGGCGGCTTCACTTGAGAACGTAGGATGGAACCTGCGTTGATGCACCACAAATTGGCATCAGGTTGAAACACTGCTGGTAAGGACATAATTTAAGGAACGCAAGGGCGTCTATACAGCGGGCAGAAAGGTGGTGGATGGATCCAACAAACCATGGACTTTCATGCAGAATCAGGTGTTTGCTTCCCGTCTGACCGCAATGTATTTTTCTGCTCCTTATCATGTGCTTCCTTCCCCTAATCCAAGCCATCTGTGCCAGCATGTATGTTTATTGATCCTGGTGTTGGTTGTTGTGCCTTTGTTGCCAAAAGATACAGTAGGATACCTAGAGTGTAATATGTAGATGCGAAAGTCCAATGCAATATGTGACGACTTAAGATGGAAATGTGCTGGATGTTTCCGTCACTGCCAATCACAGCGGATCAGAGCTGGAGCTGATAAATATCCATGACTACCGCAGAGTCATTTGACTCCCATTGTAACCCACTAAAGACAAAATCCAGATGTTAGTGGGTGTTAGTGGGTATTTTATCCTGTGGGGAAGGGGCTCTATAGATCAACCTGCCTCTGATTTTTCCTGTCCTGCTAGAATGATGGCAAAATACAGATTATGAAAAAAGAAGAATACATTTATTCCAATTTGGTAATCCCATCAAGAAACCTGAAGAAATGGGCCTGAAAGCACAGCACACCCAGCCTCCAGTCCCATCACTTATTTTCAGAGCATACAGTATTTGGTGGTGTATGTGCGTCAGTGTGTGAACATGTGCTTGCGAGTGTCTATGCAGAGGGCTGCTGCATTTCATATTCCGCCTGTCTCCTTTTTTATTAGGTTGTTTACCAGTGGAGCTGAATACTGAGCAGTCGGGGGTACTGAATGAAAAGTGAGGGAGGGTGAGCTAGGAGGTGCAGGGTGTTCGAATTTAGACACATTTTTCAAAATTTTATCCAATTTCTGTAATATTCAACGTTCCTGTTTTCAAAGGTCCCTCCACTCTCCTTTGCAGTCTGTTGCAGGCACAGACGCCTGAGCACCGAGGCTTAAAGACTAATGTAATCACCCAACCGCCCACCTACCACCCACACTGCCCGACCGCTACCCTCACATGCTGATGTGGGGCCCATTCGCATAATATTGGCACAGCTGTAGCACCCTGGGTGCCTTATGATTATGAAGATGAGGGGAAACAGAGAGATGCAAGCTGTCTGCTGTCTGCCACCATCACCTCTCTCTCCTCTCTCCTTCACCTGATGCACCATGATGGTTTCATTTATTTATTTATTCTTTCTTAATTTCACAAATATTTAGCATTAGTATTTTTAGTCCTTCTCCATGTTGTTTCATTGACCCTCAGCGTTGAGGTGTTTGCCTGTCCCACAGACACTTTCTGGGGTTTAGGTGAGGGTAACTGAAGGGAGGGTCATCCAACCTTTCATGTGAGTGGTTTAGATTACTAATATTATTCTATTTGAGTATTATTATTATTACTATTATTATACTACCACCAAGATGATGATGATAAATGGTGATTATTATTATCACTATATCATCCAGACTGGCAATGACATATATAATGATGAAAACTTTGGACATGTTGTTTTATTTTTATTTATTTTTTTTTAAAATTTTACACCAAGATGAGCTCTGAAAATGCAACATATGATGTGCATCTTATGTAACTGTAATTTTCTTTTGAATAAAAACCTTTTTTGTTTTAAATTCTTCTCATAATTAAAAAAAAACACCTAAAAATATTACATGAATTGTAAAATTGTTTATTTTCGCTATTTAAGTCACTAGAGATGAAGCCGATGTGAGTGCTGGCCTTAAGAACAAGAATGATGATCAGCCTCCACGGTAATCTTATCAGCTAGTCGACATCTACAGAGTTCCGGTGTCAGTCAATTCTAACAACCAAAATCTTTTCAGATTAAGGATTTGTTTCATCTCTGCAACTGGAAACACAGGGTTGATTAGGGGAGATGGGGGCCAATTGTAACAACTTAGGGTTTTGATGTTACTTTACCCAGTCCTCTACTATTTGGAAATATTTTTTATTTTTTTTATGTGGTAAACTTCTGTGTTCTACTTGACACCAGTTAAGAGTCATCAATTGTTTTTTACAAGCACTGTTAGAGTTATAACACTGATTGAAACACTAGATGTCAAACATTACTGTAACACCATATGCAGTATAGAAACCTTCTTATTAGATGGGATTTGACCTTTACAACTCATATCTCTAAAGCTCTTCTCATGTCAGCGGACACGCTAAAATCTCTTCCAGCAGAGCACAACAAAATTTGCAAAATTCAGCACTGCTGCTGGGGAAAAAAATGTGACAGGAAATCCTGGCTGATAGTTAGAGTATATTCCAGTAAATGTTGATTAAATATGTATCTGACTAACTTAAATAACAACTAGGTTTCTAAATTTAGCCCAGGTTATTTTTCATGAGCAACATGCACTTCATCCAAAAACTGAAGGTGCTGATTCAAATGTAGTACACTTATACACTTGCAAATAGATCCCAGGTGTTATTTATGAGAGTAGCTTTGCAGCATTACCAAACTGAGGTGGAAAGAGCAACATTGAGAAAGGATCAGGTTTTTATCAGCTTTATTTTAGCTGATTCCAATCCATTTCCAGATTGGTGCTGATAACAATACTCGGGATTGTCTCAGGACATTCCTAATGAACCCTTTTAACTTGGGCAAGTTGGTTTGATTTCTTGTAGAAACATAGGGAGAAGGCAATAGGCAACTTAACAAGACATCACCCAAAAAATTGCAATAAATTAAAAACAAAATGCAAGACCATTACCTGATAATAAGCAACAAAGAAAAGTAAAAAAAGACAACCATAAAATTATTCTTAAAAAGTCATTGAAATATAGTTTCTTTGATATTTCTCCCTATTTTTCTTTAAAAAAAAAAAAAAATCTAACCTCTTTTTTTTTTTTTTTTTTTTTAACTATCTCCTTATTTAAAACTAGTTCCTTTTTTGGTCCCTAAGAAACCAGACCTATTTGCTCAGGTTTCAAAGGGTTAGATAGCTTGTAAAAGGCATTAAAATGCAGCACAAGAAAACTGATGTCGATCCAGGGTTCAAAAGGTTAACCCCTCAGATGTAATTTCATTTGTTTTAAATCCTGACTCTCAGGTAAAGTAAAACTTCAAAGTAAAATCTTGTCACACTACACACAGACACACACCAAGATACACACACACACAGACACACACACACACACACACACACACACACACACACACACACACACACACTCACACACACACACAGAGCCATGTGACAGGTGAGCTCCAGGTGTGCGGAGCATTGAGCCTGCAGGATCCTGCTGAGGCTCCCTGGGTCTCTTGTGATAGCAGAGCCTCGGGGGCAGAACGGGCCTCAGCAGTCCTTGTGCGCCGGTGGATCCTGGTGACAGCGTGCAGACAGGCTTTTCCAGGAGCTATTCTACAGCCAGCGTAAATTGAATGTGCCTTTGCAAGGCCCTGGATGTGATGTAACTGTCCCTGGCATCCTGGGGTTTGACAGATATTGACACCAAATGACAATCTTATGTAAGGCAATTACAGCGAGAGCCAAGGACATAGTCTGACTGCCCACTCTGTGCTGCCGCTCTGTCTTATACAAGTCTCACTCAATGAGGAACTGAAAGATAATATTCCACTTTATTACGACTTTACTTTTTCAAGTTTTGCCCATCATTTCTATAAGTTATGATATGAAGCAATTGCTAAAATTTTTGAACATGACATCACCCAAAGAAAGCAGTCACTGGTCACCAGGGGCCCGTAAAACTGTGTGCTCACTGTGTGGCAGTTTGTGTTGATTTCATTTTTTGCAAACATGTTTGTATTAATGTTAATATTTAGGGCCTTTAGGAAGGCCTTGTATTCTTATTAATGTTGGGGTGGTGGGATGGAGAGACACAGATGATTTTTCAGCCTGGAGCCTCCTTGCACGTTAATCAACTATTTATCTCTCAACTACTTTTTATTTGGAGGTCGAACCGTGAGCACACCTGTAAAGTCAGTTACAATCCAAGAAAACTGTACGCAAACTGTTTAGAATATTTTTTTTTGCTGGCCCTACAGCAATAGACTGGATTTATTCTCACAGATAGGAGCCTTTCTTTCTGGATTGTGTGTCTTAATTGGGGAATTGGAGCTAGACAGGACAGGACAGCAGGACAGGACAGACCAGGACAGGACGAAACCTGTAAGTTTGTCTCGCATTCTCAAGGTCTCAATAATCAACATAAAACCAATGAAAAAACACATTAAAACATCTGTATGGTCGCCCTCCAGCAGTCATCAGAAAGACTATACAATAAACGACCATATGCCCCTCTGTCAAACACTGTTATGTGAGAAACACTTTCACATTATAGACATTATACAGTCACAGTATATGTGTGGGATTTATGCCAATCTGTGTTGTGTCCATTTATGCATTTGTGAGTGTGTGTGTGTGTGTGTGTGTGTAGTAGAATAAACTGGCTACAGTGATCTATAAAACATTTGCCATTTCTGTCAAAATGAATGAACAAAGATGCTAAAATTGCTGTCAGACTATGAATTTGAGTCAAATGATTCAGTGCTGTAGCTCTTGAAAGTTGAAGAACTAAAAAAAAAAACAAAAAACAAAAAAAAAAACATCCTTTGTGTTAAAATGTCCAATTTGAAGCAGCAGAGGCTTCTGGTATATTTAAGTTCCTAAAACATTACTTTTTCCCATCGTGCAACTGATAAAGTCCTCCAGTAAATATGTTGTCACTGTATGTAACCACGGCTTGTTCTCATTCCGAGGTCATCAAATAATGACACTTTTGCAGTGATTTTGGCACATCTTGATGCTAAAAGCCACCTTTTGCAGCTTTATTTGCAGTGTTATGAAAAAGTGCTGGCACCTGCTGCGACAGCTTGATAACAACTCAGTATCAACATTGGGCAGTAGACTCCTAAGTTATCCTGTGTTTTACCCATCCATCCATCCCAAAATATTCCCTTCTTGAACTGTCTTGTTTTCTTTACTACAGCTGTTGCTCAGAGCGTCAAATCATGATGTGGCTCAGTGCGTCTCCTGCAGATTCTAGAGGGTGCCTTTGTGCATCCATATTTGATGAGTTGGTAGTGAGAACTTGGAATGTTCTTGTAGTAACTCTGAGCAGAAAAACATGCAAAAATTAATGAATAAATAAATAAAAGATATTTTTTTAATTGACCTACCTAGAAAGCATTTTTCTTTATTATATTTTTCAAGCTGTTTGCAGCACTATTGATTGTGTCCACCCCATCAGCGGAATTTTCCTTTCCTTTAGAAACTCTGACCTTGTGTGGCCTGAAAAGCTAGTGACCATGCTTGCTGAGCCAAAGGCAGAACAGCAGTGCCAATGGAGGAGCCATTAGGCAGTGACGCTGGCTAGATAGGGCCACTGGCCTTCATAAGCTTCACTCAAGCTGTATTCACAGCAAGTCCTGTGCTAAAATAACCAAAACTCTGTGTGACCTGAGGCTTATTCAAGAGCAAAACTGTCTCTTTTACATGGAAATGATCAGTATTCTGAAAGCAAGTGTAATGCAACATCAATCCCAGAGAACAACTTCATGCGGAACCCATATTTTAGCAAATAAGCTGGTTGAATAATTTATAATCATCACAGGCCCCCTACTGGACCCCGTGTGGATTGCCTACCAAGCAAACAGGTTAGTGGGTGAATCAGTCATCATGGAACTACACTGCACCCTGCAACACCTCCACACCCCGGAGAGGTGCAAGGATCCGGCTCAGCTTGGTGTTTAACACCATTATCACTGGAATCCTTCTCATCCAGTCCGTTGTCATTCTGAACGCAAAAAGCCACCTTCCGTGTCCAACTGGAATGCGGCTGGATGGCGTCAGATGAGAAGAGTTTACATCCCGTGTGAATGTGTGTGTGTTTGTGTGGGTGTTTTGTTTTTTGTTTTTTTTTACACTTTACCATGTGCCTCTTTTGCCTAAACACATCCATGACTTTGTTGCCAAATCCTAACCTTTGTGACGGTGCACGTTGGTTGCCATGTGCAGTTGTGTAAACATAAGGACCAAGCTGCTTTGTCCAACCATGTGCATTTGTTGATGGCATTCCAGAGCTTGAACAGTTGATGCAGAAGGATACCTAAAATTTTCTAAGTAGACCCAGAAGTCACTGACAGAGATGCACAATGTGAAGTTCTGGGTTAAGAATGTATTGTTTTAACGAACTCGCTCAGCTTACTGTCTCAGCCTCCACCTGTCAGTGCATCTCAGACTTCCAGACAGACCAGAGGCAGCAGTTGCAGCTGGGGACAATCACATCCAGCACCTGATCCATCAGCGCTGGTGCTGGATGTGTGCTTTCCCCATTGCAGTTTTCCCACTACAAAAATAACTGCACACTTAAAGACCCACCTGTTAAACTCCTAAAGTTTTCAGACAACACAGTGTTAATCACCTTTCTTCTGCCCTATAGTAGGTGCTACAGAACACTGTGCAAAGGCAGTCGCTATGATGAGCACCTAATATCAGTCACATAGTGTCACCTCAAGGAAGAACTAAACCCTCCACTTTTTGCTTGAGTGCCTCCTACCTCGAATGTGAAAAAAGTCTTAAAAGTCGGCAGGGCTGGGAGGGGGCAAAGACACATCCAGTCACTCAACCGTGCTGCCTCTTGATCCACAGCACCTACCTGTCCCATACACAAAGATGTCATGAGAAATTGCACCCAAATGTCAAGAGTTGGACTTGAATCAATCATCAATCAACAACAACACTAAAGACCCACACTATACACTATATATATATATATATATATATATATATATATATATATATATATATATATATATATATATATATATATATATATATATATATATATATATATGTATGTATGTATGTGTGTATGTATGTGTATATATATGTATATATATATATATATATATATATATATATATATATATATATATATATATATATATACATGGCTGTCTGCTGATAGTGCTCTTGGCTTCTCAGTAAGATCCACGCCCCCTCCTCCACAGCTTCACCCTCTCATCCAAATATGTTTGTTCACCTCTGGCTCAAAAACATCCAAATACCAAACTCGAAGCTTCAAAAAAGGAATCCAAAAAAATAGGTGATGCCCAAGTCCATTATTATTATACAGTCTGTGGGTCCCTTCTGCTGCCAATAGTCATTATTCAGAGAAAATATGTATGATATTTCCAGTGTTCAAAGATGCTTTAAAAAAGAAGATAAAACTTTTGTGTGCCAAGTGTTTTCACGTCAGGAACAATTATTCAATGGACCTTGAGGTGAAATTGTGTAAGTATTGTTTCCAGAAATAAACTTTAAACCTCAAGTTTTTCAAAATAGTTTTACTTGCATATGATTCACAGCAGATGAGGTTGCCACAATTGCACATGGATACACGGATAAAAAAGGAAGTTTATTGAATCACTGGTTGTAGTATTGATAACATCTATACTACATATACAATATTATAAAGCAAAGGTCATCATATCCATCATATTAGATGGGAATGTCACTGACTCTCATATGATTTTTATTATCAGCAGGGTTTATTGACAATCCAATATTTAATCTATCTATGAATGACTTACCTTCACACACTCTGAGAGTGTTGGAGTTGCTGCGATGACAGACTGTCTCAGGAAAAAGCCTGATAATGACATTTTCTGTGTGTTTAGCTTATGATCTGCTTTGAGTGGGTTTTCATCTTGAGTAGTATGCCTGTGTGTCGGCGCACTTTTACCTTCACACATTCTTCATTATTTGATTACTTGTAACAGTGATAAAAGGGAGACTTGGCTGTACAGTAAGGTAGCCAATATACCTCCATATTTCAATTTGATCTTGCTAAACTCTCCTAGAAGAGCCTTAGCTTCTCCTTCGCTCAGCCATCAGTCCAGTGCTTAACCATATCAGTCCGGGGATGACTGTCACACATGCACACACACACACACACACACACACACACACATAGACTCATAGCACATTAATAATCATTAGGCTTATTTCCATGTGTTTTTTATGCAGGTGCATTCAAATGTCAATTGAGAAATCATCAGTGCGACTGCAAATTGGAGGTTTGAATTCCTCAATGTACAGAGTGCCATACGTTAATGAGAGGTGATGGGTGAAATTGAATAATGCCAAAAAGAATTCCCGTGGCATCAGACAGAGAGAGTAGAAAGGAGGGGGGGGGTCATGCATAAACATTTCTCTCAGTGCTGGAAATCATCCTGAGCACCCTCAGCACAATTGGCTCCTCTTTAAATGTAATATATTCTAATCGAGAACACACTGTAAGGACGGTGGCTTCACGCACAGCTAAAGTGATATTTGTGTCGTGCTGTCTGCTTTGTTTTTCCATAAAGAAAATTAAGGATATAAGGGCAATCTGTTAAGAAGCAAGTGCACAATATAAGATTTCTAAAGTGCAATTTGCATTGCCACTGAGGGTGATGCTTTTTGTTATTCTGCCTGGTGCTGTTAGGGATGCTTCATCTGAATTTGGAGGAAGCACATCTAAATCCCAGTGCAGCAATAAGCACCCTCGTGGCAAGGTGCCACCAGCACTGTTTGTATTCCTCGAGCTGGTGCCATTAAGCGCTCTTAGCAAAACAAATCTTTTCTTGTACTGCGAACACTCTTACTTCCATTTACAGGCGCCCAAGGCTAACACTCAACACCTGCAGCCCATTACACGTCATTAAAAGTCAGAGTGTAAATTCTGCACTCAACGCTGGCTTGAAATGAGTCAGTTTGACACTTAAAGCTTCATCTTTGATTGGTCCGCGACCATGTGTCGTAGTGTGAGATAACACAATGTATCGGTGCTTAGAATGTATCGTATGTACAAACTTTTTTTGACCAGGTGATCTCATTGAAATCAAGACCAAGAGAGACCTCAGGGCAGCAGCCGAAAGACGCACAGAGCATAAGCACATACAGCACTTTCACACTGCAAACTCATCAAATACATCCCCTCTGTCAGTGTTTTTGGCAAACGAGCGTGATGCCAACCTTCTCCGTCCAACCAGGATGCGGCTGGATGGTGTCAGTTAAGAATGTGGCTGGATGGTACTGGTCACAGCGTCAGGTAATAACGCTGCTGGTAAAAGCTGAATATAAGGGGATCCCACAAACAACTGACTTCTGTGTGGGAGTCTAGAGTTTGTTTCCCATGTGGACATGTGTGTTTTTTTTTTCCGGCATCTTATCATGTGCCTCTTTTGTCTAAACCTATCCATCTGTGACTCTGTAGCCTGATCCTAACCATTCTGACGGTCTGCGTTGGTTGCCATGTGCTCGTAACAAGGACCATGCAGTGTCATCCCATTATGTGCATTTGTTGATGTCACGGTAGCAACATCCTGGGACGTAAACAGCTGACGCAGAAGGATACCTCAAACGTTACAAGTAGACGCAAGTCAGTGACAGAGCGGCACAATTTGACGAATTGGGATGAAAATGTACAGGTATGCTACCTTGTCATTAAAAAAAGAAAGAAAAATAACCTTCTAAAATGTTATTATTTGAAACCAAATTACAAAAGCACCAAGCCTTCTCCTGTATCATGATATGCTGGAGCTGATGCAGGACACTGTCTGATGCACTTGTAATGTTGAGTAAATCTTCAGCTCCAGCAGTGATGCATGATTTTTTACAACTCAGGGAGTGTTTCTCCGATAGGCCACAGACACGGGGTAACCAGACACCATTTCTCTCATTGCCCCGTGACATTTCACTTATTGATAATTTATGTGGAAAAAGCATTGTGTGCAGATTAGCAGTGCGAAGAGCAATCACAATTTATGGCCTTAAAAGGGCAGGCCATCAGGCCACTCACAGTATAGGATAAAGAAAAATGCCTGTGGTCTCCAACACAGGGATTTTAGCAAACACTCATTGACAAGAAACTGGGGGCAAATTAGTATTTGTGCTTCCCATAGATTGTAATTGTCTGTTGTAGATGGGACCAGAGGTGGGTGGTCATAGTTGGATTTAATTTTCACATCTACCCAAATAACTTATTTGAGTAAATTGTCCTTCATGGAGTGATTTTAATGCAGTATACTTTTTATTTTTTGGTGAGTTCATTTTAAAGAAATGTATACTTTAACTCTGTATCACTAGGATACTCATTACACTTTTATTTAGGCTTATTGTAAAACTTCAAACATGAGCTAGTTGCAATTAGATGCCCAGTCTCTTTTACTAGCCTGGTGTGGCCACACATTTTGAAAAATAATAGATTAATGAGACAATAGGTTTATTAATCTATAGTACTGACTGATTGGTCAGCACTGCCCAGACTATAAACTGACTGTTTTTATAGAGATTAACATAAGGTCAAATAAGCAGTGGTGTGTCTTGATGTTTTTTCATATTTTGTTTTACTTATGAAATTACTCATCACTGAGGTAGTTCATCCAGTGGATACACTTACTCGAGGACTCACTGCAAAGGCTAATTTAACTACTATTGGAGTACTTTTTTTTACTGGTGAGACTATCCCAATGATGTGAGCTCAACATCCTGTTTCTCTCTGTGTATCAGTCTGGACTCTGTGAAACCCCAAACACCTTCAGTGAGTGGGAGTTACTCGCTTTGACGGACAGACTCCCTCAGCCAATCCTGACATTAACACTAGCCTGTATTACACAAATATGTTTGTATGTTAGACAGTAACAGTAGATCTGATCCGTAAGTAACAATTTATTGATATTTACCCAATTTTATATATTTGCATGTGACGTGTACCTCATCAACAACAATCCCAGGGATACACTGGTGTTGCCAGCATATTTTGCAATTTCTAAATTAGCAAGGTGCCTCTGGACTGCTGAATACCAGCTGGCAGTGTCCTTGTTATCTGTTAGAGGAATTGTGAACACACTGATCTGCATGTCCGTGATCTCCAGCTTTGCAGCAGCTCTTATCTGCTCCTCCATTAGCGCAATCAGTGAATGGTCATGGATGTGCCAGAGAACATCTTCTTCATCACCAACAAAGCCAGTTAATAAGTCAAGCTTGGAAAAAATCTGGTTGGAAGAATGGTGAAAACGTCTTTTACTTACTTACTAAAAAAAATTCACTTGTTGCTGTGTTTACACTATTAACATTGGAGCACTTTTTGCTTCAAGAATGTGGTGTAAGATAGCTGTCAAAAAGATGTATCCATTATTAATCATTCTTATTACTGTAAAGCCCTCTGAGGCAAACCATGTTTTGTGATAATGGGCTCTATAAATAAAACTGACTTGACTTGACTTGACTTATTTGTAATTTTAACAATTTGTATGTCAAAAAAGTTGTTTTACACAAAATTCTGCTGTCACATACGTGAGTCTGTGAAACTGGATTCGAGTTTGGATTGTTTTTATATGAGTATGTGTGTAAAATCTGTGAGTGCAAAGTCTTATGATTACAGCTCACGTTTCTACTGCTACGAAGTCTTCACTGTGAGCAGGAATCCAAGTTTACATGAATCGAAAAGTGCTGAAATGACGTCACTGAGGTCAAAGTCAGGTCGCAGGGAGAGTAATCGATCCACAATTCCTCCAACTGCACATGCGCATGCGCATGCCCCAGAGGCAACCATGGGCGGCAACAGCGTACCAAGTAGTAGCAGCTCCGGAGAAAACATCACAGGTAATGTCAATCATAATGTGCATTGCATAGCCATTATTTATTTTATAAAATCGAACCATTATGTATAATATACATTTCTTGGAGTCACAAACGTATTGCTTTAACTTGCAAGCTAAAGACATTTACACGCCGATGATGCTATCTTAGTGCTATCGTTACTGGGATTAGAAGTTGGCCAGTGCTAGTGAAGTTATGAATGAGTTAAGAATGAAGTTATTTTCATTAGTTAGCACTGAACTGCATGATATGAAACATATAACGTTACCCAAAACATAATGCACTGTCCCTATATGTTCATCACTACAGCATTAACAATCATGCCACATTTGGGATGAGTTAATGTGAACCAATAACTTTGTGATAACATGGAAGGCGTGAGAAGGTTATTAATTATATTAATTACAAATAAGAATGATTAATTATGGATACATCTTTTTGACAGCTATCTTACGCCATACAAGAACCGCCATAACTATTCAGCTGGATTTTACATCAGCAACTACAACGCAGTCCCTGATTCGTTTTCAACTACCAGCACCTTCACACCCCAAGTCATAACATGTTGCCGTTTAGCAGTGGACTTCCACGTCTACATTTTACGCTCTAGGTATATTTCTGCATCTGCTGTTGACGTTCCAGGATGTGTGATATCAACAAATGCACATAGTGGTATTACACTGCACTTGGTTAGGATTAAGGAAAAGAGGCACATGGTAAGAAACAAAAAACAAAAAAAACTCATCACATTCAGAAGGAAAGCAAACACCAACTACTGTACGAAAGCCTGAAATTCATGGGATACATCCACTGACCCTCCTGCCCGCTCTATAGACGCTTTGGCACTTCTTATATTATATGATTACCATCAACATTTCAACCTGACTCCATCCAGTAAAATCATGTGAACGCGACAGTTTCAGTTCAGCTGCATTTTCAACTGACGCGGACCGTCTGTGTATCATGCAATTGCAGCATGTGCCATCTGGTAGTCATATAATAACACTTCAACCGGTTCTGTCCGGCCGTGTTCTCACCTGACGGCGTCCAGTGGCATATCATGCAGACGCAAGAGGTGGCTTTCGGTGTTGGTATTTTTCCCCGAAAGCACTGCAAAAGCCATGGTATATGATGAGTTCGGAATAAGAACAAGCCGCTATTTCTGAATTTCCATCAATTATTGCTGTTTACTCTACTAACATTAGAGTTAGCACTTGCTGCAGCAGCGAGCCCAAACAGATACAGAGAGCAAAACATTATGTTAAGCTCATGATATCAGTATCCGACTAACAGTACTTTTACTTTAGGGCAGTTTGGGTTTCTCTACTACCTCTGGACAAGACAGAAACCTATGAAGACAGATTGAGGTGCAGAGGGATGACATAAATGGTATTAAAATCCCAACAGTGTTCACAAACAGTCAGTGCCTGTCCTTAAAACTGTCCACCTACTGTACTATGTTTTCATTGAAACACTGCAGGAGCCAACAGGCAACGCTGTATATTCATTCTTTTTTTACATTTCAGTCTGCTGCTGTGTGGAGGGTAATAAATCATGTCTCCATCTCCTCCTAGAAGGCTCCAGACACTTTAATCATTCTGTATTCTTGTGTGTTTAGCCATAATAATTTGGCTCTATCATGCAAGGACAGTCCTGCCCGTGATTTATGTGTGTGAGTGTGAGAGGGAGTGCAGGCAGGAACACCGCCATGCCGCTGCTGCTGTTTTGCCTTGTTTTTCACTTCCTCCAATCTTTGCTCATGGTGTCTACGTTATATCTGTTCATTTCCTCATCCTGCCCGCGCTTTGCGCTGATAACAGTCTGGATGATCCTTTTCTTCTTTGGCCCACAGGACATGATGTCCATGATTTCCAAAGACAATTTGAAATGTGGTCTCATCAGACCACAGAACACTTTTCCACTTTGCATCAGTCCATCTGAGATGGACTCACGCCAAGAAGCCGGTGGCGTTTCTGGGTGTTGTTGATATATGGCTTTTGCTTTGCATGGTAGAGTTTTAACTTCATTTGTAGATGTTGTGACGAACTGTGTTAACTGACAATGGTTTTCTGGTGGTTTTCAAAAGTGTTCCTGAGCCCACGTGGTAATATCCTTTACAGGATGATATCAGTTTTTAATGCAGTGCCGCCTGAGGGATCAATGGTCACAGGCATTTAATGTTGGTTTTCGGGATTGCCGCTTACCTGCAGAGATTTCTCCAGATTCTGTGAATCTTTTGATCATATTATTGTAGATGATGAAATCCCTAAATTCCTTGTCATTGTATGTTGAGAAACGTTGTTCTGAAACTGTTGGACTATTTGCTCACGCAGTTGTTCACAAATTGGTAAACCTCGCCCCATCCTTGCTTGTGAACGACTGAGCCTTTTAGGGATGCTCTTTTTATACCCAATCCTGATACTTACCTGTTTCTAATTAACCTGTTCACCTGTGGAATGTTCCAAACAGGTGTTTTTTGAGCGTTCCTCAACTTTCCCAGTCTTCTGTTGCCCCTGTCGCAGCTTCTTTGGAACGTGTTGCAGGCATCAAATTGAGTGAATATTTGCCAAAATCAATAAAGTTTATCAGTTTGAACATTAAATATCTTGTCTTTGTATTGTATTCAATTGAATACAGGTTTTACACATGTTACATGTTCCAACTTCATATGAATTGGGGTTGTACAATACTATAGGGTATGTAGAAACTGATAATATAATAAATGGATGTAATGTAATAAAAAGCATTGGAAGAAAAACAAATAAAGGTTAGAATCCATCTATTCATGAACTCATCTAGGAGAAGTCTCAGCCACATGAGGCCCTGGTAGCACCCAGTTAAACACCACATTTGTTTTAAAGTACTTCTCATTGTCTACAAATCTGTCACTGGCTTGACACTTCCACCAACTTCAGCGTAGACCAAT
Source organism: Plectropomus leopardus (assembly GCF_026936395.1). NCBI lineage: Eukaryota > Metazoa > Chordata > Actinopteri > Perciformes > Serranidae > Plectropomus > Plectropomus leopardus. The sequence goes on from NC_142196.1 coordinate 2,430,684, forward strand.
CTATGACAACATCTGAAGCTCACACACACTGTGTGTGTGAACTGCTGCTGCACATACACAGCAATGGTGCTGCTGCAGAGCTGCCTTGTGCTTTAACTGCTGTATTTCCATGATTAAATAACCAATACTCCACTGCAGCCACTGTGTTATCTGCAAACATAGATCTAATTGCATGGGTGCTTCAGGGTTTGAGCACCCAAGAATAAGGCCGAGCACCCACGTGTGCCAGCAAACAATCAGCCAATCAGGCCAATTGAAAGCAATATCAGATAACCTGCCAATGTGTAGGCTTCGTTCTGCTTTGTCCCGCCCTACTGACTAGCCAATCACACCCTGCACCGGTGGGAGAAAAAAAAAAAGCTCAGCGTACCTAGCTTATCTTGACCTGAAATTTTGCCTCGGCTGGACAGAAAATTGACAAAATTGTCATGTAAAATAAATTAAACAGTGAGTAATGTTACTGTTTCCACCAGTGTGACTTCCACTATATGGTTGTATTGGTTTATGTGTTGATGACTAATTATATTTTACTTTGTGTGCTTGTATGCTTGCTGTGTGTGTGTGTGTGTGTGTGTGTGTGTGTGTAACAGCTTCAGCTTTTTAAAAACTTGTTTGGATTGTTAACGGGCAGGCTCGTTGTAGCCTCACTGTGAGGTGGCATTCTTTATGAGTCTATTTTTGGCATACCAAAGGTTATTTAGTCTTATCAGAGCTCTAATTTCTGTTGTTTTCAGAGTTTATGAAGCAGCTACACATCAAACATTCTCAGTCTAGTGCCTACCATCCTCAGAGCCAAGGAGCTCTGGAATGGTTTCATCAAACCTTAAATTCGCTCCTCCTTGCATATTGCACTGAGTTGGACCGCGACTGGGAGGAGGGGTTACTGTGGCTTATGTTAGCTGCAAGGGAGGTTTCCCAAGAGAATTGGGGTTTTAGCCCAAATGATCTGGTTTTCGGTCACACAGACCAAGGCCCTTTAGCTGCCCTTAACAGTGACTGGCAAGCTATGGAGGGCCCAAAAAACTTAAATGATTATGCAAATGATGTCCAACAATGACTGTATTGAGCAAATAAAATGGTGAAGGAAATTCTGCAAGTAGCCGGGACAAAAATGAAAAGCCTCCATGATCCTGTGGAGAACGTCATGAGTTCAGTCATGGTGATCAGGTTCTGGCACTTCTGCCTTTGGCTGTTCTCCTTTTCAAGCCAAGTTTTCTGGCCCTTATACAGTGACCTGCAAAGTGTCAGACCTGAACTATTTAATATCAACTCCTGATCTGAAGAAATCTGTACAATTGTGCCACATTAACTTGTTAAAACCGCATTTTGCGTGCTCTTCTGTACCAGGTCCTAAAGTGTCACTTTCTTCTACAGCAACAGTGAAAAACTATTGATCAGTCTCCTCCATCTCTTGACCTGGTTGCAGATGTTGAGGAAAATTTGTGTTCACCAGATGATGGGATTTTAAGAGGTCGACTCTAAAACTCAGAGTCACTGACAAATCTGGAGATAATGTTGAAACATTTACCTGAAGCTAACCTAACAGAGCTGGTAAACCTCATTAAAAGTTAATCATGTCTGTTTAGTGATACTCATCTCATACTCATCCTGTAGAGCATGACACTGATGTGGGAGATGCTCTGCCAGTCAGACAATGCTTTTATTGCACATCTCCAGACAAGCGTGAGCAGTTAGAAGCAGAGGTCAGTTACATGTTGGAAAATAACATTGCTGAGCCATGTGCCTCTAGTTGGTCTTCTCCCTGCCTGCTTGTATAGAAACCAGATGGTACATTTCGACCATGTACTGCCCTTCGTAAAGTAAATAAGTGACTTCCGCATATGGAGGATTATGTGGACCAGGTTGGCTATGCTAAGTTTGTCAGGAGGTTTGACCTACTTAAGGGTTACTGGCAGAGAGCAAAGGAAAGAACCGCCTTTATTACCGCCTAGTGGGTTGTATTACGACATAGTTATGCCATTTAGGCTATGAAATGCCCCAGACAACTTCCACCACCCAAATGAGCAAGGTGGTGTCAGGTTCGGTAGGCTGTGCGGTATATCTGGATGATGTTGTTATTTACAGTGACACTTGGGAGGAACATCTTCAGCGCATCAGGGCCCTGTTTGACCGTCTGACTTAGGCTAATCTGACCATTAACCTGGCAAAATGTGAGTTTGCTAAGGCAACAGTCACAAATTTGGAAAAACTTGTTGGCCAGGGGCAGGTGTGTCCAAGAAGAGCAAAGGTTTTAGCAGTTGACGAGTGTCCTGTCCCAACTACCAAAAAACAACTTTATCGGTTCTTGGGCATGGTCAACCGTTAATGTGGATTTTGTAAAAACTTCTCTACCGTGGTTGCTCCACTCACTTCTCTTGTTTAGGTTTAGGTTTGAATGTGTCTCCCTCATGTCAGAAAGCTTTTGAGTCTGTGAAGTCTTTGTTGTGTTCTGCCAATGTCTTGGCAGCCCCACAGATGGACTAGCCTTTTTCACTGTATGTTGATGCTAGTAACGTGGAAGCTGGTGCTGTGCTCATGCAGACCAATGAAAATGGTGCAGACTGTCCAGTGAGTTTCTTTTCAAAAAAGGTTTAACTCACACTAGTTGAATTATTCTGTCATTAAAAATGAGGCTCTGGCACTGATCTGGGCACTAAAATACTTCAAGGTTTATGTTGGGAGTGGAGTAAGACCTTTAGTGGTGTACACTGACCACAATCCACTCCAAACCAATGGCTTATGCGTTGGTGTCTTTTCCTCCAGCCATATCATTTAGACATACGACATGAGTGGAAAACAAAGTGGCTGATGCCATGTCTCGAGCCATGACTTTATAAATTAACTTGTGTTTTCTCTCTGCAGCGTCTCTCTTTCTGCCCGTTCAGGTACTCTTCTCTTAAATGCTTCTAAGGTACCAAAGTTGCTGAGGGGATGGCCTTGATGGTCAGTTTGAGCCTGCCTGCAGGTGGTACAGACATTTTACAATTTAGCAGTTATGTACCAGACTGGCTTTGACTAGATATGTTGTTTGACTATTGTTTTGGGTAATCGTGGGTGATTTGACAGGTTGAATTTTGGTCAAATTTTTGACTGAGATTCTGGTTGGAGCCTCATTCTTTAAGGGTGGGGTTGTGGCGAACCCTCCCACTCTGCCTGTCTGTTCTAACTCTGCTGCCTTGTTGCAGGTCTAGGAGCTGTTTGAAGCGGAGCTGGAAGGGCTGTCTTTATTTCAGTCCTGCCTATCAGGGTTGGTTTTGCAGGAAGGCATAAAACACTGCCTCTCTGGGAGGTTCACTCTCTCTCAGCTGCGCCTCCTGCATCCACCTAGGCCATCTTCTTTTGTTTGGTTTGTTTGCACCAGCCAACATGCTTGACACCACATTTTCACACACCCATACACTTCAGACATGACTGATTCCTATCATACTTACACATCTCACATGTAACTTTAATTTAATTGACAATTTGTGTCAAAGAAATGACTTATTGGTTTGTTAAATGTGCGTGGCCTCCCTTTTTGTTGCTAGCCTCGAGCCAGGCTGTAACAGTTAATTTATGTGATTGGTCTGTGATTTGAGTTTATGTGACCCTTTCTACGAATAATTTCAGTACTACAGATTATTACTTTTCACTGCATTTTATAGTGTGTATCGTTAATGATAAATTGATTTATAAATATTTGCTCTGTTTTGAGCACCAGCATCTGTGTTAACAACAGAAGGGGTTTTTTCAACAGAAACATTGTCACAAGTGTATTTCTTCATGTCTGTAAGATGAAGACATAGCAGTGTGGCCACTGTAATCCGTTAACACAGTTACCGAAATAAAGAAACACGCTGCTCACACAAGCAATGTGTCTTTGGCATCAGGGCAGCTGATGTTATATAAGGAGTTTTTAGCGTCAAGTCAAATAAATAAACTCAGAAGTCAATGCTACTTTAACAGAATGTTACTGAATTCAATGCTGTTTTCAACATATGGTCAGATAATTTACAACAGTCTATCATGAACTTGTGTACTTGCATTTCTCATGTGACATAAGTGCAGCATTAACAAAAACAAAGCAAGTAATCATAGAAATAAAATGTCATTTTCTGATTGTATCATATTAGTTATATTCCACATTACGAATGAACACAACCACAACGCCAAATGCCCCTGCAGGAAGGTTCTGCATTGCCACAGTTTCTGTGACTTTAGCTGCATGCCTGCGTGTGTGGCTCAACCTCATCCACGATCAAACAGGCCAGTCTCTCCAGTTTTTGCACAACCTTACAATTTTGTCAAATCCTTGAACCTTTACTGCACATTTCACTATTTACCAGGGTAAATGTCATTTTGCTAAACTGAGTGCAGTACATTGATGTGCTCAGCCCCTCTCTCTGTAGGACTGGGAGCTCTGTGACAGGGCTAACTGTAAGCATCACACAGCTTATGTTACCCAACAGTTATTAACAAGTTAAACAACAAGTTGTTTCAGTATCTGTGTGAGTTTCATGTGTTGGATTTTGCTGTGCTGCGCTGCTGTGGTGCTTTGGCCCAAGTGACAAATATAATAAGTAGAGATGAAATCACGCCGTACTGCATTCGCTCAGGCAGGGAGAGCAGAAGGACAGCAGCTTACAGAGACGTTCCTTCTGTGCTGTGTAGAATGAAGGTGATCAGCTTTTGCTGCATCACCACCACCCCTGTTTGAAACCAAACAACTTTTAAAAAAATGTGTGTATGTGTTTTTTTTTCTTTCTCGACGAAAATGGAAAACAGAGACGTAAGCAAATGAAAAAGGGACAGTGACAGTAAATTTCTTTTTTTTGGCGTACCAAACAGATGCTGCAATCGGCTGTAATGTTTGGAACAGCTGAAGAGGTGATGTCTCCCCTCTCAGTGACTGAGAGAGAAAGAGAAAGAGAAAGGGAGGGAGAGCAGGGATTGAAGAGCAATCACAGAAGAGAAATGTCATATTTGCATATCTCAAAAATACATCACAGGGCAGGCATAAAGGGGCCTGTGAACACAGTTTTGCATATTGAGAGAAATTTCCACTGCTTTTCAGAGAGCGCTGTTTATGTGCAATTTTAAGAGGAAGATAAAGGTTGTATTGGAAGGGAGGGAAACATATTACTCCCACTGGTGAAAACTAAAAGCTGAGGACAGATTTTTTTCCATAAAACATACTATATGACACACACACACACACACACACACACACACACACACACACACACACAGTGCCTGATGAAGACTATCTGGTGTTTGTCAGGAGTGATGCTGTACTATGTTGGACTCCAGACACTCTGAAAACCCTGGTTTATTTTGGGAGCTGCCAAGTCATTTTCACCGGATGAACCTAAAATACGAAAAATGCTGGGATTAAAAACTTCCCATGATGCCAGCAGAACCATGTGAGCTTGATTAGTGTGCATTAGTAGCCTCTGGTGAACATTGTCACTCGGGCCTTCCTCCGTTAGTGGACCTGTGTTAATGAAGAAGTCAGTCAGCCAGCTCGGTTTGACGGCAGTCATCTCTTTCTTCTTTCAACCCATCTGGTTCGGTCAGGCGCCGCCAATATCTCAATTACAGCTTTTCAAGACAGGCCTCACACCGAAGCCCTGTAATTTCTCTCATCACCAGCAGCCACACTCCTCTACGAACAATAGGACCATCTTGTTTTGATTTGATTAAAATAGATTAATTAATTACTATGTGCCAAAGCTGTTGTTTGTGATTAATGAGGCAGCAACACCTAATCAGCTGGCAGACGGAGGAGCCTTATTGGCTGTCCTCCCTGTCTCACCTGACTGTTTATTACTCAACTAAACTAAACCTCATTGGTCTGTGCAGAGATGGTGTTAACTGGTTCCAGATCCTGAACACAACCCAACACACTCATATTCTGTTGGCTGTTGGAAAGACAGTGACAATTGTTGAGAGTCTTTATCCGCTGCCTACAAGTGTTTAGAAGGAAATGATGACAAGTGTGACTAGTAAAGAAAATGATTGAAACACACATGACTGTGTGTTCATTTAAATGTGTGAAGTCAAAAATGTGATAGTGATTAATATTCAATTTACTGTGCTGCCCTAATCTGAGCATACCACTGCACTGTACTGTTCTGCATTCCGTCACCTGCTCTTTTCTATGTGACCCAGGTCTCAGTTAATAATTTTCGATTCACCATGGTTTTCCCGCTTTTCAGCACTAGCTACGCCCACCTCATCAAGGCAACTCAGTACACCTGTTCCTCATTACACAGCCACAGCCAGCTTGAATACCCCAGTTTCAGTCGCTTTCAGTCAGATCGTTCTTCACGACTCATGCAAGACTTTATTCTGGACAGATTCCCCTTGCAAACCCTGCTTGCCTCTGATCTGCCTGCTTCGAATGCACTAACTTTCTGTCTCTGACCTCGATAACTTTTTCTGTGTCCCTTGTTCCTGTTTGGCTCCTGTTTGCCAGTGGCTGATGACACTACTGAGTAATCCAGTCTGCTTACCTGTGGTTTCCTGTGCTCCAGAGACTTTGACCATGTTACAAAACTTGCCCTTGTGTGTGCATCTTGTGAGTACTTGCCTGCTGGGTTCTTGATCCCCCACCTGGTTGCAACCTTTTCTCTGCCTGTCCCTCACTGGTTCATCTGCCTGGACTTGGTATTTATTTGGTTTTGGATCTTCTGCCTCCATGTCTCTTGTCTGCTCCTACATGCTGCCGTTGCCTGTAGTTGAACTGAACTGTGTGTGTTTCCACTCACCGGCCTTCTAGTTGAGTTCAGCCTGCCAAGACTTTGTGGAGAGATTTTGGTGGAGAATGGAACTGTTCTGTCAACATGTTCTCATCCCAACATGTCACATGTTGCTGCTTTGCACTTTTTCACATGTTGCATGAAGTAAACACTGGACTTCAACATGAAAGTCCAGGGGTCCAGGGTTTGTTGTTCCTCCCACCTGTCCTACAGGCATTCTCATGCTTTTATGTTACGTTGTTACCAGCAGTGTTTCAATTGGATGGCAGCTGCCACATTTCATGCAGACGTGGCAGGTACTGTCCTGCCATCCGGGAAGCTTTTATTAGCACTGCAATCAGCTCTGTTCAGCCACGTTCTCATGTGACATTGTTCAGTGGCATTTCATGTGCATGCAAAAGGTGTCTTTTGGCATTGTCAAAGTCAGCACTACTTTATGTGTTTGGAATAAGATCAGGCTGGCACTGCGTGCTTATTGCCTACCCTTCCAGTATCTGAGTTGCGGCATTACCAAATGTTTCTGGTTTCCTGTGGGTCCTAACACAGCCCATTATGTCTTCATGATAATATGATGGATATATGCAGGCTGTTGCATTCTTGAACACCCACAAAATCTATAGTGATTATGCCTCAGCATTATTGTTACAGTCATAAAAAGAAAAGATAGAAAAACATTTACAGATAAGTATAACCATTTAGGTTGATCAAAACTTATCCCACATATATATCTAGGGCATCCAAATTCTTTACCCATATTTTTTTTTCCAAGCTTGACTCAAACATTTGAATATATTAACTGTTGAGTGTCGAGACTTTATATTTTTTTCTTTTTTTCTAGAGGCTCATGTGATCAGAACCCACTGTAACCTGATCCAGCTCTATACCATCATACCTCTTTCATTCAGGAAAAAGTTTAATACCTGAGGGATTATCGTTGCCTATGGTCTTAGTATTCCAGGAATACATCTCATACAGTATAGTGTTTGCTTAGACAGCAGAGGAGAGGCAGCTTCATATGGAGTCCAGGGAGCCTCTCTTTACTGGAAGTGTACCAGAGCTGTTTGCGCCTCAGAGATGTTATTAATTCCCTGCCAGTGTTTTTAAACAGTACCGCGTCTCCGCTGCTGACCTCCATCCGCTTTCACTGTAGCTTCTGAAGGGAATACAAATAGGGTTTCATCCAGCCGAATAAACAAATGCTTAGTTTAACTGAGTGGCCTTTTACAGGGGGCTCAGTGCCCTTCTTTTTACAATTTTCTACGTTTTCTGAAATGTCAGCTCTCCTCTGTGCGCTGTTTATCTTCCCATCTAATTCCTGTCACAGAGAGAGAGGCAGAGAAAGACAGACGGGTTACCAGCCTCACTGTTTTTTTTTTATAGAGCAGTTATGGAGGGGTTGGCCTTTTTGGGGGTTTGAACAATGTTCTGGGAGCACTCTGTCATTTCTCACTCTGTGACTTTTAGGAGCTTATGACGGATGGTTCGCCGCCTCCCGCCTCTCCCACATTAAACTGAGAATGGTATCGCTCAAAGTAGGCCTGTAATGCACAAATAACCGGCAGCCATTTTAGAATAAATGCATGGCAGTGGCAGCGGGATGCGGCAGACCTTTGGGTGAACCCCAAATGGAGCCTTCTGTTTCCTATTTAGCCAATGCCTGTGATCTGTCATATATACATATAGACAGACTGGTCTCTACTCACTCTGCCGCTGAAAGCTGTTTCTGTTGCTGGGAGGAGGAGAACAGCCAGTCGACCTCAGTGATATAGCGGTCTGCAGTAATTCACCTTTTGTTCAAACTCAGATCCAGTCCAGTTGGTTTGCTGTCTCTGACACAAAGAACGTTCTGCAGTTTACAGAATGCATTTTTTTTCAATCAACCACGGAAATTGGAAGGACTTGTGTTTTGTCTGTCTGTCTGTTTGTCTGTCTGTGTGTTTATTAGCGAGATATCTCAAGAAGTTCTGAACAGATTTGGCTGATATTTGGCGGATGGAGTTCTCAGTGCAAAGATCATGTTCTTCACATTTGGTCGGGAGCCAGATCTGGGACGTCTGCCATCCTCAACTGTTTTTAGCAATATTTTCTATGTTGTGTTTGTGAGAAAGTTTTGAGGCTTTCCCTATCTGAATAAAATGTGGAATTGTCTTTTTGGCAAATGTAACAATGTTGAAAGCTAGCACACTAGTCTGTCAGCAGCTTAGGTGCAGAAACACTGGGATCAAGCCAAAACACGTCACATGCACACACATTTATTCCCAGTTGATATCATGACAGACAAAATTGCCATGGTGGGAACCTACCAGTCCCAACATGTCCCTCCTTCTCACTGCTGATAATTTGAAATTGTGAAACAAGACACACTGCACCAACAGTCGAAGTCAAAGAACAGTAGCTGATATGAGATCATGTGGTAACATGGTAACATTTAAACTGGAGCGCTATCACAGTATAGCAGGGGGAATTGAAAAACATACTTTTTGAATAGTGTCATAAATAAAGGCGCTCTTCTTGTCTGTAGTGCACAGCATGCACCACCAGAGCTCAGTCTCTGTTCTCTACTGGTGGAACAGGCCAATATGTTCTCATCCCAGTTCGTCACATGGAGCAGCTCAGTCAGTGACCTTCCGCATCTACTTATGGCATTTTGAATATGCTTCTGTGTCAGCTGTTTGTGCTGTAGAATGCACAACAAAACAAATGCACATGACGAGATGACGCAGCATGATCCTTGTGTTTACACAGCACGGACTGTCACTATGGTTAGGAGTTAACAGCAAAGGTTGGGTGAGGTTAGGTTTAGGCAAAAGAGGCACATGGTAAGGTGTAGGAAAAAAACCCACACACATCTACACGTAAAGAGAACTCTGGACTCATGAAAGTCAGTTGCCCTATGAGTGCACTCCTGCTTCTTATATTACGTGCTTACCGGCAGCGTTATTATCTGATGCTGCCCTCCAGTGTTTCACGCCGCCCATGCATGTTGCATGTGGACACACTCTGTCCCGTCTGGCCATTTGCCGGCGTATAACAACAACACTGGTTCTGTCCCAGTGCATTCTCACCTGACTGTTCAGTCATGTCCTGGTAAGATGCAGAAGGTGGCTTTTGGCGTCATGCTCATACGCTGGAAGAGCGGCACTACCTGACGTATTTGGAGTGAGAAGATGTTGATTTTGATAAGGCTGTGATTTTGTGACCAACACGCTGGCGGAAGAAAAGAACAAAGTAGCCCGTAGAACAAGGCAAGTTAGGGTTGTGGAGTGAGAACAGTCTGAATGTTTGCAGGGCTGTTTTCTCTGAAATTTTAGATGTAATTTGATCATGTTTGTCTTGAACTAGAGAAAGGTAAATGAACCAGTCAGCTTTTTTCATGCAAAATGTTGACATCTTGAGTGTGAGCATGTTGTGACCCTCTATTACCTACAGTTACCCATAACACCCTGCAGTTATACCACAGACCTTTACATGTAGGTCCAGCGTTACATAAAGAAAAAAAGGAAAGCTGGAATACAGATAAAAGACCAAACAGATGTGGTTAGGCTTGGGGCAAAGATGTTTAAATCCTGTGGAGCGAACTGCAATGTCCCTAGTTGGAGTAGCAGGGACCTTTGTTGCTCGTCATTCTTTTTCCCTTCCCAGAAAATGTCTAAAAAGAAATGTTTTAATGTGAATGAACATTTTGTTTCAAGACAGGAGCTGGTTTGTATAATTGTCTTTTGGCTGCACTGATTAAAAACTAAAACCTCCACGGGTTACATACGTGAGTACAGAATGACAATAAGAATTCACACTGTGCTCTACCTGAACACACCTTTGGCTCGCTCTCTCAGAACTCACACTTTGGAAATGTCAACAGTGAGCTGGGAGGACATCTGGGGATTGAGGGGCATCATAAATAAAATCAGGGAGTGGGTCTTTAACATAACATTTACCAGAGATGAATACGAATTTCTGAATTCATGCATTTTCTATGGCACACACAGCTCCAGGGTCTTCTCCTTTGCTGCTACTTACTATGCATTCATCCTGGCAACTGTTAACATCCCCTGCAGGCACTGGGAGGAAGGTTCAGATGTGACTTTAACAAAGCTGGAGGACTCTATCTGGGGGAAAGTACTGCTGCGAGTCATTGCAGCCTCTTCTTGTCTTGTCCTGTATGATCACTGCAAAAATCTTTTCGACAAATAGATAATGCTGCTTTACTGAATTCTTCATATTCATGAAGAATAGAACACAGAAACAAAAAGAAAAAGAAAAATACTGCTGTGCTGTAAAATGTTCCAAAAGGTAAGATCAGCCAGATTGAAGATTGGTTATGTCCAACACATTTCCATCCCAGTTTGCCACATGGTGCCACTCTGTCAGTGACTTCTACCTATGATGTTTTAAGTATCCTTATGTGTCAGCTTAGCTCCAGGATGCAGTTACTGTGATGTCAACAAATGCACATGGTGGGATGACACAGAGCAGACCTTACGTTTGCACAACAGAAAACAGCAAGGACCAACACAATGATTGGAATTAGGCAAAAAAGTCACAGGTGGTAAGGTTTAGGCAAAAGAGGCACATGGTAAGGTGTGGAGGAAAAAAACAAAAAACAAACTTATATCCACATAGGAAGTGAACTCTGGACTCCCATGTGAAAGTCGGTCGTTTACAGGATCCACTTCCCCGCACACCCACCCACCCTATAAGCACACTCACATTACTTTTTTTTCCAGCGGCATTATTAACAACCTGTTCTCATTCTGAACCTGTTAAATAAGCACTCTGTCAGTGCTTTTGGTGTACGAGTGTGACGCCAAAAGCCACCTTCCCAGTCCACATGCAGATGATAACACAGCCAAATCTATAAATGGAACTTACAAACCTTGTATAAAGGGTGCCTTACACACGTACTGAAGCAGTGTAGTATTGCACCTAAAGGTGAGGAACTTGTAAGAGACAAATGTATAAAGAACTTGAGAATAAAGCACTTAAGAAGAATGGTGAACACTGAAGTAGCAGAGGCCAACAATTACTGGCTTTTTTTTTTATCTAGCATGAGTCAAACCCCCAAAACACATAATCCTATTTCTCATAATTTGACCCAATAGAGTTTTTCATTAGATATACATCTTTTAAATGCCTCACCTCCAGTATTAATAATAGCCTTTCTGTTAAAGACTGAAGTCAAATAGAAAACAAAATATAAATGTAAAGTTACAGGGGAAAGAAAAACCCAACAAAAAACAACAAAAACTATTATTTTCCAGGCACAGTAATGCTTGTTGTAATAACAAGTCATGTCTATGGAAAATTAGGTGCGCCTTTAGTAGAAAGTGGTAGCTTTCATTATTCAGAAATGTAATAGTTATGGCAGAAATATCGAAAAAAGTGGAACAAGTTTTGTTTTATTATTGTTTCCAATACAAATCCCTCCAAAACTACTGACATATAAGTATCAGTGTTAGTATAAAAAGAGAGAGACTTAGAAGTGAGCAGTTCAGTTTGATGTTTACAAAGACCCCACCGCAAATTTTTCTTCACTATGATTTGCAGTTTTCCTCTTTCAACAAATGAGTCGGATATTGAGCCATTGTAGTTCTAAACTGAACCACTTTTCTAACCAAAGCGGTTTGAGACTTTTCTGGCATCAGCTCTACAGTTGATTTAAGGCTTTAGAGGACAATCCAGCTGATGAATATTTTACAGCGGTGAACATAGATGTGCAGTATTCTCTAACAGTGTCCATTAGTGGGTGGAAACTCACTCTGATCAGGTCAGCTTACTGGGCATAAGCGGGCCACGCTGTGGATGCAATGTGACGAGATATGAAGTGTGCTGTCTGTTAGGTGACTGATACATGCTATCCAGGCTAGATAGAAGGAAATTGCTGTTGTCCGTCTCATTTGCACTCATTGATCCATCTCAGGGCTGGAGGGAGGGAGAGAGAGAGAGACAGAGGAAGGGACAGGAATGGTTGATGCTGCCACGCTGGATGCAGGTGGAAGTCAGCAGCAGTCCAGAGCTTTTCATTACCCACACTGAACTCCATCTCAGCACAGTGTGGAGGGTCTGCTCTATAGGAGGGCAAGCACAGGAGTTTGGCAGCAATCGACTCAATTGCAGCAAAACACATTATGGATAGGGCTGGAGTATAATTCAGCATGGATTGTCTCTTCATATTAATACAGGGGCATTATACAGCAAGTAGTTATGACCAAGCAATCTGATTGGTCTGCAAAACATTTTGAATGTGCTCAAATCTGCATGACAACACTATGGAGCCCCTCTGGTGACATAATATTAAAAAAAAAAAAAAAAAGAAAAGAAAATTGCTAAGCAAGATAATTCAGTCATGGCCATAAGATAATTCAACTTCAGTAGTGGGATGGTTGTTTATGGAGCTGTCAGTTTAAGATTAAAGCTGTTTATTAATTATGAATAAATAAACAGCATCAATATTTTATATTCAAGAGCATAAACCTTTGTTGTTATTTCCATGGTGAATGTAGAGTCAATAATAATGCTTGGAGCTCATGTCTACGGGAAGCCAGATGTGTCACTAATGGAAATGCTAAATGAAAGAACGCAGTATGGAGCTGTCCGGGGTACTGAAACATGGAGTGGAGGAGAGAGAGAGAGATTTGTAAAGCTTCAGACAGTTGTTTGCAATGCCTCCCCCTGCACATGTTGAAGGAGAATGTGCATAAATTCACTTGCATGGTTAAATGATTTTTTTGTTTTTAATTAATGAAAAAAATGACCCCTCACAATTTTATTATTTATTGTTTATTTAACAGCACACTCAGGCACTTCATGGAAGTGACTACAATAATTATCTCGTGGCCACGCATTACTTTCTTGTTGCCACGAAGGTGAATGATTAATTATCTTTGATTTATTCAATGAATGGACCCCACCTGTTAAAATACCTATCGAATGCTTTAATGTCATTCTGTTTTCTCTCCATTCTTATCATTCTGATCTTTTCCTTGAGCCATCTCTGAAGCAGCAGGGTGTGGGAGATTTCCTGCTCTTGATCACTGCAGTACACTGTTTATAGGCAGCTGCAGGACAGAGTCGCCCATGTTTAGAAGGAGCAACCATGCGGCCTCCTGGTCAAGATATGTAAAAAAACTACGACACATGCCCAGAGTGACACAAGAGATGGAGCCCGTCAGAGTCTAAAGCACATTTCAGGACACAACTGTCGACATCACTGATGACATCAGTAAATTCACAATACCTGAAACTACAGTTAAATCATTCAAATCCCAGAAACCATGGATTACCACGGCCGTGTGGAGACCTGGGCAATTATAAAGCAGCAGCAGAATGTAAGAAGAGGACTAAATTACAGTGCACATGTTGAAAAAACTGACAGGATTACAAGGCTTATGAGCTAACATGTTTACAATAAGTATGCTTACATATGATGCTTAGTATAATGTTTGCTACGTTTACCATTAGTTTAGCCTGCTAGCATGCAAAAAATCTGTATTTGGTCATGAACTGAAGTATAAGACAATATAACATTCTGAAGTCATTATGGTGCTAAATTGGACAAAGGTAACTGACTGACGATTTACTTTGTTTATCTTTAAGCAGTTATACTCAATTTACGGCACGCAGACCAAATCTGACCCCCCAACCATTTTTACTGTGAAAATGGTTGGATTAAATGTCCTAAAATTCCTAGAAACGTGCTAAAATCCAAATGTCCTAAAATTCCTAGAAATGTGCTAAACTCCTAGAAATGTCATAAAATCCTAGAAACATGCTAAAATCATAATAATGCCTTAAAATCTTAGAATCATGCAAAAAAACATAAAAAGTCCTAAAATCATAGAAACATGCTAAAATCTTAGAAATGTCTTGAAATCCTAGAAACATAGATGGGGTTGCTGTGACTGGCCCCTGGCCTCTTGTCATTTGGCAAAAGTGGCCTCCAAAAAAGCAAGTTGAGTATCTCTGCCCTGGAGCAATGCTGCCATGCTGCTAAAAGTTAGCATGACATTACCGTGCAGGCCAACAATCAGTATGAATATTTGGCCCAGCTCTTGTATTGGGTAGTTAGCATCAGTATGCTGGCTGATTAACAAGGAGAGTAGTGTGGCCTACAGAAACACAAGCTTAAATGTCTAAACTGTTTGATTACAACGTGTCCTGAAACAATACACAGAAACACTGTAGCAATGGCAGCTTAGCAGCAATGATCAAGGAAACATCTCAAATAAAAGGAATCTCAGAGATCAGTACTATAAAAACTCATCATTTTCTTTGCATGATAGAAAAGAGGAACATGTCTTTTAAACATTAATTTGCAGCAAAGATAAATGAAAGAATGCTCGGCCTAATGGTGGCAGCCAGCCAGCAGCAGGGGGAGACAGTTTGTGTACAACGCCTTAAAGTGCCCCTAAGCAAGGCATGGTGCGCCAGCAGGGAGTCAGTCTTATTACACAGAGCCTTACACGGGATGTTAAGCTCTCCACAGCCTCAGCTCCTCATTGGTCCAGGAGGAGACTGGGAGCCACAAAGAAAGAGGGAGGCTCAAACCTCGTTCTCGCCCCACCTCATCTTTCTCCACCCGCGCAATCTCCCTAAAGCTCCCCTGCAGAACAGTGGAGGCAATATTTTGTGACAGAATCTCTCAGACTATTAGGCACCCAGAGGCACCTGTGGGAGTCATCTCTCTCCTCCCTCTCTCTCTCTCTCTCTCTCTCTCCCGGCAGCACAGCTGTTATCTCTCGGAGATGAACACTCACATGCTCACACATACATACGCGCACAATCATTCCCTCGTGCACATCCACCATTCAGACGACCCGAAACACACACACATGCACGCACGCACGCACGCACGCACGCACGCACGCACACACACACACACACACACACACACACACACACAGAATCATTCACCCATGCACATTCACCCTTATCTAAACACACACGCAGACTCACACATAAAGACACACATCGCCTCCGGCAATAGTAAACTCATCTTTGCTTTATTCTGCAATTCTTCAGTGCAGCAGCTACAACAGAAGAATCAGAGTGATGCATGTGTTAAAGAAACATAGAGGAACATGCAGAGAGAAATGACAGCAAAGAAAAATGAAATAATATCAGGTGAGGAAAGCAGTGCACTTTATGATTTCATTCACATCAGACTGAACGCAAACACTGGTGATGAGCACTAATGAAACGTGTTAAAAGGTAAGTTCACCCAAATAACCAACAGAAACAAATTATTTCATTTTTATCTGGAATGTAGTAATATGGATAGTTTTGGTTACATGTCCACTTGTATATGTGGTCTATGTATACTTCTAACTCAATACAGTGTTGAGGAATGGAACTTTGTTTTTTGGTGATCAAAACATCATTGTTTTTATAACCTGCTTGTCGTGCCCATTTTCATTCCAAGTTGTCAAATTTCATTTCAAGTTGTCAAATACCTCGTTTTTTTTCAGCGCCATGCCAAAAGCCACCTTTTGATGTGATGTGATACACAGCCATCACAGCAGCATCAGTTTGTAATGTGGCCGGGTGGAACCTTTTATGGTGTTATGATACATTGCAGGCTGTATGATATGCCTCTGCAGGCATCAGGTTTAAGCGATGCCGGTGACGGCAATATATCAGGAGCTGCAAAGCCCTTATAGTGGAGGCGGGAGGGGCAGAAGATGGGACCACCTAACCACAGGACTTTCACCCAGGAGTCTGTTGTTCACTTCCCTTATGAATGTAGAGCAAAAGCATGATTTTTTTTTGTTTGTTTGTTCCTTGATACAACCAGCTGTGCTTTTGTTGGCTTATCCCGACCATGTGCTTTTGTTTCCTAAATTGAATCTGACCATGTGCTTTTGTTGCCTTAGCCATCATTGTGCTTCTTTTGTCTAGACCAAACCACTTGCTTTTGTTGCCTAATCCTGACCATGTGCTTTTGTTGTCTAAACCTAGCTACGTGCTTTTGTTGATATTCTGGAATCAGTCACAGCATCCTGGAATGTCAACAGCAGATGCAGAAGGATATGCACATGCAAAAGTCCACTGACAAAGTGGCAATATGTGAGGATTTGGGATTACAATGCATTGTCTAGTCCTGCTAAGGGAAGCGTCTCTTCTAGAAATTATGCTTATTTTTTTTTAAAGATTTTTTTTGTGGCTTTTTTTTTTTGACAAGTAAGCTCTTTTAAGATTGCTCATGCTGAGGTTTCTTCTATTTTTTTTTCCCCCCATTATAGGGTTTTTGGGGGGAGTTTTCCTTAGTCAATGTGAGGGTCTAAGGACACAGGGATGTTTTATGCTGTTAAGCTAAATTGTGATTTGTGATAATGGGCTTTATAAATAAAATTGAACTGAATTGAATTAAAGTGAAAGGGGGAGAGAGAAGGGATTATATGCAGCAACGCTGTGGTCAAAGCCGCCGAAGCACAATTCTGAAGTATTCCAATCGAGACATTAGCACTTTTTCCAAGATGGTACCTGAATTGGCACATGCTCTGGCTTTGACCCCCAAGTGGAACAGCATAAATTCAAAGCCAGGCAAAATAAAAGAAGACGAAGGGAAGAAAACAAAACAAGATGAAGATACCAAGTAAAGTGTAGAGTATGTACAACATTTACAGTGCCAAAAAGTTATTCATGTTGTCACCGTTCAACATGCAACCCGTTTGTTGCTTGATAACTTGTTTGGTATGTGACATATTAGGTTAATTTTAAAAAGGTCCAGTAGCAGCTAGCTGAAAGGGGACACCACATACTGTGGTGGAGTTAGGCATACTAAGAGATTCATAAAAAGAGATTCAAAAAAGTTAAGTCTGAGGAAGAGCATTTTGGCTCGAAACGTCTTTTTCGCAGAATAAAATCCTTTAAGGGGAGCTCCCCGGTGTGCAGACCTCTATCTTTTCACATTGGAGTTGGACATACTTCCATCAATAAATAGATTCCCTCCCCCGGTGCTGGTATACTGGAACAAGGACAGTAGTCCAATTAAATGGACTAATCAAACTATACCGTAGCTCCACTTAACTGTGCATGAAAATACACTGACTGTGTTTATGGGACTATTTATAATGATTAAAATCTCACGTTTAAAAGTGGTAACCTGACATTTATATTTCAGCACTCTTGCTTTAATCAGGGTGTGTGGCCATGTTATAATGACCTTATTTCAGTGGTTCATTTTTCTTTATCGTGTTGCAGACCCAGACTTTGGTCTCAACTAACTCTTTTCTCCTAACCTTTTGTTCTATTTGTTCTATATTCAGACATTATATTATATGCACATTAGTGTTGCATCCTCAGAGTTCTAACACTTTGGTCACAGCCCTGTGAGAAGACAGAGGTTTGCCGTGTGATCCAGGCTGCAGCAGAGGAATAGAGTTCTCCTAAATGATGTGGTTATGGAGAGAAATCCCATTATCCGGCTACTGGGAGATGCGGAACTGCACAGAGGTGTTGATTTGCTGTCAAAGGTGAGCATTAAGGCTGCACAGTTTTCACCTCTGTCTACACTCACCTGAGGGAGGGTGGAGGTGTAAATATATTTGGTGGCTCTATTAGAGGATGATGAGTCAAAGGGTGTTTCTAATAGATGCGGCTTAGCTCGCTTTCATCACGACTTGGATCGATACATGGGGAAGATATTAAATTAACTGACTAATCCAAAGTATTTGGTCAGATGCGGTTTCAGTGTAAATGTACTGGATTGATCAGTGTTTTACAATCAGACGTGGTGAAAAAAAAACCAAATACAACTCCAAGGTATGAATTCTCCTCTAGTCCACTTTATGTGAAGTTGTAGTTACTGATTACTTAGTAAATTCAAAGTTTACACACAAACTATATGATATGATTAAATGAATACTGCAAATTCAAATAAAACTTTTGGAAGCCTAGCAGAGTATTAAAATCAATCGCTTTTTCAGTCCACTACACACATTTTGTTGAAATAAAAATGACCGAGCTAAGATAAAAAAAACATAAAAGTCTTATTAGATTAAAACAGATGGTTACAACGTTTTTCCTAAATTAGCAGTTAAAAAATTGTAATAAAATGCAAAATATGTATATATTTAAAATCGCAATAATATTGTATTGTGACATAAGTGTCGTGATTATATCATATTGTGGGGCCTCTGGTGATTCCCATCCCTATATAATATATTAAATCCCTGAAAACAAAGCAACACACTTGTTAGCCCCTCATGACAGACTGTTGAAAAACTCATCTAAATCAGTCAATCCAAATGCATTTGTCTTGGTATTGGTCAGAATATCTTTAAACAAATCAAAGGGAGCTAAGGACAATAGGCAGTGCTATAAAGCCAATGAAAACACATCTTCTACATGAGCAAAGTATCAGACGACACCACAACAAACATAGCTATAGACACATACAGAAATCAGTGTCACTGACCTCGAATTATAATCTCACGCCTTCAGGGAGAAGATCTTTATAAACTAAAGGATGAATCGCCTTGGTTAGTTTTTCCTCTACTCATCACTCTCTCATATCCTCCCAATTAAGTTGCACAGAGCACAGCCTGCATTTATCAGACAGCTTTTGCTTGTCTTTATGACTCTCTACATAGAGCTGGTGTTTTATTTGGGTGAATATGTGCTATACTGATGAGCCCTAACATTACAGCCACTGACAGGTGAACTAAATTGCATTGATCATCTTGTTACAATGCAATACTCTGCTTGGAAACCTTGGGTCCAAGCATTTATCTGATGCCACTTGATATGCACCAACCACCCAAACTATGATGCAAACTAAATACACCCCCCTTAGCAGGACATTGTACCGTGCCACTGAGCAAAAACAGTTCAGGAATAGCCAAAGGAATATGAAAAAAAGCTCAAGACATTAACCTGCCCTCCAGAATTCCCCAGATTCCAATCCACAGCTTTGGCAGCGGTTCTTTTGAGTCATGTGGGTTGCGAGGTATGGCCTCAATGAATCTGACTTGTTCTTGCACACCCAATAGATGCTTGATCGAACTGGTATCTGGGGATTAGGTCAGGTTGATGACTTGATTCCTTTGGATGTGACATTCACATCTTTGGACTTTGGCTTGGCACGTTGTGTTTTGGTATGTGGTAATTGTCAAGTGCCATCCACATAAATGCGAGGACCCAAGATTCCTCAACAGGACATTGCATTTTAACAAGATGGGCGATGTCATTTACTTTACCTGACAGTGATTTTAATGTTGTGGTCATTTGGTGTATGTTTCAGGCAGAAGTTAACCAAATGGCTTTTTAATCTTTGATTGTTCAGACCATTCTCATTATCAGAATCACCATCAACAGGTCATGACAGTCACTATAATGCAGCATCAGCACCAGCACCATGAAGGCTGATTCTGCCATATGGCACACAAGTACAATATCAATATTGTCATCATTAATACTTTAAATTACAAATCTATGGCAATATGTGATACTGAGAGCAACTGACATAGTACAAAGAGAAATAACTCAAAGTGTGGATGAAAGTTGAGGCTGGTGAGTCAAACAGACAAAAAACTGTTCTTGTCACCTGTGAAATAATGTATTGTTACATTACTTGTAGGTATGTTAAGTTCTTGCATCACATTTATGTCATGTTATTTACTTACTTTAACCTAAAACATAATGTTTTTGCTAAACCTTACAAAGTAGTGCTAACTATGTGTTGCAATGTGTTTCACCAAAGAGGCAGCTGTGTGTCACATACAAAAGCTTAAAGGATATTGTGCGTCTCTACGAGACGCCAAGGTTACATGACAAAATGTCAGTACTTTACTAATAATCATTTTATTATTTACCCACCATTATTTTATTAGTCCTGGTCTGTTATTGAAACTCTAATTTTCCCAAGTATTTTTAAGATTCACTGACAGACAAAATGTTAAGCTGGAGATTTATGGTGCAATACTGTGAGTGGTTGGTTAAAGTAAACCAAAGCTCCATTCAGATGGGATTACTGAAGATTAATTATTTGTAATTACTATTTCCTAATTTGAATCCAGCTGGCTGATCATGTCAGTGATTCTCCTCCTCAACCACGGTTTTAATTTCAGCCCCAAATGCTGCGTGTATTGAGCTCACTCAGAGGTGGTCTGATAACTCTGCTGTCGCTCCACAGAGGCTCCTCTGGGTTTCAGCTCATTTTCACATGCTTTACTCACCAATTGTGCCACTTCCCCAGTGGCAACCAGTACACTGTTTAATTTCTGTCTGTGAGAGTAAAGACAGGTGACATGGAGACATTCAAAGAATAATTATGGGTATTTTAAACCCTTTTTTTGTCACTGTGACAATTGATTGTGTTGAAAAATATTGCAATTTTAATTGTGCAGTAATTTATGGTTTTGGAGTGCAGCTCTCTATTACCCACTTAAAGACCAACTTATAGGTTCAAGACCCCAGTGAATCATGAGTAGGAAAATGATGTTGATTTTTTTAAAATTAAGAATTTAATTTCATTGTATTTAAATTTTTGTTTAAATCCTTGCTGTAAAAAGGACTGATATCGATAACCACTGTGTTATGAAGAGTCTACATACAGACCCTCGTGCTCCTTCTATTATGTTGTTACTGGCAGTATTTCAACCTGACACCGTCCTATCCCAGTGGCCTGCCTGGTAGTACAACTACACTGGTCTCTCATATTATTTATTTGTAAGAACCATTTGGTGGTTTACAATGACACTATATTCCTAAGAAAGTTCATAAGATTGCATGCAAACCTATTCTGTTCTCTGAGCCTTGTGACAGTGGCTTGCATTCTCTCTGTACTCTGCCTCACACCTAATGGACAGGACAGGACGAGCCCTGCAGCTTATTTTTGAGCTACTTGGAGCTTAGATAGATCTATTTTGACTGCACCAAACCAGACTGCTGAGCAGTAATCAAGGTGAGATAAACCTAGAGCCTGTGTCACTAGTGCTGTGGAGGCAGGGTAAAGAAAAGAGGAAAATCTCTTAATGTATGATAATGTTATACTTGTTTTGTTAACAGTATTTTCAGTATGTTTCTGCCATGGTAGCTACCCATCGAGGTGACACGAAAACAATTTGCTGCTTAAAGCTGTTTATTATCTGAGCATTTGAGTGATAGCCAGACGGCACCTGATGCATCCACACACAGGAAGCAAATGCTGGATTCCAGCATAAAAGTCAGTTGTTTCTGGGACCAATCCACCTCCCCATCCACTTGCCCACACTCACACTCCTTATAATTTGTGATTAGTGGCAGGGTTATAGCCTGATGCTGTCCTTCAGCGTGTCATGCATGTGACCACTTCTGTACGGCCGCCCTCTCAGGTGACGCTGCCTGTGCGCAATGGACACGCCCAGTGCCATCCAGCCATCCAGCATACTATAATAACAACGCCACCAGTCATATCTAAGTGTTCTCTCATCTGATGCTGTTTAGCTGCATTCAAGTAAGACAAGGAAGTTGGCCTTTAACATCACAGTAGTACGCCTTAAGCACTGACAGAGCAAATGTATATGACGAGATTGGAGTGAGAATAGGTTGACCCAGCCTATAGGGACTTTCCAGCTCCTTCAAACCGCTCATTCCAAACTCGTCACATAGCTGTGCTCTGTCAGTTCTTTCATGCCTGGTGCCATCCAGCCAGCGACCAGCGTATAATAACAATGCCACTGGTTCTGTCCAAGTGTGTCCAGCCATGTTCTGGTTGTATGCTTTAGGTTGCTTTGGCATCACACATGTAAACCAAAAGCACTGGCAGAGCTGAAATTCAGAGTGAGACTGGGCTGACCTACCCTATAGCGTCTTTCCAGCTCCTTCAAACCGCTCTCATTCCAAACTCATCAAAAAGGTAGCTCTGCTCTGTCAGTACTTTCGGCATACAAATGTGACATCATATGGGCTGGTTGAGCCTAAAGATAGCCACCTGCAGCGTTATCCCACCATGTGTATTTGTTGTCATCAAAATAACGGCATCCTGGAACATCAACAGCAGATGAAGAGGGTTACCTGAAACTTAGTATTTAGACGCAGAAGTCCACTGACAAACCTGCCATATGCGACAACTTGGGATGAGAACGTGTTAAACCATGCATGCCCCTGTTGGGTAATCCAAAGCATGTGCTTTTGGTGCCTAAACAAAGCCCTGCCCTGCATTTGTTGACATCACAGCAGCAGCATCCTGAAACATAAAGAGCAGACACATAAGGACACCTTCAGCATAATATGCAAATGCAGAAGCCCACTGCAAAGTGGCAACATGTGACAGCTTGGGATAAGAATGTGTTGCAATGAAACATTTTTTTTTCCTTTTTGACTCTTGTACAAGTAGGAACTGCTGTAAAAGGCTTTTTGATGCCCCTTGTGGCTGGTGGTGAATAAACAACCACTCTTACGAGCATTCCCAGTCCATACCAGGGCAGTCACAGTGTTAAACCCACTTGAACATGCCAGGACTCGACACACCCTCAACATCATGCAAGTGCAAAAGCCAACAAGCTACCTGAGACACATGGGTGGTTTTGTCTGTCCCCACAGAGCACAAAATCAAACCAACCAGCTTTGTTCCTTTAAATCCAAATCAAACCAAACAACAAAGAGAGTGAGCAGCACTCCCTGTGGTCGCTGCAAAACAGCAACTTCAACACAACACATTGCCAACACACCAGCAGCATCTGAAGCGGTGAATGAACCACAGAAGGCTTTGGTGTTGTCACTGTCTGTTGTTTTACCTCATGTCTCACTGACAGTCACCACTTCACAACAAGAACCTGGCAACAACAGGTTGTGGATTATGACTTTAATGAAGCATTAATATGTCTCCACCACCTCCGGCTTCTGCTGCTGTTCACTGAGACAGAGAGAGCGAGAGAGAAAGAAAAAGACAGAGAGGGGAAGGTTCGAAAAATGGAGAGAGAGAAAGAGGACAAGAAAAGCACTGTAACATATGAGGAGAAAAAGAGAGCTACTTGCATCTCCTCCAGTCGAGCAGGCTCTGGAGGTTTAAATGATTGTCGTGGGGCAGACGTCTGCTGCACTCATATTAAACAACAGCTTGTCTGCAGAAATAAGCTGCAGGGCTATTGGTTTACTCTCCATCTCCATCCCTCGCTCCTTCTTCTACCCTCCATTCGGTGTATTTGTGTGTGTGTGTGTGTGTGTGTGTGTGTGTGTGTGTGTGTGTGCGCGCGCGCGTGCGTGCAGAAATATTGTACTACTTGTGTGTTTTGTGTGCATGTACAGTACCAGTGGATGTGTGTGTTGCAGCACGTGTATTCATTTCTGCATTTCTTTGTTTTTTTAGTGCATGTGTGTGTCCATGAACAGTGTGTGTGCACTTGAAAATGTGTCTTTGTGTGTGTGCGTGCTACAGTGTGCGTGTTATGGGCTTTTTCCAAATACACACAGTGACTCCCATGTGCCCGGCTATTGATTTAGAAATGACCGGCCTGCTCACTCACACCATCTGCTCTGCTAACGAAGAACGACAGAGAGAGGGAGAGAGACAGTGAATGAGATATTCTCCCGGTCTGTTTCTCTCCATACTGCATTTTTAAAATGAGACAAACAATTAAAGGAAAAGGAACAAAAGAAAGCTGGTGTGTGGGCTAGTGGTAATGCAATGCTGCTGTTGTGATGGAGAGGTTGCAGGTTGACCTGCAGGGTCACTTTTGATTAGATTTTTTAAAAATCTGGACAAGTCAGGATAGAGAGAAATAGCTGTGGTCTGTTGTTTTGGAATGATGAAAATATGAAAAACATGTCTAAAACAGGAAGTTTTACAATATAGTAGATACTGAAAGCAGAAAGTCTGTTTATTTTTGTCATAAGGAAAAAAAATAACCACAAGTTTACACCCATTTCCACCTGGTATTAATTTGGATTTTTCTGTATTTTTATATGTGATCATCTGTCAATCTGCAGATCAGGTCGGCAAAGCTGGCACACTTCTGATCTAATTCTAATCATTAGAATTTCAAACTATGAGATGGCCTTCTCTCTTGTGTTGTTGACACCCAGTGGCGTATCATACTGCCACAAAAAGTGGCTTTTGGTGTCACTGACTGTGGGCACCTGTGGTTTTGGGCATTAGTGTCTAAAACCAAAATGTCTGACCAAGCAGCAGCATTTTATGACATGGGAATGAGAATGGGTTGTGCTTCGCCGAGTTTCATAGCTTGCAGTGCAAATTGCAACACTTCTGTGTTACAACACTACTCTCTCCATTCAAAAACAACTCTGACACTGATGTTGTGTTTTTATCAATGTTACTGTGAATAATGTTACTGTGACCAATAGAGATACCTCATACAGCTGTTTTCCTGTAATCTGAAACAAAGTCGGAAAATGTTCACTTTGCATTAACATGGAAAATAGAAGCAGAGCAAGAAAAAATGTATTTTTCCTAAAACACAATAAAGCAGCATTATGAAACAGAGGGGATTAGAGTAACAGGCCTGTCTCTGCTCAGCCTGTCTCAGATAAATCCTCAGTGTTCTCCTGTTGCTCTGTTGCTTTAAGAGTTCTCCACAGGCAACCACTGTAGTATCCTGATACATGAGTGTAATCCTGCATGTACACTGTACTCCAGCAGTATTCCTGTCAGGTGCTGCTGTGGCCCCTCTGCTCCATATTAGAGACAGCTCCACATCTGGCAACACA
The DNA here is from genome assembly GCF_026936395.1 of Plectropomus leopardus. Taxonomy (NCBI): domain Eukaryota; kingdom Metazoa; phylum Chordata; class Actinopteri; order Perciformes; family Serranidae; genus Plectropomus; species Plectropomus leopardus. The sequence goes on from NC_142196.1 coordinate 2,456,069, forward strand.
CTTATTTAGCTGATAAAAGGGGCTGTGGGTGGGGGTGTTGTAAGCTTTGTGTGTGCGCGGACATTCCCACATGTTCGCGTGTGTTTACGTGTGTGAGTATCAATAGAGATGCTACATACAGGTTGGCATAGTGTGTTTTATCCCCTTTGACAGGCTGTGTTGAATATTACATGCATCCCATGGCGTTAGCTGTTAAAAACTGAAGCTATGTTCCATGTAATATTCATCCAGCAGAGCCTGAGCAGGATCAGCAGCCCACAGCATAAGCTTTAGATTCACTTCCATTCACACTCACAATGAGCTGATACACAAGCATGATGAAAGATGCATTAAAGGTAAGAGGCATGATGTTGCATACTAATGTTTCGATAGGGAAACCACAAAGAATATTGCCTGCACAACACACACTGGGAGCAATGTGTGTGTTGTTTGTGTCTTCTTCCTCTCCTGCTTTCCCCCCGGTCTTCTTTTTAGCTGCCTCCCTCCTCCTTCCCCCCGTGCCTCCCCCAGTGGACGTCTGTCTGCAGCTTGTTATCCGTTGGAGTGTGACAGTGTGATAATCCATGCCGATGTGTGCCGCTGACCCTGTGATGTGCTCCAAGACCTGCCTGCCTCTGTGTGTGTGTGTGTGTGTGTGTGTGTGTGTGTGTGTATGTGTATCTGAGGGGAACATTGCTTGGATATTTGTTGTGTGTGTGCGTGTCTGTGTGTCTGTGTGTCTGTGTGTACACAAGTGTGCATTCTGATGTACGGCAGCATCCGGATGCTTCTTTTTCTTGTTGCTTATCAGGCGCGCAGGGCGATGCATATGTTGCTTCAGTCAGTCAGGGTGTGGGGGAGCTGGCCGTTTGATATTTAATCTACGCGGCGTGAGACTTTGCACAGGCCGCTTTCACATTTAGCCCAGCTCACACACACACACACACACACACAGATCTTACTGTCATCTTTAACTCACGGCCCATCCAGCCACAGAGGAAGACGAGGTTGCCACTCCAGTCAGTCAAATGTGGCTATTTGCTGACACAGCAGTATTCACATGAAGCTTTTTGGTCGTAATATATGTTGTTGTCATGTTCCTGCAAAACAGGCCCCACCAACATTTTTCAAAAGATACTCCTGCAGTATTCAGCTTAAGCATGACATTATGTTTAATGAATCACAACTAAACTTCACACAGAATGCAAGTATCGACAGGTTTGTGGGTACATTTTTTCCTTAATTCCCCGATATTAGTAACTAATTTCAAACTACAGATTTACAAAATCACATTGCAACATCAAAAGGAATCTTGTGAGCTGATAAAAGATGACTTTAATGGAATCTCTGCCCTACTAATTTGTGAGCAGTTTGAAAAGCGGGGCTGATTGATGAACTTTTGAGGGCTCCGGAGCTTCGACCATATTCTATAGCGACCAATCGATGCTTTGGTCACCCACTGTCAGGTGAATGGGTGAGTTGGATGAGAGGTATAAAAATTTAACAGACTAATATAATACACTGGACACATATTGTTGTACTCATAAATGTGTTGTTTTTTTTTTACTGTACACACTATAAAGTATCACAACCACTGACAAGCAGTCGGAGGCACACCGGGCTCTCTCTCACCTGTTGTTAAGTGCATGGTCTGTCCCTCTCACCTGTCTCACCCACTCAAACCTCCTCCAACAACAGTATGGCACACTGACTCTACTTAATTAATCCAAACTCTGTGTTTGAACAGAGCCAGTCTCTCTTCCTGCTCACCCACCATTAACTTTAGCACAGCTAGCTATAGAGTGCCCTAAGGATGACATTCTTCTGCAAGCTGATGCAAAAGTTAGCATCACCCTGGTTCCCTCGTGAAAAAGCCTTCAGGATTTTTCCATTGGGTTTTGGATCTTTGCAGAAAATAAATTCTGTGATAAACAAACATTGTAATACTGAGATGTTTTGTTCAATTTTTTGTACAAATGAACACCACGTTTAGGATTTCTGAAACCTAAATGCATCGGCAGAAGTAAAAAATTTAGGTTAGGCCATAAACAAAAGACACCATATTCACGACTAAACATCGCCACCACAACAAAGCTGCAAAGCCTTTTTCGTCATGGTTTGGCGTGATGACATTCTGTAGTTTCAGTTAGCCCCTTGTTTTTTTAAGACACATAAAAGCTTCAAAGTTTACAGTGGGGTATTTACTGACATACTTTATATCGTAGAACAAAACAAAGTTTCTTCGGCTTGTGTTAACCACAGACCGATAGAAATAAACCTAATGGAAACATGTCAGTTACCAAAAAAGCTCCCATTTATCACAAAAAACGTTTCCATGCATAAGGTGGTATTTCAGGTGATTTGAAAAAGCCATATTTTGCAAAACTGTGATGGAATTTTTTTTTTTTTGGGCTTTTCTATGTCACATGATGGTATGGCTATTTGCTTGTTAGGAGGAACTGGCTCCTTCATGATGCAGCAGGAGCTACAAGAGCTGTTACTGCATCGCTTAACTCTTCAGAAGTTGAGCAAATCATCCAGAAGTTTTGAATCCACAATTCCTCTGTAAACTGCCTAATGTCCTGACTCTACGGTCAGTTATCTGGCATGTCAGCTCTTCCACATGGCTGCTTTCAAAAGATCTGCTTTCCACTGAAGCCAGCTGGTTTTATATATCTATTACAAGCATTCTGTTAACATTTTACTTTACACCTCCGTAATTTCCTTAGACTTTGCCCGGACATGTCCTGGAGTGAACTGTGTCACTTGGTTCTAATTAGCGGGACTTTCCTTGAAAGAAAAGCTCAGTTTAAACCTTTTTATTAATGATTAATTTATGATAAGAAACTTGAATTGCATTTCACATTTTTTTGTATATTCAAAAGACTATCTTGGTTACACAAGCAATTAATTGGAATTAATTAATTGGACATGTTCTAATTGAACACACTCTCGATTTTCCTTCTAATTACTACCCCATTAATTTCAGATAATGTCTTGGAAATTGTTAGGAATTTATTTTAAATTTCAAATATTGCATATCATTACGATATTGACTTGGCAACATCAGACATTAAAAAAGCATTTGTCTTTACAAAAAGACTCATAGCAGGAGGACAGAAAACAACAAGTATGTCCCCTTTTAATTCCTTTGGTTTTGCATTTTACAGCCTGTATGTATCCTGCACAGACTAACATGGTAAATAATGTGTGACTGCAAAAGCATTTAACCAATAGGACACTATATATTTTTATACTGCTTAATATGTCAGGTTAAATATTGACAATATTGGCAATGAAGCACAGCCAAAGGCTGGCTACTTCTCTTTTTCGCAATGAGTGGTAATATTAGTTCATGTTATTTCCATCACTGTTGTTTGTTAACCCTTGGATCAACATCAATTTTGTTTTGCTGCATTCAGACACCTTTCACAAGCATTTTAAATCTCTGAAACCCGAGAAAACTTGGTTTGATTTATTTTTAAAACATAAAAGTTGCAATAAGTAACTTCACATGAAAGCCCCCACAAACTGCACAAAAAAAATGTGAAAATTGACAAGATAATGGACTGAAAATGATTCAGTATTATCAAAAAGCTAGGAAACTGTCCAGAAAACTGTGCTTAAAATTATGTTACAGATTTTTGCTTCATGAGTTTGCTTTTTGGTTTTTGCTTATTTTTAGGTAGTTGTCTTGTAACTTTTTTTAATTAATTTCTTGTTCATTTTTGCGCTATTTCTTGCTGACATGCTTATTGCCTTCTTCATGTTTTATTTATTTTTTTTTTTTTTTAGAAATCCAACCAACATGCTCAGGTTTCAAAGAGTTAAACAGTAAAAAGAAACCTGCTCTGTAATGTCAAATTTTAAGGAATGTATCCATGTATAAATTTGAAGGATACTGTTTTATTTGTAAGGTTTTTATTATTAATATTAATATTAATATTAATATTAATATTAATATTAATATTAATATTAATATTATTATTATTAATATTATTATTAATATTATTATTATGTTAATTTTAGATAATATTTTTGTAACCTTAGTAATTTATTGCTCATTTTTGGGCCATTTCGTGTTAAGTTGCTCATTGCCTTCTTCCCACATTTTTTTAGAAGAAATCCAGCCAATATGCTCAGGTTTCAAAAGGTGAAATCATTCCTCGCAGCAAATATCAGTGGCAACATGTGTGCGTTGTGTCATCAATTAATAATCACCTGTAGAGTCATGTGATGCGGATGCCCATACATGTTGTTGCATGCATCATTTTTATTCATTAAATCCATCCCATAATCAGATTCCTGCAGTAATTCCCTCTTATTTTGACTTCACCTTTTTTGCCACAAACACCACAGAGATGGAGCTTTTTAAAAATTTCATTTCGCTCACAAATTAATTTCCAGCCTCTATTTAATTAGACTGCAATGCCCAGCTTTACATTTCAGCTAATTAAGATAACCTGGACACACACATGTACTCGCACAGAACACACTTGGAGTGAACCCAACAGGAATGGAAATCTGGTTATGGTTATTATCGTCATGGAAACCATCTGACAGCGAGCATAAAGCTTTCTCTCTTTCTCTCTCTCTCTGGACTGCGGGGAGAATCGGCCCAAAGTAAAGGCATTACTGTGTTGGACTGCTTCCAAGCATTCACTCCTCCCTCTCTCTCTCTCTCTCTCTCTCTCACACACACACACACACACATACACACGAAAATGTACACGTAGGCATGGTTTTAGGTTCAGTCACAAAAATACTGCACTCCTCGTCCACTCCTGCTGTGAACACAAAACCAGAGCCTCCTCTGCTGGTGACAAGTGGAACTGCACACACCAAACCTGACCTGACTTCCACACACACTAACACCATCATCATCATCATAATCATCATCATCATCATCATCATCATCATCATCATCATCTTCGTCATCATCATCATCATCTTCATCATCATCATCATCATCATCATCATCATCACTATCACCATCACCATCACCATCACCATCATTGTCAGACCATTTAATTTGACTTTAATGCAACTAACCTTCAAACAATCAAAATCTCTTTCCCCCCTCAAGTTGACAAGTTCATGTTATCCCACACGGTCTGACAGCTGGTGTGTGTGTGTGTAATTCCAGCTCTACATCAAAGCTATGCACTCTGCAGTGAGTGAAAAACTAACACTCTTTGCCTTTATGTCTTTTGTAGCTGCACTGTTCACGTGAATCAGTTTATACACATTTCTACAAAATTAAGCTTGAAATATTTCATGTCTTTGCACACTTTGGGACCTTCACTAGAATTGAAAGTTAGGTCTGTGCGTTTAAATGATGTTTGACGGCACAGAATGGGGCTGTTGTGACTGAGCCACTGTTAGATAATGAATTGAGTCTTCAGAGCCAGTGGTTGGTTTCATGAAGCACCTGAAGATTTTCCCAACAATGCACAAAATTGGTGGCATGGAAAAACTCCATACAAATCATAGAATAGCGTTACCAATGTGAGTTATGTTTATATGTTTAGTTTTCATTTGCCAAAGTTCGTCTTTACACTGCTGGTATATTACAGCTGATACATTAATCTGTTAGTATTTATCACTGATAATATTCAATCAGTCTAATTCATTTCAGATTGATTTGTCCAAAAAACTAAAATTATTTATGTATCTCCTTCTGACACAGTTGGTCCTAAAAATTGTTGTTGATTATAATGTTTAAATCTGTTGCATTAAGTCTAAAGTTTCAGAGCTGCAGAATGAACAGCTGTCGCGTCAGAAATAAATAAGTTGATAAAATATGCAGGTCATATTTACTTGTGCATTCACACAATTAGTCATTTTCAAATGTGTTCCTCTCTCACCTCAACTGAAGCATGTGTAGCTTTTTGCTGTGATGCTTTCTTAATGTTCATCAAAGGTGAAGTTGGCAGAACAGATCAATCATGTTTTAGTGTCAAATGACGCATTCTTTTTTTCTGTAAATGCACTCAGAGCCTGAGACAGAGAAAGGTGGTAATCACCTTTGTAGTACCTTTTGTCTCCAACACATTGTCATCCTAACTCGTCCAACACATTCTCACTCCAAACTCGTTATACGGTGCCTCTCTGTCAGTAACCTTCTGCGTCTACTCATGACGTTTTGGTATCCTTCTGCATGAGCTGTTTACGCTCCGGGATGCTGTAACTGTGTTGTTAACATGCACACATGGTGGGATGACACACCACAGCACAGGGCAACCAACCCTGACTGTCACGATAGTTGGAACTAGGCAACAAAGTCACAGACGGTTAGGCTTAGGCAAAAAAGGCTCATGGTAAGGTGTAGAAAAAAAAACACAAAACAAACACACACTCACAGGAAGCGATCTCCAGACATCTGCATGAAAGTCAGTTGTTTGTGTGACCCCTCCTGCCCTCCCTATAAGCACACTCATGCTCCCTATATAATGTGATAACCAGCAGTGTTATTACCTGATGCTGTCCTTAAGCATTTCATGGGCATGTTACCAGTTCTGTCCGTCTGCGTTCTCAAGTGATGCCGCATGTGCACTTTTATGTCGACACACTGTTTGCTAGCTAGCCAACCACCAGTGTATATTAACAGCGCCACTGGTTCTGTCCACGCATGTTCTCATCTGACGCCGCCCAGCCGCATTCCAGTTGGCCGTGGAAGGTGATGATTGCAGTCACGCTCATATGCTGAAAGCACTGACAAAGTGGACATATTTCACAAGTTCTGAGTGAGAACGGGCCACCATAAGTTACCCACTATAGTATTGTTGTAAAAATAAATAATACTGAAGTAAGCACTCAAGCATCTTTTCTGTAGTTATATCTCTGAGTAGACAACTGATAAGTAAGTGGTTTGTTTCCATGACAAGTGCCATATTTCACAGATTCAGATCATCTGATGCAAGGCAATGTGGGGCCGTAGTCAGATGCTTGCTTGAAGTTAGGACACAGCGCAAGTGGAAAAATAAGATTTCACAAGAAGTCATTAAATGGTGCCGCTCTGTAAGGACCTTCCTTCCTGACCTTCCTATGAAAGCGTTTTATGCGCACGCAAACAGCTCTATCTGGCTGTGTTCTCACATGACTTTACCCGTGTTTGTTGCATGCGGATGCGCCTAGTGCCATCCAGCCGTATGCCAGCATACAATAACAAAGCCACCAGTTCTGTCCAACTGCGTTCTCATCAGTCGTGCTCAGGTTAGACGTGGAGGGCGGCGTCACTCTTGTATGCCGAAAGCACTGAGAGAGCCGATATATTTGACGAGTTTGGAGTGAAATGGGGCTGGTCTTCCTCAGAATGTATATGAGGATTTGATTTGACACTGTATCTGAACTCCTTGTGACAGAAACATATAAGTGTAAGGAGATGGAGAATTAAAGAAATTAATTCACATTACTACAAAATATATCTTAAAAACTGCCAACTGGAGTCATAATACCCAATTCTGCACTCCCTCACTGCCGCACACACAGATACCTGCTCACACATGACGTCAACACAATTATTACACACTCACACACACACTCACAGTCCACACCTGGCAGTGACAGTAACTGTACTGTGTGTTAGTGTGAGGTCAGTAATCAGGCCCAGATGAGGGAGCTGTTAATTATATGTAATCACTTTGGCTCCTTCTTGCCTCATTCATACAGGACTGTCTGTGATCCTGCACAGTTGTCGAACAACACAAGACACATGGTTAAAACGTGAGCGACATGACGCTGGCTGCAGACAAACTTCAGCCTGAGCCCTGAGTTTTACATCTCAGATGTTCAGCAGATGCTGGGATATCCAGGCAGGCTTACATTAAAGAGATTGGAAATTTTATTGCAAATGCCTGCTGAGGAAAAATCACAGATGAGGATTTGGAGTTGGGCTGAGCCTCTGAGCAGCTCAAGTGATGTGAAAAAAAAGAGCTGAAATGTATCATTCAGTTCCTCGTGGAGAAAGAGAGCTTTGCCAACCAAAGCCTTCAGTTACCTGCAGTACTTTCTTTGAAAATGTTCAAACATTTGTTTTCATGTTTTACTGCCAGCAGTAAAGAACTCAGACATCTAATTTAAATGGTGTCAAGAAGAGAAAAAACAGGACAGTGGCTGCGTGATTTCTGAGACACATATACCAATAACAAACTTTTTTTTTTTTAAAGTAAAGTATAATTTGAACATTATTGAATTAAGTGAGTGCACAAGCCAAACATGGAATGTTATAATGGTTTGAAGAAGTTTTTCTTCTTTAAATGTAACTCTTAAAGGCCTATACCATCAAATCAGATATTTTTTTAAACCTATTACTGACAAACAATCATGTAAAAACTGAAAGAAATTTGTTTTAACTTAAAAATGTTAGTTTCCGGGCTACCTTTAATTTTTAAGTCGACAGAAATTAAGAAGACAAGTTAATCTTTACAAAATTACCTCAACAAGTCAACAGTTCAGTCACCTGAACATTTTAAGGCAGCCTAGACACTGACCTTTTTTAAGTTAAAACAAATGGTCATTTTATTACAATGCAAATATGAATATACAAATTCAGCAAACTTTTCAACCCGACAGTTTTTCCCTTTAGTTCATTTGGATCTGGATCAGTTGTTTCCTTTTAGTTCCAGTTTGTTTGGTGTTAACACTGTGAACTGAAAGGGAACTCATTCATTTTGTTGATGCCATCTAGCATCATCTAAATTAACTACATGGACATACATGGGGAAATCAAAGTTCTGAAGGCAGCACTTCACTGGAGCTCATGGGTATTTGTTATCTCTGATGTCTCAAGTACCTCAACAAGAAGTGACTGATCATAAGGATTTTAGATTAAGACTGTAACTGAAATTCATGGTTCATAATGAATGTCAGCCTGGTCTCAGTGTGAAGACTGCTGCTTTTACAAGATCCTGACACCAAAATCCACCTTTTGCATGTGCATGAAATTAGGTTGAAACGCTGCCGGTAACAGTGCAATATAAGGATCGCCCTGGGAGGGGCAGTGAATTGGTCTCGGTAGTACATTGTTTACTTCCCATCTGAATATGATGACTACACCTTACCATGTGCCTCCTTCCCATGAACCTAACCATCTGTGGCAGAATATGCTTTTGTTGACATCTGGGCGTTGGTTGACATGTGATTTTGTTGCCTAAACATGATCATGTGCACTATCATCCCACCATGTGCTTGTGTTGACATGATTGTAGCAACATCCCAGAATGTAGAAGGTAGATACAAAAAGATAACTAGAGCGTGATATGTAGACTTGGAAGTCCACTGCAAAATGGCAACATGTGATGCCTTGGGATGCTGAAAGCTGTATAGTTGAGAGAATGTAATGGCAAAGGAAAAGGCTGTGTGACGGTAAGGTAAAGCAGGGGAAATCTTTTAAACATGGCATCCACTCAGACTGACATGGAGGTTTTACTTTTGGGTTTTTTTATAAGTTGCTCAAATCCATTTTGCTGTTAACTCTTATCCACAGCAATGCATAGCTGAGCTTCTACAGAATCTGACTATACAGAGCTCACAGCTTCGCATACATTCAGCTGCCAGCGTTCACCTATTACACACGGAGGGATGGCTGGTTTGTCTTTCACTGTGACGCTGCATCACGCCGGCTTCATGGCGTCTCACTGTGTCTCCGCTGCCACACCGTGTTGATTACAAACAGCCAGCGGGGTCAGAGCCCAGCCTCGCTGGCTTATTGTGGGGAGAGGATTTATTTTCCTGGGTGGGAGAGCGAGAGATGAGAGGACTTTCACACTCCCAGAGGCTGCAGTCATGCATAACCAAAAGCCTGTGAAAGCATGTTTTTTGGAGGAAAACAGGCAAACATGCAGCCTCAGAGTGCCAGACAACATAATTAGAGTTGTAATAAGAGAGAAAAGTATCCCTGACTAACAGGATGTTAAGAAACCGTGCAGCTACAAAAACTGGAAATGAGATGTCCATGACTGATGACATCACAACATACTGAGGGCTCTGTGTGTGTGGATCAGTGGAGCTCAGAGTCGAGTCAGAGACACATGACACACCACCACGGGCTGTGCTGACTCAGGCTTTCTAATTTAGTAAACATTTCATGAACAAAACCACACTGGATGTATGGAGGGAAAGTAGTTTTACTGGATAAATGGAAAATCAGGGATTATGGGGAGAGGGTCGAGGGTTAATAGGAAGGGTGAGAAGACCTTTGTTTGCCAGGGAATGAATTATACCCTGAGGTTGTCAGGTAGATAATCGAACAATTCGTTGTCTGAGGAATTGAGGGCGAGCTTGTGGTCGATGGCAAGCATAACTTCCGCAATAAACCTGGAAATGTTAGTGTCTGAGTGCACAAAACGAACGTGTGAGCACTGAGATGTATACAGGAGAAGTGAGTAGACACACCTGTATACGTCATAGCAGGTGAATGAATTAATGAGGCGCAGGTGGTTAACTTAGGGAAAGTCAGTAGATGTGTAGGAGAATGGCGTGAGACATGAGTCCATTCACCATCCCCCACACCAGCCTGCTGACTTCAGGAGACAGAAACTTCAGTGTGGCCACACGCAGTTTGGGTCAAAAAACCATGCAGTTTTTTGCATACAGCACAAATGTGTTATTTTAGGCTACTGTATTTTAAAAGGTAGAAGGTAGATTTATTTGTCATTTAAAAAATAAAAAATAAAAAACAAAATTAAATTTGTCCTGGATCCTGCTACATTTTTGGAGTTGATGGATGAGTTGATTAAAATCAAAAGCTGCTATGAAAATAAATGAAATGAAAAAAAATCCATCCGGTTGCTCGGGCATGTTACTGCTGATGGCATCATTCAATTCCAGCAGCACATTTTTTGAATTTGCATCAGTCTTCTGTCCTTTTGGCTGCCAACAAGGTCTGTCCAGCGCAACAGCTTGATCCGGGATGTTAGGGGTTAACCATGTCTCTGTGAGGATGTGTGCAGAGCAGTATCTGATTTCCCGTTGCTGAGTGAGCCTCACTCACATCTCATCCACTTTATTCTCTTGTGACCGGACATTAGCCAGAAGAAAGCTTGATAGACGAACTAGTCCGGTCAGCCTTGTCCTGATGTCAGCTCTCCTCACACTTTTTACATTTGAATCTTCCTGCATACTGTGCTCCTCAAACAGCCATTGTAGTGAGACCATGTTTTGGAATCAAACTTCACATTATAAAATGACCTATTGTGACCGCTTTCCAAACTCGTCAAATAATGCCACTCTGCCAGTGCTTTCAGCATACAAGCGTGACGCCAAAAGCCACCGTCAGCGTCCAAATTGATTGCAGCTGGATGATGTAAGATTAAAACAAGAAACGGTGGCATTGTTGTTATATGCCGACAGACAGCTGGATATCACTTGAAATGCAATGCGCACATGCATCCACATGGAACAAGCACAGGCGCCATCACTTGGACGTGATCGTTTGTACATGAAATACTGAAGGACAGCGCCAGGTAATAACGCTGCTGGTAACCACTTAATATAAGTGCGCTTGAAGGAAAAGGGGTTGGGGGTGTGGATGGGTCCCACAAACAACTGACTTTCAATTGGGAGTCTGGATTGCACTTCCTGTGTGTGTCTTTTTTCTATACCTTACAATGTGCCTTTTTTTCCCACCTGACCGCCTGTGACTTTGTTGCCTAATTCCTAACAATCATGACAGTATGTGCTGTTGTGTAAACATAAGGACTGTGCTGCTTCATCCCACCATGTGCATGTGTTGACATCACCGTAAATGGCATCCCGGAGCGTAAACAGCTGATGTAGAAGGATACCTAAAATGTCATAAGTAGATGCAGAAGGTCACTGACAGAGCGGCAGAGATGACGATGTGTTGTTGCGGTGTAAGATACCAACACAATAAGTAACTTAGTATGAACGCAATTCTGTGTAAAAGGTGGCATCCTCCAGTCAGTCACATTCACAACAACATGTTCACAGTGCTGTATATGGCCAAGTTACAAAATGATCAGCGTGCTGCCATCCATCATGCCCCTGCCAACACAGTCTGAGAGCATAACGTTTTGATTAGACTTAGTTGTACTGTATTTTTTATTTAATTGAACAAGTAAGATGAACCTTGAGCTTTGGTCTGTTTGACATATCCTGCATGTTATAGACACTCGGTGATGGTAAATATGCCCACGTGCATTATTTATCTCCCATATTTGCGCCCGTCTCTTCAGTCACTTTGACAATTTAATTATGGAATCATCAGGACTGGTAAATCATACACAAATTAAGCTAAATAGAACTGTCACAGGATGAACCCTGATGAACAAACAATCCTGCATTAACTCTCCTGGAAATAATGAATGATACTATTGTAAGTCGACTTGCCTGGATGAAAATTGCGGTGCATAGCTTCACTATCAGAAATGAATGCTCTGCTGCGGTAACCAAATAAACCAGTGCATGTTTTAATATCTTTCACATTAAACCAGTGTTTTATTGATGCTGCTGTATATTGGTGCTCCAGGTAAGCAGTACAGGAAGGGTGAAGTTAAGATATGTTGGTTGTGGGATCCAATTTAAACTACTTTCTGTTATGAATGAATAACACTAAGACAAGCACACATTGAATTGTCAGGTGTCATCAAATATACAAAAAAGAAAACATCAAATATGAAACCTCACCTTTCTCAAGGAATAAACATCTTTTTGAAGGCATGGGTTGAAATGTTATAACTCGTAGATTTATTGATTGATTTATAGTACCACTGCTACTACTACTATTACTACTACTAATAATAATAACAATAGTAATATACTTTTATTTTTATTATTTAAATGATAATGTATTAAAATGTTATAATGAAACCAGGTTTGTATTTAGAGAATGTGCAGTTATTGAGGTATGGAAAGACTGTTCTTAATTTTACTCATTTTTGTACTGTAGCAGTTTGCACCTTCTTTTTATTATTTAAAAAAAAAGTATTAAAATGTAATAAATTTGACTTGATTTGATAATGAAACCTGCTTTATACTTAGAGTACAGTTAATGAGGTATATAAACATTTTTCCTGCTTTCACTCTTTTTTTGTTCTGTAGCAGTTTGCACCTTCTGGGTGGACACTGTGACATATGTGGGGAATAAAGGCGTAGCTGAGAAAAGCGCTGGCTGTCTGAAAGGAATCCATTTTTGTATTCCTCCTCACATCATAAAGTGCTGTATCCATTCAGCCATATGCCCTGGATACCTATAAATCTGACTGGCAATTTCCTCCCCTCCCTGCCTGTCCAGGAACTGCTCTATTTGCCTTCTTTTACTGTTGGCTGTGTGTGTCCATGGAGGTGAGCTGTAACCTCTGTTGTTTGTTAAAGAAACAGTCAATTTAGCTTGATTCTGCCATGTAAGATGAACATCAAGAAAATTCTTAAAGGGACAGTTCACCCCCCAAAAAATCCAAAATACATAGATATTTGTCTCTTACCTGAAGTGCTATTTAACAGGCTTTTGGTGCAAGTTACCAGCCCATTCTCATTCTGAAGTCGTCAAATATAGCTGCTTTCAGTGCTTTCAGCATTAGATCCCGACAACAGAAGCCACCTTTCACGTCCACATGATATGCCGCTGGATGGCGTAAGATGAGATCGCAGCTGTATAGAGCTGGTCTTGGTGTTATCATATGCCAGCAGATGGCCAGGATGGCATTTACCATGCCGGAGTCCAGTGTTTGATTCCCATGTGAATGTGATGGTGTTTTCTACACCTTACCACGTGCCTCTTTCCTTGAATCCTGACCATCTGTATCAGCGCGTGTGTTTGTTGATGTCTTGGCGAGCACGTGCATTTGTTGAAGTCTTGGTGTTGGTTGTCATGTGCTGCTTTTGTCTATGCATAACCACATGCAGTGTAATCCCACCATGTGCATTTGTTGACATCACTGTAACAGCATCCCTGAACGTAAATAGCAGGTGCAGAAGGATGTCTAAAGCATAATGTGTAGACAGAGAGGTCCACTCCAAATCGTCGATAGTTGGCAACTTGGGATGAGTCAATTATATAACCTAAAAACAGTTAAAGTTAAAATCAGTCAGGATTTGTACTAGAATTCTGCACTTATGGGAACCAGAGTATCAAGCTTCAGGGTGCATTGCAATTCCTCTCATGTGTACGGTGCAAAGAATTGAAAAAACAGTCTTTCCAAATTCAGTGTAAGTTCAAGGAACTTGCAGCATTAACCAGCGTGTGTGTGTGTGTGTGTGTGTTATGTGTTCCAATTCTCTAGCCAATAAGTGACATCAAATATGTTTATGCTGATCTCCTCTGATAGAAACAGAAAGCCAACCCACTTTTTGATGGAGAAAACAGGGTACCATAGCCATCTAAATCCAAGAGCTGAATGGTGGACAGCATTTAGAGGCATAAACTTGGACATTGCCACATGTTGATAAATCACTATAATCTACTACTGACAGAAAGATTGCCTCTGAAATTTTCTTTCTCCTAGATAAAGGAAAACAGGACTTGTTTCTGTATAAAAACACACCAAGCTTCATTCTTAATTTTTGTGAGTGCATCGGCATGTGGTTTGAAAGTGAATGTGTCATCAATCCAGATGCCTAAATATTTATAATGTGGGACTCAATATTCATAACATTTAAACCTTTGGGACCTCAGTAAATTGGCTTGATGTCTTTCACAGGTAAAAACACAATGAGCAACTTACAAAAAAATTACCCAAAAATGAGCAATTTTTACACAAAAATTGCCTGAAAATTAGAAAAAAACTGCTTAAAAATAATAATACTTCTGTAAAATAATTTTAACGATATAATTATGATAATTATAGATACAGATTTTGCGTATTGACTTTTGTCCCATATTTTCAAAAGAGAGAAAAGCAATTTGCTCAGATTTTGAAGGTTTAAATACTTGTGAAAGTGTCAAAATGAAAAACAAGAAAAGTGATGCCACTCCAGGTGTCAAAGGGTTGAAGTGCAGATTTGGAGAGTACTGAAGTTAGCGTTTTTGGCTATGAAGAATTTGTTTTATAGGCATTTAATACAAGTTTAAGATTTATATAGAGCATCTTATACATGATATACAGAAACAAAAAAGAAAGACTAAATAAAGAAAAAGGGGCATAAAGAAAGAAAAAGAGTGAGAGAGATGGTGATTGGGAGAGGGGCAGAGCAGTGGTGGAGAGAACGAGGGAGAGGGGGCAGCTAAAGGAGCAGTCAGATTTATGGCAGTGTGAAGGTGAGATAGATGGCTGTTTGACCAGTGGGCTGCTGAAAATGGCTGAGCAGTCCTTTATGGTCCAGGAGAGAAAATGAGGCGGCTCTCCCACACCTATCCATCAGAACCATTTAGTGGCTCGTTGGGGCCAGTAAATGGTTGTATGTGTGTGTGTGTGTGTGTGTGTGTGTGTGTGTGTGTGTGTGTGTGTGTGTGTGTGTGTGTGTGGGTGGGTGTGTGTGTGCTCATGTGGACATTAGACCATTACAGCCCCCCTGTCTTCTTAATGGGTGCCTATGAGCTCTATCATGGAGGATGTGAGGCTGGGAGGTGAAAGGTGGAGCTTCAGTACACAAGTGGAGCAGGCATTCAGAGCAGCAGCAGCTCTGCGGGGCAGGGTACATATGTTGTTGTTGAGATTTGTGGTCAGAGAGACAGTAATCCACAGCTGACAAACACTAAAAACATGGCAGGCAGACAACTGTATTTGTGGATTAACAAGGTGAGGCTGTTTTCTGCTGCTTTACTTACACTGTCCTTCTTCCTCTGTCAGACTTCTCTCTCCCCCTCCTCTGTTTTTTTTAAATTTTCACTGCAGTCATTTGACTCAACATTTATTTAAAGAAAACCAATGAAGCTCCATCTTTAACTTTAGCTCTTTGACATTACTAATGTGTGTTTAGATGTAACATGATGTCAACTTCCAACATGTGTCCAAGTCATCACATATTACTGCTCTGCAGTGGACTTCTACATATTACATTTTAGGTATCCTTCTGTGTCTGCTGTTGACAGTTTGGGATGGGGCTACTGTGATGTCAACCAATATACATGGGCAATATGCTGCACATGGTTATTTTTAAGCAACAAATGCACATGGCGTCTAATAACATGACAAATGGTTCTGTTAAGCTGTGTATCATTCAGACATGAAAGGTGGCTTTTGGTTTTGCCATCTCACATCAAAAGCACTGCAAAAGTGGTCATATTTCACAAATTCAGAATTAAAACAGGAAAACTTCAGAGGTGGCATGAATGTATATAAACACGATATAAAGACATGACAGAACAAATGCTCGAGGTGTGCTCCAGGCGGCACAGTATTAGGCAAGCAGACATCTACACTGGAGTTAAACTGAGTTCAATTCCGAGTTGAATTTTAACTCATATAAAAATTTTGCACATATCCTGAGCCTGAATAACTTCACTTCAAGATGATGAGGATAAGGTCCTGGAGAGTCTTGGAAAGTGAAAGAACTGGATTCTGAACAATCGTGAAACCGGCTACATGATCCAAATTAACAGCCAATACCAATTATGAGGTGACTGCACTTTAGCTGGTAAGCGGTTGGGCTTTTAAAAACCCTTATTCTACTGACTGGAAGCTCTCTGCAGCACAATTATGCCACCTTGCTGTTCTGTATAAAAGGTACTATCACACAATGGTGGGACAGAGTTGCTGTTAAACCACTACAGGAGGTAGTAACCGCACCAAGAGGACATCTGGCAGGACAAGACCATGGGCAGGATGGCTGGGACATTTTGATGGTGTGTTATGGTTGCAACCAACTACAGGAGTTAGAGGCTAACTTAGAAGAGAAACGGCCATTAAGGTTCTTAAATTGGGATAACAATGAGATTTGGAAGCTCCTAACCATCCGAACAGAGGACAAAATCAGCTGTCCTATAACACATAAATGGACCTGCACTTGTATAGCATTTTTGCAGGCATTTGACTACTCAAAACGCTTTCCCACAAAGAGTCACATTCACACACATATTCATACACCGGTGCCCAAGGCTACTGTAAGAGGTGACATCTGCTTCTCAGTTTTTAAAATTTCATACACAGTTACACACCTATGGCACAGCCATCAGGAGCAATTTGGAGCTTGGTATCTTGCCCAAGGATAGTTGGACATAGACTGGAGGAGCTGCAGATCAAAGTTCCAACGTTTCGATAAGTGGACGCTCCGCTTTAACGCTTAAGCCCCAGCTGCCCCAGCCCCAGCTTCTCTGGAATCGTGTTCAGCTTCCATAGATAAGTGACCTGGCACTCACTGAAGTGAGAAAGTGTTATATGAATCAGTCTGGGTCACATAATACAGAGAAGAGACCATATTGTTTGAACATCTTCCATCATTTGAATCAATGAAACTGCAGCACAAAAAATAACTCTGTCCCCAGGTTAATGTGAAACCTTTCTGCATTCCAGCACAGACTGACCTTTGTGTGTCCATTGTCTAATACAGGCTTTTTGAAGTCACTGAACACTAACTTTGCCTTCCACATTGACAGCTTCAGGATCCCCTCTGAGGTGATGAGATTTGTAAAGGACCATTTCTCTGCTGATGTTTGCAGGGAGCTGTGACAGAGAGGCAGCTGCTTTCACATTCAGGTTGAGATGAGTTAAAGTCTGAAACCTCATGGATCAATGAAATCAGCAGTGATGGTGCAGAACAAGCTGAATGATGTTATTTACAAACTGAGGGTACAACAGACCAAAAACTTCCATTTTGCTTAAAACATAGTTGTTGAGATTTTAACTTTAAACTGTGTACAAGCATTTGCTGGTCATGGAATCCAGGACGGAGAACAGTAATGCAGATTATATTTTCTTTAACTGAACAGGACACGTCAGTGCCATGAATGCAAACAGTGGCCTTGTGTCTCCGCTTAAAAATGCAGATATAAACGAAGGTTGTCAAATATTGTAATTAAACCAGATATTGTAGAAGACTTGCGCTTTGCAAAGAACACTGCCAAACCAGCCTATTCTCATTCCAAAGTCATTAAATCCTGCCACTTTTGCAGTGCCCTCTGCGTAAGCTCCTACCACCAAAAGCCCACAGAAGTTCACGGCAAAGTAACAATATGACTCAGAATGAGAATGTGTCGGTCGTTCATAATCAACTCTGCTATTTTTAAATAAAGCCAGTTGAAAGATAAAAGAACCATATTGACAATACAAATGTTATCATATAGTATAACAATTGTAGCAGTTCAAATAGGGGATTTATTAATTGAATAGCAATTAATCAAAAATTTTAATTAATTAATAAATCAATATCAAAATATGTAGATAGAACTCATAATGCAAAATTATGACTCAAACATGAATTAGTATAAAGATGAAGTGGAGTAATGGGACTCAACTTGGGCTATCAGGAAGTTTAAAAAGTTTAAAACCTCAAAGCACCACCCATTAAAATAGAAAGTTTGATAGCCCATTTTACCTTATAAATTAATCTAGTCTCATGATCTGAAGTTTGCTACAGAGTCCTTTTTCCAGGTGTACAGGGACCTGACATTACACACACACATATCACAAGATCAAGTGTCTTTATAAATGAAAGCTTTATTAAACTACTCACTACACAGCAAAACTTCTTCTAAAAGACTACAAATGAATGAGTTTAAGGATAAGTATAGATAAATGATGTAACAGTGAATACAGCAAAGAGTGAATAAAATGACTAAATGAACAACAAACTCATTAATGAAGCAACAATAAAAATGAGGGGATGAAAACCAGTGAGGAACTGAATTAGATGCGACATCTGGACTTGATCAGGTGCACTGAAATACTGCAAGATGATCGAGCAGATGAAAAGTTAAGATTAAAGAAAAGTCAATGTCAAGCATCAATCAACAGCAGAGAGGCAACCTATCCCATAAAACATTGAGGGAAAAGATAAAGAATCATTGAATAATCCATAATGGCATTAATGTGAGATCCTAACCTAGTTCTAACACTTCCTATGTGTCCCTATCATTTAAGAGCATCAACCCCATAAAAGCACAGGAAAGATCATTTCACCGTCCTCAAAAGTCTCTGTGCCAGGGAAAAGGTTCACTCTGGAAAGTTGCAGTGTGACCTTTGTGAGGACACTGGACAGACAGCTCGGTTATGCTCATGCGGTTCCGGTGGCTGGCCTCGATCGGTTTGAATGTTGCAAACGCGGCTTGAGTTTGTTTCCTCCATCTTTCTCTCTCCATGAACAGCTGGGTCATCTTCTGACACCTCATGTGGCTGAGATGAGATCACAATGACAGCTTATCAGGCTTCGTTTCATTCAAAGTCTCTCTTTGTCTCACAGTCTATCTAGTGCAAAGTCCTCTGGTTCTAAATCATCATTTAGAACACATGTAGCAGTACACTCCTCCCTTCTATCACTTATAGATCTAATTTCTTTCTAACAGTTGATAAAGTTCACTAGTTCTTTGGCAGATCATTAACTAAGTAAAACAGTATTAACCATGTTTAACATACATAATGAAGATGTGTCAAAATAAGTAAGTGTAACACTACGGTGTCAAAACATTCTGATATAATTTAAGGTTATTAAAGATCATATTTGAGTAA
Organism: Plectropomus leopardus; assembly: GCF_026936395.1. Classification (NCBI taxonomy): domain Eukaryota; kingdom Metazoa; phylum Chordata; class Actinopteri; order Perciformes; family Serranidae; genus Plectropomus; species Plectropomus leopardus. The sequence goes on from NC_142196.1 coordinate 2,475,610, forward strand.
AGGTATACAAGTATTAGCATGAAAATATAACAAAGTGTGAAAGTACTTAATACGACCAAAAATCTATCAACAACACCTATAATTAGAAAATCAAAATTCATACAATTAAATTAAGATACAGATAAAGGGGATGCATATCAAAATGCAAGTCTGTATTAAGAGTCTTTCCATTCAGTGTGTAGCATGCTGCTAGCAGAGGGTCATGAAAGGTCACGCCCTTCCACACACACACACGCGCACACACACACACACACACACACACACACACACACACACACACACACACACACACACACAGGCACAGCTTGTGTTTGTGAGTTTGGCCTCAAAATCGGCATGTAAACAAAGTTCCAGTTCTCCACACAACATTTCAAAGTACGTTTTACTTTGAATACAGAAATCAATCAGTCTGGTCATCTCTTACAGTCTGGAGATGTGTGGATGTGTGTCGTGTTGGTTGCACAACAAAAGCATAAATTGTCAGTTTCTATGGTGTAGGGATCTCCTGATGTCTTCTCAAGTCTTTGCAGGAGCTCAGTTGACAGCTCCTTGCCCCAGATGAGTCATAAGGTAACTCAAACTGTTGTTTGGGCAATAAAATCTGTCGTAATTTAGTTCAGCTTACAAGAGTCGTAAGTTCAACAAGGCAGTTAGGTCCATTAGCTGAACCCGAGGGTCATCTAAGGAATCTCAAAAAGAAGTTCCCATTTTGTTTAGGCATTTGAATATCTTCTTATCAAGAGTTGTCCTTATCATCCACTACACAATAACAGCTACAACTTTCACTCTTTCTGCAGCACGATGAAAACCATGTGATACAGTTGAAAGCTATAAATGGACCATAAGCTGAGATTGTTTTGTCAACAGCTTTTTCCATTTTCAAGAATGAACTGTTAAGCTTGACTTATTTTCTTAATTTTTGCAGTCAGTAATTCAACTTTTTACACAACAGTGGTGAATGTATTAATATTACGTTACAATTCCAAAACTTACCTTTGGGACAAAATATTTCGCTGTCAAAATAACCTAGCTTTATAAACAAAACTGACAAATTTTAATTGGACTTATCAGCTTGGTGCTGTGAATTTAACTTCAGTTGTTTTGTGTGTTTTTTTTTTTTTTTGCTGTTAACTTCCATGATGGTAGATTTGTAATGCAACTGCAATATTCACTATTGAGTGAAAGTCCCCACTCATTTGAATCACCGATACAGCTGCATAAAAGGACAACACAAGACAAGACAAGTTTCCTTGTGACATGGGAATAAAGCAAGACACACAGACATGGAAACTGAAGGGATGGGGTTAACGTCTGGACTATCGAATTGATTGACTGGCTTAACTGATGTGCAGTCTGTCATTTTGCTTTGTCGGAGACCCTTGTACCACTAATAGTGCAATTTGTTTGCATTGGCCATCTCTTGATCAATAGATGTAGAGAGACGTTAGCAAAACCTCTCCTCTGAGCACAAGGGACATATATACACAACTCCACACTATCCTCTTGAACACACCAAACTCTCATGAAAATATTCACAGAGCAGGAGTAAATGTACAACTGTCAAAAAGGAGAAGAAGAAGATGAAGAGAAACAAACAAACATGAATGCAAGACATGAAGCAGCAGTGTTTATATGGGACATCATCTGTGCTGAAAAAGACTACAAACGGAAAAAAATGTGTTTGGGTGAAGTTGTTTAGGGGTTTACTCTACATTTATACAGAAAGGGGGAATCAGGCCCCCAGGTGAAAGTCACACACAACATTTCCACTGATGTACAATGAAAACAGGTATCTAATCAGACAAAAGGGAAGGACCTCAGACATCCTCGCAGCTGTGGATAAGTGAGACCCACCTATAATGGATTCTACTAGAGATGGCAAATTCGACACCGAAAATCGAACTGTTTAAGGGTAAGGGTGTGGTTAATCTGTGCAATATTTGAAACATATGCCCATTCACATGCTACATTTGTAATAAATAGCCAGGAACACTGAATTGGATGAGGCACTGGTGTACATGGTGGTTAAGGACTGTCAGCCACTTTCTGTGGTGGAGGATGAGGGCTTCAGAGCTTTTGCTTTTGCTAGATCCAAACTACACATTGCCAAGCAGGAACACACTGAAGATGATGGTGGAAGAAAAATATAAGGCAACTAAAGAAAATATTTAAGGAAGAAATCAAGGATGTTGCTTGTGTGAGCCTGACAGCTGACATGTGGTCCTCCATCAACATGGATGCCTTCATGGGAGTGACATGTCATCTTTTCAAGGACAACAAACTTCAGCGCAGACTGCTGGCTGTGACAAAGTTTTAAAAATCACACATTTCAGAAAACATAAAAGAAGCCAAACAGTTAATCATAGAAGACTGGGGACACCAGAACAAAATAAGGTGCACTGTCACAGACAATGCAGCAACAATTATTCAAAGTGCTGCACTAATCAAATCACACATCTGTCGTGTTTTGCACACACTCAAACCTCGGCGACCAAGAAAGCCATCGAGGACACTGCTGAGCTGGCTATTATCCGCTCTAAGGCTAGAAAAATAGTGGGCCTTTTCAAGTCCAGCACCAAAACAAAGGAGAGGCTAGCTGTTGTCCAGCAGCAGTTAGGGTGGCCTCATGTGAAGCTGCTCCAAGAAGTGGATACGATACAATACGAATTATATATATTTCTATATTTATAGATGAAGCCTAGGACGGTCTGGCGGTCCTTTGAACAAATCGCCATTCCACAAAGAAGTGCTCCAGTGCAGCTGCAGAAGCCACCATGGAAGTGTACTGTTACCTTGCAGCCAGCTACCTAGACAGAGCGGAGGACCCAGCTGTGTACTGGAACAACAAATGTAGAATCTTCCCTCAGTTGTACAAGCTTGTGCAAGTGGTCCTTGCAATTCCAGCAACATCTGTGCTATGTGAGAGAATATTTTCCAAAGCTGGCCAGGTAATGAATTCCAATCTGTCAATGAGTTAAAGCATATTGATTTTTTTATTTGAATAACCTTATCCATTTCTAAATAAAAACCTTTGAAAAAAATATGTTTCTGAACATTATTCTTTATTCCACCTTGTTATTGATGTGTATTACCATAACAGTGAAGTGCAATATTTGCAACATTTCTCTTTGTCCAGGCTATTTATACATACAAAACTATTAAAATGCTCATTAGGTCACATGATATGAAATAGTCACCATATCCTACAAGAACTAAATCAATAGCAGTTTGATTGGATTTGCATGACACCTATTGAGGTGGGCTTTTGGGCTGGGCAAAAGGGAGCTTACAACAACAACGATAAATGGGTGCAATGCAAGCTTCTACCAGCAGATGCCAATGTAGAGTGAGCAGGTTTTGAAACGTTTCAAAATGTTTCAAAGCAATGGTTTGAAAGTGTTGAAACATCTCAGAGTGACGAATTTGCCATCTGTAGATTCTACCTGTAAGGCATGACGGAAGAATGTTGATATTAGGATATACAGGGTCCCTTCTTCACAGGTCATTAAATTTGTTCAATGCTTGTGGTTAGTTCATAAGAACTACAGTGACACTGCAATCCAGAATCTGGAGTAATAGTGTGTGTTTGTTTTCGAAACCTCCAACCGCAGTTATATAGGAATGTCTTTCATATATTCTGGGTATATTCTTGTAACCCATGTCACCTATCACATGTGCCTCAAGAAAACACTGGGTAACATACTTACTTTGTTACAATAAATGGTTAATTATCCTGTTATCTTGAGAAAGTGATAATCCTTTTCCCCTGGTAATGAGCCAATTATATCATGAAAAATCACTCATCAAAAATAAAGAGATGATACTTACTGTGGTAGTAGTTGACTGACTGAAGAAGATAAGATCTTGACATAAACAATCACAGAAATGGCTATACTGCAGGTTTAAGTAATGGTGACGTTAAAACAACTGTCGAACTGCAGATGGTTGACATTGACTGGCTGATACTATGACCATGAATCCCTGGTTTAACAGCATTTTTTTTTACCTGTAATCCAATACTGATTGGATACAGTACTGCATCTGTCCCGGGTGTAATTTGCAATGGGCTGTAGTGGTACTTTTAGCTACTGCAAATGCTAACGCCAGCATGTTAGCATGCTAATAATGAATGTTGGAAAGAAATGTCATGGAAACCCCTCCAATATCACTCTGAACCAAAATGTCAACTTGAGTCTTTCAGATCATTGTGCAGGACAAATGAATCTCTGTGCTAAATTTTGTGCCAACTTAATCAGTAAGGGATGAAGCTTTTACTCTGAATAAGTGAAAAGCTTGACCTGCTAAGGTCAGGATTCATCCTCTGGGGACCTTGAGTATTACATTTACCCAGTTTCATGGTAGTGCATCCAATAGCCAAAAATGTCAGACTTATTGAGGTGCTGGAGGAAAGGTCAGGAGAGATGGTGGATACCACAGTTCATGAATATAAGTACAAAATTTCATGTCAATTTATTGTTATTTAGTTATTGAGTTGATTTTCAGTCTGGAGGGTAGAGCTGACAATGTTATAGCTTGAGCCCAGCTATGCATAGCCGATTAAGAGTTACAACTGATATTACTTTCTGTTACATGTGGCCACATTTTTCAGGATATATTTTTTGGCCCAACCCTCAAACCAATGGTTTCATTTGTCTTGTGTAATAAAGACAAACCTAAATCCTGTTATTTATTTATTTATTTTATTTAGCCTTTTTAAGACTTCAGTTGAACGATTTTGTTACATTTGCAACCAAACCCCATCTCAAGGACTGAGGTTGAAAGCAATAAAAATGGGAATTTTAATCAGTGTTGAAAATTTAACATTTCTATATAACATTTGTATGAGACAGGGTGGGCAATTGAAGATGGGTCTCTTCCCTGTGCTGTTTGATTGTTGTGAATAAAGAAACAATCTGATTGCTTCCTTCTCTGCTTTCAACAGATCAGATGAGCTAGCACAGCACCACCCCACCAGTTATCTGGAGCTCAGTCGTCCTGCCCTTCTAAAGCTAATAACGCAACAAACCTAATCTATCCTTAATGCAATCACATCTATTCAAATCTAATCCTATCCCATACTCCTAATTGGATCTGGTGGATCATGTTACACCCTCTGGCTGCCTAGTTGTCATGGTGATGGGTGGTAGATACTTCCAAGGCCAGTGGGGCTGAGGAAGAAGACACATTGCATTCATTGGCTTTAAAGACAACATGTCTAACAAGAGCTGTTTAATCTGCCTGCAGACGTGTCTGCTGCTAATGGAAGGACACAGCAGGGTCTGATGCTTAGAACATTGGGGCAAATGTAGTTTCAAAGAGTGTCTGCTAACCAAAAGAGAAAACGTAAAAGAGGTATAAGGATATAATAGCCATGGTATATACCTGCATGAATATAATTTGACTGCTAGTAGTCAGCTGGTATCCTTCCAAGAATCTGCACCTTCTCATAATAGAGGTGTTGGGGCTTCAATTCGAGCCTGGGAGATGTGTTGTCGGAAGCAATAGGTTGTGGTAGGGTCTCACATAGAAAATGTGTCCCATTCATAGACCCTCTTTACAACTTGCATTAAAATGTGTTTTGGGTTGGTACAGGGTTAATGTTCAGAAAAGCGAGCTGTTGCCCATTGGCACTAGTAATGGTGAGACATCCTTAAATTCACTTCCCTTTAAAATTAGCCTAAAAAATTCGAATACCTCGGCATATAGATCACAGATAAACATAAAGATCTTTATGCAGCCAACTATCAGCCCCTGTTATCGAATTTAAATCAGGATATCGAATGATGGGGTCCCCAGCCTCTCTCTTTGGGTGGAAGAATTAATACAGTAAAGAAGAATATACTAAGTTGTTATATATATTTCAGTGTCTTCCGGTCTTTTAACTAAATCTTTTTTTTTTTTTACCACATTACATAATCAGATATCAAGTTTCATTTGGAACAAAAAACACCCCAGATAAAAAGAAGGGTACTTCAGAGACCTCGCTCAATGGGAGGGATGGCACTCCCTAATTTCTTATACTACTATTGGGCCGTTAACATTAGAGTAATGCTATATTGGATGGGCAATGAGAATGATGACACTGACACTGAATGGCGGCATCTGGAGAGGGCATCTTCTTTAAAAGCCTTACTGTGTTCTAATTTGCCATTTACACAGCCCATTTCTAACTTTACTTCTAACCCGGTTGTTTTACACTCGATCAAGATCTGGAACCAGTTTAGAAGATCCTCCTTATTTACAGATCTATCTCAGGCTACACCAGTTGCAAAAAGTCATATGTTTATCCCATCATTAACAGATGAAGTTTTTGATAGGTGGTCCAGAAGAGGTATGGTCTCACTGGCTGATCTGTATATTGATGACAATTTTGCCTCCTTTGAACCGTTGGTACAAAAATATCATATTCCCAAATCCCATTTTTATCGATACTTGCAACTTCAGAATTTGGAATTCTCTAATTTTTAATGTTTTCCCTTATGTCCCCCGACTTGTCTGTTAGACTCAATTTTTGATTGTAAACTAGTTAGAAAACGGACTATTAGTACAATACACAGAGTACTATATTCTCATAACTTGACGCCTTTGGACCGTCTCAAAATTAACTGGGAGACAGATTTAAATGAATCAATCACAGTCGACACTTGACACAAAATACTGTAATACAGGGAATCTTCTCCTCCTCCATTTGTCTTAGACATGCTGTTATTCAGTTCAAAACTGTACACTGGCTGCACTGGTCTAAAGTTAGACTTTCTAAGATCAAAGCTGACATAGACCCCACGTGTGATCGATGTGGACAGGATCCAGCCACTCTCTTACAATATGTTCTGGACATGTCCGAAGCTTTGCACTTTCTGGCAGTCCATCTTTGAGACCTTTTCTAAGATTTTTGGGAAAGGGCTGGTGCCATCTCCATTTATTGCACTTTTTGGTGCAGCCCAAATGGGTTCCCACCTGGGGATGTGGGAAAGAACTATGTTGGCTTTCTGCGCTCTGCAAGCTAGGAAACTAATATTATTTAAATGGAAAGACCCAACACCTCCAACATACAGTCACTGGATTAGGGGAGTCATGTACCATATCAGCTTGGAGAGATCAGATACAAAATCAGGGGGTCTACTAGAAAATGTTATAATACCTGGCAGCCTTTCTTAATGTTTGTTGAAGATATGGAGGTAGATAATACAGTACTGTAAACCTCTGGTTTTTTTGGGTTTTTTTTTTGTATGTCTGGCTATGTGAATTTTGTATTTTGAACTTTGTATTTTATACTGTTAACACTGTAAATCTGGTATTTGAGGAAAAGGAGGGTGGGCTGGGGTTGGAGGGGTTTTATTGTCCTGTTTACGTTTTGTTGGACCTTTGTTGAACTGTAAACTGTTAATTGTAAAACAATAAAAGACATTGATTAAAAAAAAAGTGTTTTGAGTGATTGGATTGAAGTTGTTTTGTGCTTGACTATATGAAAGTACATGCGTAAATACACTCAAAATACACTAAGGGCAGCATATGATGTGATTGGCCACCCCCCCAGTGGTGATACAGAACACAATGTAACCAAATTGAACACAGGAGTTAAAGGGGAATTCCAATATTTTTTTTAACGTGAGCCCTATGTTTACATGTTTGGATGTGTGAATGATTCGTATTTGCCACAGGTCTTGTAATCACTCCAGTAGATCAGCCGAGCTGGGAGTTGCGACACATCTTAAACAGTTTTAAGGTAATCCTGTGGAGCAATTGCATATGGCAAAGTTTCGTCCATCAAAAGTGCCTGTACTCTCTGACATGCTCATGTTGTTATACTAAGAGTCAGAGATGATAGTGACTGAGAGTAACCTGGATGTTGACCTGGAAACAGTCTCGGTCAAGTTGAACTCTCTTATAGCAACATCCATAACATCTTGTTGGTACACTTAGGAAATGCACAAACATAAACCATGCTCTCTGTAATTTCCTAGATAAAATAAACACACTTTCTATAACTCCTACATAGCAAACTCCACTCTCCAACTCTCTAATAGCAACATGCGCCAGCATCCTCATAGAATGCAGCAGTCACACATGATTCCCCTTACAACCACTGGAGGGGTTTTGGCCAATCAGATCTTTATCTGTCCTTAGAGTATTTTGAGTGTATTTACGCATGTACTGTCATATAGTCAAGCACTATACAACTGCAATCCAATCACCCAAAACACATTTAAATGCAAGGTGTGAGGCCCATTCCTTTTTAGTTCACATACAACTGTGTGGATGAAAAAAAAAACTAATCACAGGCCTCTCTTTCAGCCCTGATAGTAAAGCTGGTTGGGGCACACCGTGCTATCCCTCACCTGACACTGAAGCTGCAGTGTGCATGGTGTTATCTCTTTCATCTGATGTCAAAACTACTGTGGTGTCTCCCTTTATTTGAAATGTTAAACACACTGAACACATTCTCCTAAGTGGACAGCTTAAATTTCTCTTAATGACTGAAATAATTAGACACGTGATACTTTCCAGTGGTTGCAGGGAAAGTATAAAGTTACCCACCAGCACACCACCATAATAAGATCAGTGTGATTGGCAGCTGAGTCGGGCTTTGAGAGACCAGTGCTAAATAGATGGAAATGGCCTAACACAGACCATCATGACAAATTAACAACATGCACCGAGTCAAAAATTCACATTTTGTGTGAAATTTAATTTTCCATACATTTGGGGTATCTGCAAAATTTTCATTATATTTATTCATATCTGAATTTCTCTGCAGCGCTGTCCAACACTGGTAATTCCATGCTATACCAGATTGATTTTCAAGCTGGCCTGAAACAATTTTGGGTGAGATTTAAATCTGCCAAGGGTCACCACGAGCTGAACCACCTTTTCCTCTCTCGCTCTTTCGTTTATGCATCTCTTTATTTTCATCCCACTCCTTCTTACTCTTGATGCATCTCCTTTTCTTACTGGCACTCTCTGCCTGTGAAACTACATCTCCCACCTTGTAAATAATTTAAGTTTCAATATGATGTATTTAATTCTACTCAGAAAAGGATATGAAAATGTAATAACATTTGCATAATTGTGCATTAATTATACATTCAGTATTTTTTAATGAGTGAAGCAGACTTTTGGAGGCAGCAGATCCCATCTTCAGTGCGAGGCGAGGTCAATTGCTGATAAATCAGGCAGAGCTGAAATCTGAGAATGGGACCAGTGTGATTTGAGAGATGGAGAAACAATCCCCTGTGAATGAAAGAAAACCATACAACAAGTTTTCACTGGATATCTGTGCAAGACCAAGAGGATATAGTTTTTCCCCATGAAAAAAAAGGCAACAGTGAAAAAAAAGAAAAAATATATAAACAGTAAAAGATGTAATGTTCTTCTTTTCTGTCTCATTAATTACTTCAATAACCCCTAAAACCTCAAAAAAGGAGGAACTTATAACCAAAAAGCTGTGGTGTAAAAGATCCAAGTCCATGCATTCAGGATGGTTTGGAAAGAATAAAAGACCTTAAATTCATAGGGCTAGAAACATTAAAAATACACCATACACCTAAAACCTGTTGGAAAGTCTTAGTCTTGTGATGCTATAAGACTGGTTAGGCTGGTGGCTGCTGTTTCCTTCTTATTTCAGTCTCTGGCAGGGCTGTAATCAAGACCATGACTATGTTCACATTAAAGGGCCTAATACACAATTTTGATTTTTTTGTATTTTTCTGCCTAAAGTTTGGTATAAACTGTGTTAAAGTGCTGTCCCAGACAAAAGATGACCATCATGAAAGAAACGTAGTGATATCTTTGGTCATGTGCTCCTACATTGCACAGGATGGCTGTTGTCACGATCATGCGATCAAAGACAGCCTGTGATCGAATTATGACATTTTCAGGAATTTAGGATAACCAAATCAAAATGTGACTATTGTATATAGCCAATAGAAATGCAGCATGAAATGACGCACTGATCAGCGCAATGCTGCGAGTGCTAAATGCTAGTTGATGCTAATACAAACTTAAAGCTCTAGTTGCAAAAAAGGCATGTCTCTTTTCACCAGCCACAACCACATTCAAATTCTCCTCCTCGAACTTTTCCAGACACACATAAATGCCACAATAGCAAGAGCTCAATTGCCTCTTTTACGACTACACCGGTGTAGATGGATGATGTACGCTGGCGACGTTTTGTTCTTGCGTATTGACGGCAATGGACGTAGGTCGTAGCTTGTGATTTATTTGGTGATGTACCCAAATGATGATTACTGAGATCCATGTTGCAGATTATATTTGCACTAAACTTTTAAGAAAAAGATGCTAAAATCTCACAATGTGCAAGCTTTAAGCGTTATTTGATACTGATTCTGATCTGGAAATTTCTTGCCAAGTTTTTGTTCATTCACAAATAAATGACAACTTTCTGGTATCTTATATCTTTAATATCTATAGGTTTTATATCATTTTATTTAGTTCCAGGCAAAACACATTTTTGTACTTTTTTCTATTTTTAGGGGCTACAACTTAAATTTAATGTGCCACATTGTTAAATACTTATATCCCCTGGTTGTGTGAGGCTTTGTAGTACCATCTACCAATATTATTACTGATGCAGGGAGTTATATGTACATCTGACCTTCCATGCTATGTCTACCTGCTGTGACCAAAAGCAGCACAAATCATTAGGAAGCAATTTAATGGATTTTGACGCTACACTAAATAACATCACATCAGGACATCAAAATGGTGCAGAGAAGTTAGTTTTTTATTTAAGAATTACACGTTTCTGTTTGCCTACCAGGCTGGTCTGTGAGACTTCACAGGGACAAAGAAAGGAAGGCAAAAGGTCAGACTGCAGTCTTATGTTTAGAAGACACGTTGTACTTTCCTTTAGTTTACTTTATGTCTGCAAAGGGTTCCCTGCAAGCAAGCATATCGACACCAGAGACTGCAGCATCTCAATTAAGTTGTAGGAGATACTCTACATGATTGAACCTTTGAACCTTTTCATATAAAATCAGGATTTGTTGCAGGTTTGATTAACAAGAATACATTATGTCTGGGTCAACCTCTCGCTCACTTGGTAGAGTGTGCCCCCTATGTAGGCTGAGCCCTTTGCAGCAGCACAGGTTTGTTCTGACATTTGCTGCTTGTTACCCCCCCCCCCCTCTCTCCCACCTTTTCTGTCTACAGATGGCCGATATCCCCTTAAAAAATAAATCCATTAAGTCTAATATGTGAAAATAAGAGTCTCAACACAAATGACAGAATTTTATTTTGGCAGGGTCCGTGGTTAGGAATATCTTGTGTGAGTTAGTGTCTCCATAATTGCAGGTTTAATTTGTTTTCAACATAATTTCCTTTCCCAATTCTCTTTTCCTCCCGCTGTGAGTATAAAAGCATGGTAAGAATCTATGTAGCAGGGTGTCTTACATATATGTATTTATTTTTTATGCCAAGGCCTGAGACATAATGTTTATTGGGTTGCCTCTCCAGCCCAGTCTTGTGATCTCAACTTCTCAAGAACGCCTTGAGGTAATTTCCTCAAATTTAATGCAAATGTCCACTTGGACTCAATGATAAAATCAGTAGAATTTTGGCAGTCCCACTTCAAAGGTCAAGGTTACTGTGACTTTTTCTGTGTCATTCTTGTTAACATAAAATTGCAAGACCACCATGAGGGAATTTCCTCATATTTGGCACAAAAGTCTGAGTGGATTCAAGGACAAACTGATTAGATTTTGGTGGTTAAAGGTCAATATCACCTTGCATTAATCACATTCTTGTGAAAAAATATATCTCAGGAAAAGCCTGAAGGACTTTCTTGAAATTTGACCGGACATTCACTTGGACTATATAATGAGATGATTTGAATTTAGTGTTCAAAGGTCAAGGTCACTGTGACCGTGCATCCATCTCATTGTTATGAATGCAAAAACTGAAGATGGCCTTAAGAGAATTTTCTCAAATTTTTCACAAGCATCCACTTGGGTTGTCCAGCCGTGTTTTTGCGCACACAACTGCTTCCGTTCGCCCGCAGTCTCAAACTACGTCACCCCTGTGTGTATCATGTGAACGCAAATTGAAGGTGCCTTCTGGAACTTACTCCAAAAGCACTTTCAAAGCGGTGCTATTTTATGAGTTTGGAATGAAAGCAGGCTGGAAAACAGGGACAAGGTGGAAGTTGCGCCCACTCCCTAAGCTTGCTTTTCACGCCTGATCATTTCCCTCTGGGCCGTCTTTGCTTCTTAACATGTTTTTTTTTTTATTGTTGTCCCTCCATAGCACCGCACTAGGCCAGATTAGTAATCAATGGTAGCTTTTTTGCTTGTACCATGTTAAAACGATAGTGAGTAAATTGCAATGATAGACTACAAAGCAGATTCACAAAGTACTCTGTGGGCGGGCATGGACGAATAATAGTGTTTTGTCATTCACTAATGGTTCATTCAAAAGGCAGACCTTTCGGATGAACTAAACTGAATCACCTCGTAACACAATCCGTTAATTTCTCAGTTCAGTTGAGTTCTCAGACAGTAGGGGGCAAATGTGCAGGGACTCACTAAATGAATGCAAGTTCAATAGTCTGTTCACTTAACATTTTAGGTGAAGTGCTGCCGCAGTTCACTGGAGCAATGCTCCAACACTTTAATTCTCCAATCGGCGAAAAATGGTGTACATATTTTTTAAACCCTTTAAGATTCAATTCAAATCATAGGTGTCAAGCCTCAAACTAACCGTTCACCAACAACTCTCATTTTATAGCTGAGTCGAGCAAGGGAATTGTTGAAACATCACCCAGGCATGCGTTGAATGTGAAGGAAAAAATGTGAAGAAAGATCTCCAAACTCAAAATATAAGCAGATACTGGTGCAGGGGAGAGAGACATTTCAGCATTTGCAAACTGCTCTGCTCCAACAATGGAGGAAAAAACATCTTGTGCTGATTCTGTGCATGTAAGCTTTGTGAGTGCTCCAGATATATTGTAGGGATTTGTCAAATAGTCCTTTTATGTGTTCCTAGATAACTGAGCCTGCTGGGTAATGTTAAAATTTAACACATACATTTTGCTGTTGTATGCATCACATAGATCACAGAAACATAAATAGCAACAAGATGTTCCCACTGTTCACCTTTTTACCTATCCAGCACAGGAAGAGACTTGAAATGGGCCTTAGGGGGTCAGTAAGAGCATCAGCCCACAGCGCAGACCATTATATGACATATGAACCAATATGTCTTACACTACAATTGCTCTTAAATTATTCAGCAGCCACAAACAAGTAGCGTAAGTCTGTATTTGCTCACATTTCACCAGCATGGCCTTACAAAAGCTGCTCACAGAGCTGGCAGCTGTCAAAAGCCTCACTATTACTACAGATTTTCCTCCTTTCTGTGCCTCTTTACTTCGTCTATCCATCTTCCTCATGCATGTACACACCTTCTCTCTGTTCTCTGGTTCTCCACAACATTTAGGCAAAACAGCATGGTCACAGAATGATGATTGTGGTGGCATTGTAATTAAGCAGTATGAGGAACTTCTACTTTACTTTCTGCTCTCAAGTGTATCATCTTTATCAGTGCAGAATACGTAGCAACCGTCTTGACCTAGGGAATTGCAGTTTGACAAGCATCCACAGTGAAAATGTCTGCTGTGAGACATGCACTATACATCCTGATTTTTTTATTTGCTACACTCTTTCCTGCATTGGCACTAAAAGCGGCCATTATCGGGTCCCTTTTTTTAACCCCCCATTTTAGATCTGAACTCTTGGCCTTGTGCATTTGTTTTAGCCGGACTTTTAAGTCGTGTGTTGAAGACTGTTCGGCTCATTTTAAAGATTATTTTAAGGACTTTTTTTTATTTTGCATGGTTAAAAAAAGAGCTATTGACGTGCCCGGTGCCTAAGACTTTAATAAAAAATCTTGTTTTTAACTGAAAAGCTGCTGTTGCTGCTTGGTTTTAACATAGTGCTCACCACTTGATTTTAAAGAACCAGTACAAATTTTACAATAAATCCTCCATTTTCCTGACTGAAAATGACTTTCCAGACTGCAGACTTGCAGAAAATTGAAAAAATATGTAAAGTTTAATATTTATTTTTTTTCTGTAACATAATTTTACATAGGGGGCCTGACAAGGCAGTGGTGTGGCGCTTGGTGTGGACGAGATTCGCCCTGAGATGCTGAAGGCTCTGGACATTATAGGCTGTCTTGGCTGACATCCCTGTTCAGTGTCGCGTGGAGGATGGGTACGGTGCCTGTGGAGTGGCAGACTGGGGTAGTGGTTCCCATTTTCAAAAAGGGGGACCACACTACTCAGCCTCCCAGTGAAAGTCTACTCCAGGTTGCTGGAAAGGAGGCTCTGAGCAAATGTCGGACCGTGGAACAGTGGATCAGCTCTTCACCTTAGCGAGGCTGCTGGAGGGGTCATGGGAGTTTGCTCATCCGGCCTACATGTGCTTTGTGGACTTATATACTACGACCGTGTCCCTCGGGGAGTCCTGTGGGGGGGTATTGCGGGAGTACGGGGTACCAGGGTCGCTTTTGCGAGCCATTCGGACCCTGTATAACCAAAGTGAGAGCTGTGTCCTCATACTCGGAGTGAAGTCAAACACGTCTCCAGTTGGTGTAGGCCTTTGCCACGATTGTCCCTTATCTCCAATCCTGTTTGTGATTTCAGGATCTTAAGGTGCAACAGGGGCGGGGTGGGGGGGGGGGGGGGGGGGGGGGGGGCAGTTTGGGGACATCAGAATCGCGTCTCTGCTTTTTGCAGATGATGGGGTTTTGTTGGCTCTATCACACCGTGCATGCTAGCATGCACTGGGGCGGTTTTCAGCAGAGTGTGAAGTGGTTGGGATGCGAGTCAGCACCTCCAAATCTGAAACCATGATTCTCTGCCGGAAAACGGTGGACTGTTCCCTCTGGGTAGGAAGTGAGTTGCTGCCCCAAGTGAAGGAGTTTAAGTTTCTCAGGGTCTTGTTCACAAGTGAGGGTAGAACGGAGCGTGAGATGGACAGACGTTTTGGTGCAGCATCCGCAGTGATGCGGGAGTTGCATTGGACTGTCGTGGTGAAGAAGGAGCTGAGCCAGAGGGCGAAGCTCTTGATTTACCAGTCCATTTATTTTCCAGTCCTCACCTATGGTCATGAGCTCTGGGTAGTGACCAAAAGAATGAGATCCCAGATACAAGCGGCTGAGATAAGCTTCCTCCGGAGGGTTGGGCTCAGTTATAGAGATAGGATGAGGAGCTTGGACAGCTTGGAGTAGAGCCGCTGGTCCTTTGCGTCGAAAGAGGCCAGTTGAGGTGGTTCGGGTATCTGATCAGGATGCCTCCTGGGCATCTGCCGCTGGAGGTGTTCTGGGCACGTACTACTGGTAGGAGGCCTGGGGCAGACCCAGAACACACTGGAGGGATTTCATATCTTGTCTGGCCTGGGAATGCCTTGGGGTCCCCCAGGAGGAACTAGAAAGCGTTGCTGGAGAGAGGGATGCCTGGAGTGCTCTGCTTAGCCTGTTGCCCCCGCGACCCAGCCTTGGATAAGCGGACAAAAATGAATGGATGGATAATTTTAAATCTATATTTATAGTAACATGGCTTCCTGGATATTTGTCCGTAGTTTTTGAAAATTTTATAACAATCCCTCGGGATAATGAGCAGGTGACATATCTGCAAAAATCTCTTGGTTTTCTACATGCATACCTGCAAATTCAAGTGTTCTTGCTGTACGGTTTAACCCACTCAACAAACTTAGTTAAAGATAAAAATATGTATTTTATGGTTTCAGTTGTACACTAAAAGCAAGGAATTATCAACATGTTCTCATATAAAGTCATCACATATTGCAATTTTGTTCATGCAAATTCATGTCTACATATTAGACTTCAGGTATCATCCTGACAACCAACTCCGGGACATCAACAAAATTGGGTGGTTAGGAGTTGGCAACAAAGGTACGGGTGATTAGGTTTAGGCAAGACAAGAAAAAGTTAGGTTCAGGAAAAAACATCATTTGGCTGTACATTCATACAGCAAGTGAACACTAGGCTCCCAGGAAAAAGTCCAGTTTGTGGGTTCCGTCCAATGCCCCTTCCGCCCAGCCTACAGGGAACTCCCAGCTCCTTGTATTATGTGACAATAAGTGACATAAGTAAACCAGTGGATGCAATGAATGGTTTTGGTTTGGTGTTCACAGACAGATTATGTTTAGTGTTCTGCCAGTTAGAACACCTCAAAGCAATTATTAGCTTATAATTTTGTCTACTATTATTCATAGGGTGAAGAATTAACTTTTCACCTGATCCCATTCTGAAGTTGTCAAATACCAACACTTTTGTTAGTGATTTAGGTGTCAGACACCAACACCAAAAGCCACCTTTAACTGCAGCATTAGTTTGTAAAGTGGCCGGATGGAATCTTTTGTAGTGTTATGATATGCCGCTGGTTGTTAGGATGGTAACTGTCGCGGCAGAATGATATGCTAATGAGCGTTGTCAGTTGAAATGTTGCCAGGAATAATGCAATATAAAGAGCACGGGGTTCCTACAGGCTGGGCGAATGGGTCCAACAAACCCCAGACTTTTACCCAGGAGCTCGATGTTCGCTTCCTGCGTGAATGAAGAGCCAAACCATGATGTTTTTTTAAATCTAACCACCTGTGCCTATGTTGCCTAATCCAACTATGTGCTTTTGGTGACATCCCTTTATTGATTGTGGCATCCTGGAACATCAACTGCAGACACAATATAGACGCAAAAGTCCACTGAAAAAGTGATGATATGTGAACATGTTTAACTTTTATGCTTACTGTTTAAACTTTTGACATAGTTATTGGACCCTCTGGACCCTAGTAGTTGTTCAATTGCTTTTGAAGGCTAGAGAGTAATTCTGATAACTAAATCTTTAATGATATTTTTGGCATTTTTACCCATAGCCATCGTGGCCAGGACTACAAAAGCACTTCTTTAATTGTGAAGGGACAGAATATTCCTTTAAAGTTTGGTCATTTCAAACTTTGTGCCCTCTGTGAGGAGCTGCTGATACCCTGGACATACAATGCCTGTCAGCCAGACAGGAAAGTTAATGTGTCTGTGACACAAGAGGGGCTTAAAACCACCCTCCCACTTGTTTATCTGGCCTATCTCCATTTGGTGTATTACACTACTGTTCACTGATATTTACCTTGCCCTGGGCCCCAGCCAGCAGGCCAATAACACCCGCACTATTCTTCAAACTCTGCCCAGATAGAGCCCCTGAATGGGGAAACGTCAATGAATCAATGTCAGCCCTGAAGCACATGGTGATGCTCCGATTGTTTGAGCAGGATTAGGAGGCCACAGGCTGTATGTGTTTGTGTGTGTGTGTGTGTATGTGTGAGTGAGTGTGTGAGTTTGTCAGTGAGAAAGAGATGCAGAAGCAACAGGACTTGTGGCCCGGATGGCTACAGAAATTGTGGATTGCAGGTCATCTTTCTTATCAGCTGCTTAGAGCCTGGATGTAAGTGTGAGAGCAAGGGCAAGTGGGGAGGTTTATGCCGACGTGTGTGTGTGTGTGTGTGTGTGTGTGTGTGTGTGTGTGTGTACATGCACATTTTAATTTTCTCCAATCAATGGTCAACTTTGTAAATGATTAAGAAAAATGTATTTCAACGGAACCTTTTCCTGCTATCCAACCCGATTTGCGAGACAAAGTGATGGCACTGTACGTTTTTGCGAACCACAGATGTGCTACATTTTTCCGTATGTAGCCGTAACATTTAAAACTTTGTGTTTAAACAATACTGAGCTGAATGTGTGGTTAGGTTTGGCCCCAAAACACAAAAACTACATGATTATGTTTTGGAAAAGTTCATGTTTTAGCATAAAATATCCACTTATGTTGGCTCAATACTGGCGGGAAAGCAGCAAGGTTAAAAAACTCATATAAAAATCTAATAGGTGACTATAACTTCTACCAAAGTCATTTTCTTGTAAGATATCCCAACACATTCTCATCTAAAGAGTTCACATATTGCCACTTTGCAGGGGACATATGCATCTACATATAACACTCCAGATATCCTTCTGCATCTGCTGTTAATATTCCTGGATGCTGATACCATAATGTCAACAAATGCACATAGCACAAGCATTACTTTGTGGGTGGTAATGTTTATTGACAACACAAGCACATGGCAACCATCATTGGGACATCAACAAAAGCACACGGTGGCATGAATGGTAAGGTGTAGACAAAAAAGATAACATCCAGATGGGACACAAACACTGGGTCTATGGTTTGTTGGATCCATCTACCATCCCTCCTGCCTGCCCGTCCTATAGGGACCTTCATGTTCCTTTAACCTGACAGAGTCCAGTGGCGTATCATGTGGACACCATGTTCTCAACTGATGCTCATGCAGCAGGTGCCATACCGCCATCTGCTTGCGTATCATAAATGGAATAATTTTGTCCAGCTGCACTCTAAGCTGACGCTGTCCAGCGGCGAATCATGCAGGTGTGAAAGGTGGCTCAACTTCTCAGCTCAAGATGCGGAGCAGCACCGCTCGTCAATGTTACTTTTGACCATGCACACACAACCCCGCTTGGCAGGTGCTCCCAGCTGTTTTCCCAGATGCACTTTCAAGGCGTTTTTTGAGTGGTCCCACCTGACTTGATGTCATGTGACATGTAAAAATGGCATGGCTATTTAACAGGGGTCCCTCTACCACTGATATCAAGATGCTTAAATAATCTCTCCTTTGCAGACATGCCCACTTTATGCCTGTCCCATGCGGTTCTGTTTTTTTCTGATTGTCTGGTAAGAATTGCTTTATCAATATGGACCTCAAAACTGTCTTGAAATGCAAAATAATGGTATTGTAAATATTTTTTAAAAAATGCGTTTGATTATTTACATAATTTTGAAAACATACTTATTGTTAAAAGCTAGTTTATAAACTCCTGTTTTGAAAGACAGGGTTTAGATTGACTCAGGGTCTTCCAATACATTGAATAACCAGTAAGATTTCACTAAATGTTGATACATTAGTACTGATCAAGAACCAATCAGCTTTGACAGCTAGATATATTACTGTCATTACCATGAGGCAATATTGTTACATAAAAATGAGAAATTTGCTTCTTTAGCATCGCAGCTTGCACTGTCTGTTACTCAATACACTAATGCACAGTGTGTAAAAGCCTCCAGCTCCTCACAGCACATCTGTCATTTGACAGTCTTAAGAGGACAGTAAAATGACAGCACTTGAATGAACTGTTGTCAGTGAGAAGATAAAAACTTACAGTTGCCAGCACTGTCTGACAATAATCATCATTTCTAAGCCCCCTGTCACTTGCTGCTGCAAATCTTAACCTGCCCATATCCCACCCTGCACTGTATGAATATGGCAGCCATTTCACTTTGATAGACGAAATAAAACGGCAGTGTGATTGTGTCAGTATATTATTCCTTTCAAGATTCTTTTCAGGATGACCTCTTTTTCTGCTTTATCGTGTGATATACCTTTCAGAGGTTCAGCTACATTCACAGCAGTGCAGATTTATGGCAGGGAGAGGAAATGGCTCCTTTTATGGTGGTGCCACACCAATCAAAACCGTCTGCTGTGAGTTCAACATCTTCAAGTATGGCCAAATTATACAGTCCAGCAAACAGTAATCATAGCCACAGGAGGGGTCTAAAATATAGTCAGTGGGTGAGATGTAAAGCTCATGTTATCCCTGCATTAAAATGATCAGCTTCTACTCCAAGTTTATCACAGACTGATATTTACAGAAGAAAAGGAAAGATTTCTGCTGGCTGTGATTGGTTCTTCTTCGTCACTTGTTGTGCATTGTGCGCTGCTACATTCCAAAACCTGAACTCTGTTTATCTTGAGGCGCTGCCATTGGGGTACAAAAATAAGCAGTTGCAACACAACAGCGTGGATGATAAGTGTAGCTTATGAGCCTGGCTCATAAGCCACACTCTCTTTCTCTATTGAAAACAATAGCAATGAGCATACAAAAAATGTAGCATGTGTACAGACCCTTAAACAGTATCTACTATCTGATATCTTTACAGCAGCATGTAAAAAAAAAATCTGTGTCTAAATGGTGGCATCAGAGAAAACACTCCTATAAAGACACACAGTTAATTGTTTACACTGTAGAAAAGATGACTTATACCGTCTATTTCACCAAATTAGCTCTGGTTCATGAACCAGTTACATTAAGAATCATTGGAACCTTGGTGCTTTCCAGTCCATGTTTCCCTCAGTTTTGAACCATTAAAATCAAGGATGTATCATCAAAAGAATGCATTACACAATACACAACAGAAGTAATCAGTGGAAGGAAGATGCAGATCCCAGTGATTACCTGGAGCTCTTGTTCTGTTATTAGTAGCTGATATTTGTTGTCATCAAACTAAACAAGCTTGGACCAACTATTAATTATAACATGTAAGACAGCTGGGAACCATGTTCAGGGTTTTGAACCAATGTGTATCTTGTTGAAATGTTGCCAAGGTTTCAAAATAAGGTGCACAAATTACTTTATTGTCATTTTTCAATTTTGTTTCTATTCTAAGGGATGAGTGTGACCAAGTACTTATATATTTGTCTAACTAACAGAATTACTCCATTCCTGTTCTTGCTTTAGTGTTTAAAAAAAAGCAAGTGGAATAAAAATACTTAAGATAGATTTTGAAACGGTTAGGTAAATGTGATGTCATTGAATGACATCATTTAACCAGGTCTCTGAACACTTGCGCAACAACAACCTACTTGACTCCTTTCAGTCTGGCTTCAGGTGTGACCATTCCACTGAGACTGCACTCCTGTCAGTCACTGAGTCACTGAGACTGGCTCGAGCTGCTGGTCAAGCCTCTGTCCTACTGCTGCTGGACCTGTCTGCTACCTTTGACACGGTGAACCATCAAATCCTCCTCTCCACACTCTCTGAGCTCGGCATCTCAGGTTCTGTCCTATTGTGGTTCAAGTCCTACCTCACAGGCAGATCCTTCAGAGTGTCATGGCGAGGAGAGGTGTCTAGGTCACATGGCCTATCGACAGGGGTTCCTCAGGGGTCGGTGCTTGGTCCCCTACTCTTCTATCTGTACACCACCTCACTCGGTGCAGTGATCCACTCCCATGGTTTCTCCTACCACTGCTATGCTGATGACACTCAGCTCTTCCTCTCCTTTCCACCTGATGACAGAACGGTCTCAGCTCGGATATCAGCGTGTCTGGCTGATATCTCCACATGGATGAAGGAACACCACCTTCAGCGAAATCTGTCTAAGACCGAACTCATGGTCTTTCCAGCTTGTCCATCTGTTCAGTTTCGGATCAGTGTCCAACTAGACTCGAGCCTACTTGTGCCCACAAACTCAGCCAGAAACCTGGGTGTCATGATTGATGACCAGCTGACCTTTAAGGTTCATGTGGCCTCAGTTTCTCGGTCTTGTCATTATGCCCTCTACAACATCAGGAAGATCAGACCCTTCCTGACCCAACAGGCCACACAGCTTCTGGTTCAGGCTCTTGTGATCTCACGCATTGACTACTGCAACTCTCTTCTGGCAGGCTCCCTGCATGCTCATTCAAACCTCTTCAGATGATTCAGAATGCTGCAGCACGTCTGGTCTTCAACCAGCCCAAAAGAGCACATGTCACCCCGCTG
Organism: Plectropomus leopardus; assembly: GCF_026936395.1. Taxonomy (NCBI): domain Eukaryota; kingdom Metazoa; phylum Chordata; class Actinopteri; order Perciformes; family Serranidae; genus Plectropomus; species Plectropomus leopardus. Next base: position 2,497,252 of record NC_142196.1, read on the forward strand.
CTAATTTCTCTTCACTGGCTTCCAGTGGCAGCCAGAATCAAATTCAAAGCACTTCTCTTGGCTTACAAAACAATCACAAGAACTGCTCCAGCCTACCTGGAATCCCTGATCCAGGTCTACTCTCCTTCTTGCCCACTACGCTCTGCATGCGAAAGACGCCTGGTGCTTCCAGCCCAGCACGGCGCTAAATCTCTAGCCAGACTCTTCTCTTCTGTTGTTCCCAAATGGTGGAACAAACTTCCAAACTCGTGCGTTCTGCTGAGTCCCTTTCTACTTTTAAGAGACAATTGAAAACTCAATTGTTCCGAGAACACCTAGGCACTTAACCTGACTCTTCTCCTCTTTGCCCTTTGGGGTAGAGTAAGTCAGATGGTCCAAAACCCAGCACTTAATGATTATCTAGCACTGACAAAGTTGTGTGATGTTGTATGTTGATTGTCATTGTAAGTAGTGATACTGAGATTGCTGAATCTCAGATGCTGAGGGTTGTGTGGCACTTCTTCTGCCACTAGACGGCAATACCTGTGACCAATCACACCTGAAGCACTTTTTGCACTTACTAAGGGTTTTTTCCTTAAGTCTAAATTCTTGTGTTGTACGTCGCTTTGGATAAAAGCGTCTGCTAAATGAAATTGTAAAGTTGTAAAGTTGAATGCTTTTTCAAGATGAAGCGGAACAATACATAAGAGTTACAGCAAACACACATGACATGTACACAGGCTGCTCCTTGCCGTAAACCCCGCCATATTTTACATTAAGTATAAGCAGCCTCCTCGACAGTGAGCAGTAAGAACAATAGCTTTATGTCTTCTCCTGCCATCGGAAATTATAGCAGGTAGGTTGAGAAGTGTAATCAAAGGCAGATGGCCTCGTAAAGTCAACAACCCCTCTGTGCTGCACTACAGGCTGCTTTCACTGTCAGTCATCCAGGATCCAGCAGTCGCAGGGGATCAGCCAGCTCTGTGCAACTCCCCATGTACATACACAAACATATACAATTTTGATAATGATGCATCTACATCGTCATTACAAAGAGCATGATGCTTTACTGACCCTACTGATGTTTAATTATAACGTTGTTTTAGGAGAATATTAACTGTTATTAAAAGACGTTTTGAGGAATATCCATGCATACTTGTGTTCTGATCATACTATGGCATTGAAATCGGTTGACATTTTCAGTGACAGCCAGTGCTGTCATAATCAATTCTGCAATTTTACAATTTAGTGTAGTCATGATCACAATTTATGTGATCAATCACACGGCATCATATCCATCCTCTCAGACACGAACCAAAGCAAAGGCCAATATCAGCCTCATATATTGGTCTAACCCCACTAATAACCTGTGCTGGCACACACACACACACACACACACACACACACACACACACACACTTAGACTGTATAAAGCCCTCCCTGGGCCAGCCTGAGGCCATCGATCGTCTGGCTGTGCCCTGGGATGAGATTCCCAGATAAAGCAGCATCTGAAGAGGCAACAGATTGACGCTGACCTCTCCCTCCTCGACACCAGCGACAACTGCTGCCACTTTCAAGCACAATAAAACATGTCTGTCAGCACAGCTGGATTTGTGGTTTTAGGTGCAGTCATTTTAAGCGATGGCAGGATATGTGACATAATGATTTGTGACACTGACAGCAGATTCATGCAAGGTGACAGGACATTCATGTGCAATACATATGGCTAAAGAGGTGGAACCAGCACACTATTTGTGGAGCCAGACACTACTGAATATGCACTATTCTCTAAACACGCACACACACACACGCGTTTGTGTATATATATATATATATATATATATATATATATAAACACAGCCTGCTCTGTAGGAACTTCTTCACACTCCTAATATTAAGGTGTTTTAGTGTTTTAGCCTGATGTCGTCCTGCTGTGTTTCATGTGGACACAAAATGTGCCTTTTTGGCTTCACAATCTTCTGGATCACTTATGTGGGCATAACTTAGGGGCCGATCATGCAGAGATGCATCTCTAGAGAAGCATCACCAGTAAAACTAAAAGTTTCCTATGGTGAAGCTCGCCTGTCAGCCACTCCTCTCTTCCTGTTGCGTGACGTGTTTTTCTGGCTGTTTTGTGGTGTGCAAAGAAGTTATATAAGGTTTTAAAAAGTTAAATATTTTCCACTCAAGGTGTGGATTTGCACCACTTGTCAGTGTCACTTTTGGCCAAGTGCAGGCAGCCCCGCTCCACAGGCACTCCTAGTTCTCTCCGTGTGATCACCCCTATAGAGGTTTTGGTAAATGAAAAATGCCTTATACGTTAGCTACTTATTAAACATGTTAATTGTTTTAGCTAACCAGCTTTGACTTTGGGTCGGAATTATAATTTCCAGCTTTATGCAAAAGAAACACATGAGACACATACAACTTGTTGGATTCAAAATATGTGTATGGAATCTGGAATTATGTGGACAGAAACCTTAAGAAATAAATAGTTTGGTGTCTTTTCTTTTTTTGGTGACTGAAAAGGCTTTAGTAACTGCACTGCAAGAAAAAGGCTGGGGGTGTAGAATTACTTACATTGAGTGCAGATGCAGATGATAAGAGCTAATAATTTTGATGGTTTCCTTTTATAAACATTTGCTCCACATCCATTATTATCAATGGTGATGACTGATTGTTATTCTTAAACAAAAGTGATTATTGATACTCATCCCTGTTTGAAGGATCTTAAACTTAGAGCAACTTGCTCCCTTATTTCTGCTTGCTTGCTCTAGCCACTAATTAAACCATTAGACTAAGAGCAGAAAATTAGAAATTGTCCACATCAGCTGTAATGATTTCTAATTGCTGGCTTGCATTAAGAATTTGCCTCCTGATCAGCTCTGCAAAGCCAGAACCCGCTCTGTCTCTCTCTCCCTGTGTCCCTCCTCCCAGTCTCCATCCAACCTTACAGATCTAATTTGGCAGCTTCAGACCTTCTCATGACTTTATTAAAGGACTTTTCAGATCTCCACTTTTCTTTTACTCTGAGTGGTTCCGCTGCACAGGCACAGGCCAGGGCGGCTGAAAATAAGATGACTTGATATCGCATCAAACCCAATGAATGTGGAGCCTGAATTGCAGCGGTCCTCTCCTCTCTCCTCATCTCGCCTGTTGTCGTTCATCAGGCCTCTAAATAAGCGGTGGGAAGACAAAATAGGACCTAGATGTCACTCATGGGTCGAGCATTTTAAAGGATGTGCTGTCCTTCAAACCCTCTGGTTTTATAAACACTTAGATGAAAGGCGAGTGAGTGATGGCCAGCAGGGAGCTGTTAGAGCCATCTCATGTCCATTCATTTACTGCATGTCAAGCTTCCAACTCTGTGTGGAGTGAGGTAATAATAAGATTTGGGTACAGTTTCATTTCAGTGTTTGGATACATTTATAGTGTGCCTCAAGGCTTTTTGTCAGGTTCACAGGGAAGTTGTTTAAGTGATGAATGTTGTATTATGAAGAGCATATATTAAGAAACCTTGAAAAAGACGAGTCCGTTTAACTAAGAGTGGTGTTTTTTTTCTTCTTGTTTCTCTCTTTTTATTGTTTTTTTACAACTTGTACAAAATCTGAGATGTGGGACATTTATTGTAATCCCAGTTTCAGGGGTTTACTGCTTACACAGATCAAACAGCTTTGGATAGAGCCATTTCTATACAAATGCTGTTTAAATATTTTGCAATAGTATTCAGGTATTCTGCTCACAGTCTTTTTTCACAACATAAAATGCTTCTAGCTGGTTACCTGAGGCTGGTGCTGCATGCACTCTGAAATCATGATAGGAAAAATAATTTGCACATCCTTAATGTAAAGTTATATATTAAAGTTACTAAAATTAGGTTAAGGAAAGAGAGAAAAATGGTGAGGATGTACAGTCCAAAAATATTAGTAAAAATTGACAAATCTCTGTACACTCTCTATCTATGATGCATTATGAAGGCATTCATAGTGAACTATAATGCCTTCATAATACTTTATGACTACATGCATAAACAAATAATGCTTACTGATGCACCATATCAGCGGTCATATAACATTATAGATGTGATAGAGACACCCCCATTTTTCTCATTTTCCACCTATTGTCAAGACGAGCACAGTGTTAGCATCTAAATCGTATCATGTGGTAAAAATAATGTGGAACATCAGTCAGACTTTATGCCTCACTGCACACCTAATCTGCAAACAAGAATCAGCTGAATTACTTTGATATGTAAGAAAAGATCTGATTGTGGGAAAAGATCCAATGACATTTAAGGAGTGCCCTAAATGTAAACGATATGGCCAAAAGTATGTGGGCACCTGAACGTCGCATCCATTTGTGACTGAATGTGTCAATTCAAAACCATGCCCAAATGCTGCTGACTGAGACCAGAGTCCTCAATTGTATAAAGAAACAGCCCAAAGTAAGCCCTCAAACAACTGAAGACTCTTTTTCAGCCACTGCTCCTGGCTCAGTGCCCACAGGGCTGCTCCTCACATTTATAAATGAACTCAGTGTGAGCATGTGAGTGTGTGCCTGTGTGTAGTGAAGTATAGTAAAAATATGAAGCAAGCAGGTGAGCGGGAGACATCCACAGGAAATTGAAATTGAAATAGCTTTGGTGAAATTGCTCATTTTGGTACATTATCACGTTTCTGTGCCGACTGAGTCAGGTGAGAATAGTATTTATCTGTTATTCGCAGGTGTTCTTTCTAACTTTTAAAATTAATATGGATTATGTTGAGTAGTTGAAAAGTCAGTCTGCTTACATGGGGAATATTGTTCTCTAAGTTCTTTTTGTGGCCACACAACCTTATTTTGATGGTTATTGTTAAATCAAGCCAATCCAGGTTGTGAAGTTGCTGCTCCGATAAAAAAGACAGAGTGGGGAATGAGTCAGGGTGGCAGACTACATCAAAGCCTACGTGTGTCCTCATGGGTCCTCTGGGTCACAGGGACCATGTCCCATCTGAGGAGCTAAGATGGGCTGTGTCCAAATTGTTTTCAGTCAGATTTAGTCTGTCAAGGTCACGTGTGTCAAAATGTTTTGTAAAGTTTTTTTGATTCATGCAAACTGTGAAGTGAATTGCATATATTCTATCTATCTAGTGTCAAACATTTTATCTGTTTTATGTGACTTGTTAGCACTCAGTACAGGTGAAGATTGTGTATGAGTCTTGGAGAGACATAAGCATTTACATCTCTAAAACATCTGACTAGACTGTGTCGAAACTTTCTCTCTCTATCTTTTTTTTGTGCTTTATACTTGCATGGACACTTTTTTGGTGCTGGAAAGCAATTCAACTGATCAAGAGACATAAAGGAGTGAGGTATAAAAAGGGGAACCAGTCTCCTGCCAGACTCAAACCAGCTCTTACATGGTTAACATGACCCATGCTCCATCAGGATAAGACATCGACTGGTCCCATTTTTAGAAAAAATATTTATGCAGGCCAAGGAAGACCTCTAATACAGAGGACTAAGATCACCAATTTATTTTGGATTGGATTTTTTTTCTTTCTTTCTTTCTTTCTTTTTACTTTTAACTTCTAAAACTGAACTGTTGACTGCCTTCAGAGAAAACTCATGATTGGCTGGTGGAGCTGGAGTGCAGAGGTACTAAACAGTTAAGTTTCACTTTCACTGCTGCTGGTGTTCTGCTGTTCCATCTGTGCCCAGAGTGCATGTACAATGAGGGACCACACAGTCGGCTGTATATATTACAACAATGCTCCTAATGAACACTCGAGCTCCAAACATGGAAAATCAATATGTGTTGGCAGATGTTGTTATCACTGCCACAAATTAATGAATGTGTCATCTAACCTAACCAACCAATAGAAATGCTGCATGAAATGACACACTGATAATCGATGCTAATGAATACTTTGAACTCATGTTGCAAAATTGGCTAAATTGGCCTCTTTTCCCCAGCCACGACCGCGTCCACATCCTCTCCTCCTTTTCCTCAACTTCTGACTTTTTTCAACACACATAAATGCCACCATAGCAAGGGCTTGATTCATGTATATTTCCATTTTTGCTAAAATCTCACAGTCTGCAGGAGGCTTAAGTTGGAAGAGGATGGAAAAGCCCAAATCCTATGACCCACTGTGGCATGGTCTGTGTGTCATCCAGGGGTCATAAGTGCTCCAGAAAGCTCAGTAATGTGGAAAACTAAAAATTAATGGATAACAAAAAAAGAAAAAGTATTATTAAAAACATAGCAATTTGTATAAATGCAGTTTCTTCAGGCCATTTGCTGTTATTTCAAAAAGGATAATGCAAACAGCGTGAAGCCGAGGCAGGAGCAGAGAGGGAGAGAGAACTGTGGAAATGTAGGCATAAAAAAGCGATGCCTTTCTTTCTGTGACCACAAAGGACAGTACAGTACTGATGGTATTTCAAACATGCACAGCAAGGTGGCTGGCACAGTGCAGCCAAATTAATGTTGTGGGCAAAATATGAAAGCTTGAGCACCGCTACATTTAGTTCTGCCATGCCAAAACAAAATCAAAATCCTTTCAGGTCGTGTCACAGTGTCACACATTTTTTTTTTTTTTTTTTTTTTATGTTTTTGAGAATTACATTACATTTTCACATCAAACCTCAGTGTGTTTCATCAATGTTACTACCTCTCAATGCTTAAATCAGTGGCATTGATATTACACACCCTGATGGATAAAAATCATTTTTCCAAAGTCCATTTTTCTATTACATCAATTTTCACATATTTGATAAAACACTCATTTGAACAGAGATATTCATGTTTATGATTTCAAAACCTACTTTGTTATTTTTTACATTACAATGTCTGTTTTTGCCTCTAACTTGATATGATGGAATTTTATTGCACATAGTTGTTTCTAATGTTTCCCAGGGGCTTGCACTTCTTGTAATTACAGCCAGTGTGATTATCATAAATCTGTCTAGTGTTGCTGATTGAGCACAGGGGCAGTTAAAAAGGCCATGGATCAAACAGGTGAGACGTGACCTTTGTGAAGATTCACACATGCAATCAGCAGTTAGTCAGAGTCATTAATTAGAGAGGTCTGCCTTTATTTATCAAACTTAACATCTCTCTTGTTTAAAAAGGGGGCTTTCAATGCATGGAATCATGGCAAAATTTGCGCTGTAAATTGGTGCTGATCTTTGTGTCATTTTGTAGTGTTTTGCTGTTTGTTTTCATGGCTGACAACGCTGTCTGCTGCAGCATGTTCGTGGTTGGAGAATTACCAGAATACAATTATTTCTTAAGATTTTCAAGCAGCTGCGCAGGTTGCTGTTGGTCGTTTGGTCCATAAAAAATCCTATCCCATTGGCTGCCACAGTTTTTTGTACTGGGAGGCTAGAATATGGCATGGAGATCAAGTGTGTGTGTGTGTGTGTGTGTGTGTGTGTGTGTGTGTGTGTGTGTGTGTGTGTGTGTGTGTGTGTGTGTGTGTCTGCTCCCAGTCACACTTAACATTAACATGCATCCTAGCCAGTCAGATCAAGTAGACCGGTCTAGGTACAGGTGTGAGTGCACCCAATGCATCCTTAGTGGGTCTTGAGAGCTGAAGTGAGTGGGGGTAGAGTGTTCAAGGAGAGGAAGTGGGGCAAACGTGGTGGTCTCAGACAATGCCTGAGGAAACAGCAGCTCAACTGGATTTCCCTGCCCTCTGTTATAATGGGGAACGCCCAGTCTCTGAGAAACAAAGTGGATGAACTCCAGGGAAATGTTCGTTTCCAGAAGGATTTTATGAACTGTTGCATCATGGCTTTCACCGAGACGAAGCTTAGTGAGCACGACTGGGACATCAATCTGACTATCGATGGTTTTGGAGCTCCCTTCCGTCATGCAGTGGTAACGGGGAAGTCTCAGGGAGGCGGGTTGTGCGTTTATGTAAATAAACGATACTGTCGCTCTGTGACTGTAAGAGAGCGCATCTGCACGCCACATGTGAAACTCTTATCGGTATCATTATGGGCTTTTTACCTTCCCTTAACTTTTTCTAACTGTTTATATTCACTCGTGAGCGGATGCTGACTCTGCCGCCAACACAGTTTCTGATGTGGTAGAGCAACGGCAGGCTGTTTCACCCGATGCGCCAAATTTTATAATTCTTTAATCATGTCTGTCTCAAAAAATCACTTAAGAACTTTCACCAGTATGTCACTTGTCCTACCAGACGTGATAAGACACTGGATCATTGTTATGGATCAGTGAAGGATGCCTATAAATCAATTCCACTTCCTCCGCTTGGCTCTGCAGATCATAACTGCATGTACCTGCTACCCTCATACAAGACTGTTTTAAAGAGGGAAAAAACGAGGACCAAGGACATTAAAGTCTTGTCAGAGGACGCAGTTCTCTCTCTTCAGCAGTGCTTTAATTGCACTGACTGGAATATCTTTGCTCAGTCTTGTGGAGATGACTTGGACTCATTGGCTGGTGTGACTTGCTCATACGCTGCTTTTTGCAGAGACATTATTATTCCTTGCAAGCGTGTGAAGATATACCCAAACAACAAACTATGGGTTTCTGCGTCTGTTAAATCCTGTATACAAAGGAAAAAAATGGCTTTCAAATTTGGATCAGCATCTGATTTGCTCTTAGCAACAAAAGGGTTGAAGACAGAATTTTTTAAATCAAAAAACAAATACAAGTCAGACATAGAAAGCAAGATGGCTGTTAATAATCTTGGCTCAGCCTGGGCAAGCATTTAAACTTTAACAGGGCTTCAGAGCACAGAGCATAGCACTCGTGTTCCTCTAGATGGTTTTAACACAGACACTGACTTGGCTAATGCTCTAAACTGTTTTTATTGTCGTTTTGATACCTTTGATTTTCGGACTGACATTCATGAACTGAGCCACAAACTGAAGGATGATCAGCACTTTAATATTCAGCTGAAAGAAGATGAAAAGGCCTTTCATACTGTAAAAGTCAGCAAACAACATGGCCCAGATAATATCTGTGGTCGGTTACTGAAAATGTGTGCTAGAGAACTGAGTCCTGTCTTTCATTTTATATTCAACAAGTCCCTACAGACACAACATGTCCCAAACATTTAATAATTACAATCATGGAAAAATGCTGTTGTTGTCCCAGTCCCTAAATCCAGCTATCCCAAGTCCTTAAATGATTTTAGACCTGTTGCTCTTACCTCAGTGTAGGAGCCGTATTCTGTCACTGGTGGATTATTTGTCTCTTGATTTGATTGGTCTGGTTGCCACGGTGATGCACAGGGCTTGGGTCACGTGGGCACTGGGGATGATTGCCGTAGGTGATATCGGGAGCTGGTTTACCTGCACGTGGGAGGAGAGAGAGGAGTGTAGGTAGCCGCAATTTTTGTTGACCGCCTTTGTTCAGTTTATTGCTTTGTTACATATTCGCCGCCAGTGCACGTTTACCATCCTTTAGGCGTGTGTAACCTGAAAGCTGCTGAAGTAGCTGTGATGTTTTGAGGTATTAAATGATTGAAACTTTCCTGGACTCAGCGTGCTTATGAACCAGCAGCAGCGCGTCACACAAACACACAGGACCTCATCCTCTCAAATGACTTTAATGACAGGCAAGTCGTTACATTTGTCAACAAAAAAGGCAACAAGAAAGCGACCGCTCACAGCGCAAAGGCATCAACGGGACGCTCAGTAAGTACAGCGGTGTCAAACAAAGACAAAGCGCCACATCACATCCGTCATGGAGGACAGGTAAGCTCACCTGTGCATGTATGTGGGTGGAGAAGGAATCCGGATTGCATCAATGTCGAAGTGTCTCCGTTTGGAACAGTTGAATAAATATGTGCATATGTTTGCTCCGTGCGCTGAATGACGCCTGTGCTTTGTTGCTTGTGTATGCGAAAGTTTATGATGTTACAAGGAGGAACGCTGATGATGCCTCGTTGAAATGAATTGCTCTGATTGATTGCGCATTGTGGATGGATTTAAATGTCACAGTTCGCTGAAACTGAATAAAAAAAAATGAGTCAAACAAATGACGGTGCCTCGTGCTCTGAGATGGAGTCTGGGAAAAGGGAGAGGAAACTCACTGAAAAAGCTCTGTTGAATAAAATTGAAAGCCTGCAAAATGAACGTAAACGTGTTGTGGATAAAATTAAAGGGTTGATACCACAAATGAAAGAGTTCATGAAACAAAGGGAAAATGTGTCTCAAGTGAAACAATGTTTGAGGTATTAAATGATTGAAACTTTCCTGGACTCAGCGTGCTTATGAACCAGCAGCAGCGCGTCACACAAACATACACCACCTCATCCTCTCAAACGACTTTAATGACAGGCAAGTCGTTACACTCAGTTTTAATGAAGACCCTAGAGAAACTGGTCAGGTTTGAGATCCTGGGGACACAAGAAGGTGCCCTGGATCCAGTGCAACTTGCTTACAGGCCTAATAGAGGAGTGGAAGATGCTATGGTAACGCTGCTAAACTTGCTTTTAAAACACTTGGATAATAATGGGACTCATCTGCTTTTAACACCATCCAGCCCCACATCTTGACTAAAAGGCTGTTGAAGCAATTTAATTTAAGTAACTGGATCCTTGATTTTTTAACTGACAGAACATAAAGGGTCAGGGTGAACAATATTTTGTTGGACCAAAAATAAACATCCACAGCATCTCCACAAGGGTGTGTGCTGTCACCCTTGCTGTTCATCCTGTACACAAATGCATGTCGGAGCAAACATGACAACATTATTGTATGTTTACTTAATGAGAAAGAGTCCAGCCACAGCCCAATTGTTGACGATTTTGTTTCTTGGTGTGAGGAGTCGTACCTTCAGCTGAATACATCAAAAACAAAAGATATTCTGATAGATTTTAGGAAGAGACCTCAACAAACCTTCAATCAAAGGTCAGACCATTGAGTGTGTGCAGTCATACAAAAATCTTGGTTCGATCTTTGACTCAAAATTGAACTTTGAGGCTAACTGTGAAGCGGTGTGTAAAAAGGCTCATCAGCATTTGTATTGTCTGAGGAAAATGTTACACTTTCACATTGACCGAACGCTAATGACTATGTTCTACAGGGCTTTTATTGAATCAATTTTGTCTTGCTTTGGTCACATGTCTTTGAAAGATAAAAATTCCTTTAGTCAAGTAGTGAAATGGTCAAGTCAACTAATTGGTGAGCCCCAGCTTAATCATCTCTGTATGCTAAGCAGTTGCAGAGGATAGCTAAATGATGATTCCCACCCTTTGCACTGTGAATTTCAGGCTCTCCCGTCTGGACGGAGGTTTTTAGTCCCAAGGTGCAGAACAAAGCGGTATAAAAACAGCTTTGTCCCTGCTGCTATCGCAGAGCTGAACAAGTTGTAGCCTTATCTAGAATACATGTATTTATCTATTTTTTAAATTTCTTCTTACATGTGAACCTTGAACCTTTTTTTTAATGTAATTTTAATGGATGGTATTTCACACTCTTTCATGCCTGTTTCTGTTTTATTGATGGAACCTTGAGCACTTTAATGTTTTAATGTTTTACCTTCATTTATGGCAGGTTTGCTTTATTTTTCACAGGATGAGTTGGAGGGTGGGGATGGGCTCTTATGTCCAGGGAGGTTTTAAATAACCTCTAGTTTTTCTGTTTGTTTCCTGTTTGTTCTGTTCAGTGGCCTGCATTTTGAAATGGACGCTGTAACCTCACTTGACTGCAAAACAAATCTACCTACGGGTACAAATAAAGTAACCTGCACCTGAACCTGAACCTGATTCTGTTTCATTTTCAAACATCTAGTCTTCAGCTCAAACCAAGACTGAATCAAGTGACATCAGTTGAGGACATTTGTCAGATGTCACACAGCTCACTCCACAGACACTAAAGGCTTTCTACTACTTTTTTCAAAGAACACTGTATGGAGTTTTGCTCCTATTCAGCCCACTCTAGTGATTTACCAGTGGGCGCTGAAAATAATGTACATCGCGCGTCAGTTGCTGGCCATGGTTCATGGATAATCCTTGTCCTGTACACACAAAATGACTACAAGTCAATGCCAGACTGAAAAATGGAGGAGAAAGGAAAACGGCCATTCAGTGTGAATAATGATTAAAGTTGTCAAAGAAAAAGACTGCTGAAAAGGAGTGTCATGGTGGCATGTGTGCCATGTGTGCCATGTAACTATCAATTCATCCACTTCTTTAAAACTGTTTAGTGTGAGCCACCGTCCCCCTCTGCTCACCCATTCTTCTTCCCTCCTCCAGCACTCCTTCCACACACTCTGCTGATAGTAAGTAGTCCCTTCGTCCTGGCAGTCCGCCTGATGCTACAAGACTTAGATCTACTAAACAAATTCTCCATTTCCTGCTGGAGCTGAAGGGATCGGATGAGTCTGGGGAGGAGAGACGCCCACAGAGGAGAGACAGAGAGGAGGCGAGACAAATAGGCACCGAAGGAAAGATTGAAAGGGAGGAGGTGGAGTCCCCCCCCCCCACAATCTCTTCTTCAACCACCTCCCCTTCCTCTCCCCCCTCAGTTTCTCAGGGAGCATCAAGCCAACAGTGTGGCAACATTTTAGGGTTGGCTGCTTATTGGAAAGCTGTCTGCCCACGTTGATACAGCACTTCCTTAACTTCTACCACACACTGGATGAGAAAGTAGCTGACTGCAGCCTCCCCCATACGTTAACAATCTTAGGCCTGAACAACAAGTTTGTCCTGGCAACAAACAGAGAGTCCATTACTCACAAAGTAATGACATATGTGGGTGTTGGAAACGCACTGGTGGAGGTGCTGGTACACTGATTAATAACTGACATGAACACACACAACAGAAAGAACAACCTAAACCTCCCACCTTTAAGAATGTAGGCAAAGACGAGGGTTCAGTTTTTATTTTTAGCATGTTATAGGGACACTCCAGGCAGACGGATCTATTGGATTTTTTATTCAACTTCCCATTATTTGATATTACTCATACCGCCTGTAGTTTTGAAGATCATTTCAGGTCAGAAAAGAAGCTTAGTAACGTGTGACGGCATCACAGTCCTCATTTATCTGTTCTCTTAAAAACAATTCAGGGCACGGAATAAAAACTTGTTTCAACACTGACATTACTGACCTTTAAAAACTGATGCCCACGGACAAATGCAAGAGATCATTTGTGTAAGGCTGCCGCCATCCAGCCTTAAGTTGCATTACTTAACCCTCTGAAAACTGATCAAATGAGCTTGATTTCTTTTTTAGCTTCACAAAAAAATTACCCCAAAATAGCTAGAAATTAGTAAAAGGATACAAAAAAATAGCATAGAACCTGGAATAACAAGAACAAGGAAATATCCTAAAAAAGTGCTAAAAAATTAAATAATTTTAATTATATAATTATAATAATAATTGTTAAAAATTAAAGTTTCCTGGATATTTTCCATAAAAAACAATTTTCAAATACTTTTCTCTCATCTTTTTTGAAATAAACCAACAAGAAAAAAAAGAAGAAAAACAAAGAAAGTATTTGAAAGAACCCATTGATCAGGTTTCAAAGTTTTAAATACTTTCAGTTTCTCTATTACTTTAATGTCCGCTTCATCAGTAGGACAACAACTCAACTGAATTCACAGCAAAGTGATTGATCACTTCACATCACTTCACTCCACAATCTAAACCATGCTTAACCTTAAAGGGAAGGTGCATCACATTATGTAGTTCCTAATTTGAACTTAAAGAGGAGCATACATTATAATCTATACATTACCCATTCATGAAATTAACTTATTAGTCAAAATAAATCAGAGAATAGAATCAGGTTATCTACCAAAAATAAATAAATCTTCACAAAAATATATCTTATCTTACATTTGCATGTTTCTATTGAAATAGGTCTAAAATGAGAACCTTAATGGCTAAATCATTAATTTTTTCAGCAGCATAAAGTGAAGGCCTCTGTCCTCTGCCTCATCACATCGTGACTTTACCTTATATGCCTTGCAAGCATGGTATTTCACAGTAATTGTGCCAGTATTTCCCCGAAATGGCTATGGGAGAATGCTGTTACCGTAATCCTGTGTGTTTGCATGTGTGTGTGTGTGTGTGTGTGTGTGTGTGTCAGCAGAAAGCCAGGGTTTCTGTCCTTTTTGTCATCATTTCATTACCTTATTTTACCTTACCTTACATGTGATGAACACAGCACTCAGTGGAAACGCAGTCGTCTCGCAATTGCATTATATTTATTTATAATTATTTCAAAAATATCACTCAAGTTTTGCACAAATCTGTGATATAAACCTGCCTACAGTTACATGCACATAAAGACATAACAAGACTGATCCCTTCCAGTGTCTTTACATTTTCACTCAGGGGTTTAAGTGACATTATTATTCATTTGCATTTGCACTTCATTTCAAACCACGAAAATAGGCAAATTTGTAATGGAAACCCATCTTTTGAGTCATATTAAGGTTCATCCTCACTATGTTCCTTTGCCTAAACCTTACTACAATGACTTCACTGGCCTAAACCTGACCATAACCGTACATCACAGATGTAATGTCATTCTTTTGGCAATAATTGTCATGATATCATATAATGTCATGCTGTTTGTGTGTGCATGCATTTTTGTAGGCTATCATACAACCTGTTTTATGAGACGATGTTTAGTTTTTCATATAGCATATATATATATATATATATATATATATATATATATATATATATATATATATATATATATATATATATATATATATATATATATATATATATATACCATGTGCAGTTATTTTATATCATCACCCCCGTGACTATGAATCAGATATTTGCCTAAGGATCCTGGGATGGCTGCCACCAGGTTCCGAGGCCCCTGCTGCCATCTTTACAGTAGATCATTAAAAGTAGCCAGAGCTTCAGTCAGGTTCTCCACTTCTCTTTCTCTGGAACAATGGCAGATCCCATTTCATTTCCATTGTTTATTTGCCACTGGAGTCACATCCATTGGCTGTGTCCTTTTTTTCCCCCAACGCCATCTAAAGGTGAAACCTTTCCCAAATACAAGTGATAGATGGTGTGACCTCAGCTCCCTTCTTCTATTTGAGAGCAGAGCCTCCATAGTTTCCTGCCAGTGATGTATTTGGCTGCAAAGGAGAGGAGAGAGAGGGATTTTATGTCTTTCACAAGACTGATATACCCTGATGGAGAACTGTGCTCTTCATATTTTATTGAAGCCATCATCTGAGTCGAGTAAACATATTAGAGTGTACATTATTAATTCCAATTTCTCTTGGATTCTGTTTGTTTACTCCCGACCCTGTATAACTGAGGTCAAATCCTTCTATAGCAAACACTGCTGCCACACTCATGCTGAAAGACAGAGGGGCACAGGGCGGAAGGAGATAATATCCAAACTGTTTCTATGTGAGGAGATACAGACTGGATGCATGTGTGTGCGCTGGGGGGGGGTCCCGTGGGTGGGTGGGCGGGCCTGTATGTGTGAACAGTTGTGGGTTTGTGAAGCTTCTAGAAACCCAACACAAATACTTTCCTTTTTAGCATCCTACACAGGGATACTTAACTTTCTCGGCTTGGGGGCCACTTTTGCAAAATGACAGGAGGCCAGGGGCCAGTCTCAACAGCCCCATACACGTTTCTAGGATTTTTGGATGTGTCTATGATTTTACGGCATTTATAGGATTTTAGGACATTAGGGACTTAGCGAGGACCTCTGTTGGGGGAAGCTGGGGACCCTCCATTGGCACTTTTTCTGATAAACGAGCTCTATTTTGATGCTGTTTTATGCACTCTGATACCTTATGTATTCTAAAAGTACAAAAACAATTCCCAGTGTGAATCACTGTTTTTTTTATTGTGAATTAGAAATGGTTAGGGCGCTACCTAGCACCCTATCAGAGGCCAGATTTGGCCTACAGGCTGATAAGTTGAGAAGCACTAGTCTAGTGGTGGGGGTCACAGAATTTGATGTAAACAGTGGCATCAATACAATTTACTGATAAGCTTAGAGGGACAATCTGAAACTGAGACTGGGGCCACTTTCACAAAGATAGACTTCAGCTATGACTTAAATGTACCAAATAATCGGACAGACATCAAAATTCATCTACTGCACGAAGCAATTGAGTCCTTGTAGAGTGTAGAGTGTAGGCCTATCTGCTCTCTGAATGTATGACTGATTGTGACACTTTGGCACAGACTTCATATGTTGTGCAGGAGTTTGTGTGGCTCGGGCTGTGTGGCAACACCTGGAAGTTGCTTGACATCCTCTTGGATCAGTTTTATCCAAACATGTTAGCATGCATCAGTTTTAACTGTCCAAATTATAATAAATATCATTAGTATTATGTTGGTGTCGTGGTTTTGGGTTCATGCTTAGCACCAACACAGTTTTCATATTACAAGTGTGACATCAAAGGTTTATAAATGACTTAAAAGATAGATCTGATTAAATATACAAAATAAATACAGTCAGAGTTAATAATCAGCATTTAATCTGTCATGTAAGAGGTAGAAATGTCTCCTGAAGCATTTTTCTGATAAAACTTGAGATGCATCATGTGCATCTGTGTGTGTGCTGATTCATCCCCCGTGATATTTCCTGTGCCTGTATGACTCTGTCCCGTGACGGTGTAGATAATCCCTTCCCACCTCTTCAGCTCTTTTTAAAAGGTCTCCACAGCAGCTCTCTGTTGTGAGCCCCAAATGAATCACTCACAGTTAATTACTCTGAGTGAGTCCCTGTGAGAGTCCACAGCCCTGTGCCACCGCCCGCCGGGCCTTGTCCAACGGGTCTAATGCCTCACAGTGAAACCGGATCTACCATGTCCTACTCAGAGGGGGGTGGTGTTTGTCCCGGTCAGCTGGGACACTGCCGCCTCCTCCCTCCCCTTGTTGCTCTGCTGCCAGATCTGTCTGTTAAGATGAGATAACAGATGATACCGTGGCCAATGCACCAGCCAACGCCTGCTGGGAATGGCTGCTGTTTGGTGGACAGATACAAATGGCCCCCGATCCTCATTTTCATCAGGGTTTCTCCCTCCTTATTACAGCAGAAGTGTCCTTACAACAAAATCCAAAGAGAAATAGAAAGACACACAATAATTGGTGTCTACTCATGCAGAATTGTGTGGTTCATGTCATTACACTTCATACAGGTAAAGTTTTACATGATACAGCTGGAAAGTAGAATGCTTTTGACTTTCATGTAGAGAAATGAAATTTGGTATGCATATGTATTATTTCCAGACATACAAAAATGCCTCTTGGAGGTTTTTTATACATCCTTAGCCATTTACAGACGTCATATTTGAACAAATTCCTCCAACAGATTTAATCCAATTGACTTCAATTTTGTCTGTATCATCTAAAGACCTTTCGCGGCCACTTGTGGTTGGTTCTCGAGCCCTAATAATCCACAAAAGTATTCCTATGTGAGAGTTTAATATGATGAAGCATAGAAATAATATTCAAACAATGAATGAAAATTGTATAATGATTTTTTTTAATCTGAAACTCACTGGCCTTGGCTCATTTTACTGTGAAGAATATGTAAAAAAATTTCACTGAGTGCACATGATACACCCACCATACTCATTTAGATTACATATGTGGTGTAGGGGTCCAGCTGGGGGCACCAGGCAACAACAAGCTTTAACAACACAAACATAAATAGCATGCATGGCTGCTTATCAATTGTGAACTCAAAGTCTGTGAGATTGAAGGATAGGATCACACTGACCCTAATTTGTCATGAGCCAGTCTCAAGACCAACCTGTATGGGACCAGCTCTAAGACCGTCAGGAAGCAGCACCCAAACCACTAGGAGATATTGGCACCCAGCCGTGAAGTTGTGGAACATAAACTTTTCTCCTTTGCCAAGCATAGGAGAACTATGATAGCCAATGTAAAAGTGTGAAAATGTGAAAGGCCCTTTTCAGAGCCATTCTGGGCTGTTGAACAGTATGCGAACTCTGTGGAAGAGGACCAGCTCTGTATGTAAACACAAACGGCTGATCTAAGGTATCAAAAACACAGCGATTCCTATTTTCAAGTGATAGAATAAAGTAGGCAGAATAGAATACACACATTTATTGTCCATTCATGTGGAATTGTCCTTGGCTTCACATAAAGTGAAAAACTTTACAGACATTCATACACTAAAAAGAACTTCCTCTGCCATGAGATGGAATACATACAATGAAAACAATAAATAAGAAGCTCGGGCACGCTGCTTATGGCATCATATGATTCCTACAGAACATTTTTTGAATGTGCATCATCAGTCTTGTGTCCTGTCGGCTCTGAACAAGGTCAGTCCATCCAATGCAACAGCTTGATCTGGGATTTTAGGGGTTAACCATGTCTCTGTGAAGATGTGTGCAGACCAGTATCTGATCTCCTGTTGCTGAGTGAGCCTTAATCACATCTCATCTACTTTTTTCCTCCTGCGACTGGACATTAGCCAGAAGATGGCTTGAAAGAGGAACAGCTCTTGGTCCAAGTCGGTTCAGCCTTGGCCTGATACCGGCTCTCCTCCCTCTCTTCATCCAGTGCTTACAGTTTCATTTCTCCCCTCTGGTCTGACTGGGCGCTCAGCATATACCGTTGGTGCAGATCCTCTCGCAGTCTGCTGCATTCAGTCCAAACTCCACACAACTTTTTCCGATGTTGATAAGTGCTTCTCTATTGTAGAAAAGTTGTGCTTCAGCAGAAGGGGCCATGGAGTCGAAAAATTAGAAAAGTTTTGCAAAAAAAGTAGCAAGGATTTGAGGAGCAACTGGCTACTGCATCTGCATGTGCTACCACTAATATCTTGGTGGATCTGAGAGGATCTGGAAATATTGATACCTCTGAATGATGATTTAGTATAGTGTCTTACTATCACTATTTTATGCTTGATACTATTTATTAAGATCTATTTTTTAAGATCCATTGTTGCTAATTTTCTATGTTGTTTTTTGTTTATTCAAGCTGTAGGCACTTTGAATTGCATTTGATTTGTTTGAAAGGTACTCCATAAATAGTATTTAATGACTGATTGGTGTAATAAAGTCATTTTTTTAGTAGGATGACAGAGGACCGATTTCTTAAAGATGTATCTTGTTGCTGTGTCCATGTGTCATCTTCCGAAGGGAGTTTTTCAAATTCATTAAACAAAGGATGAGAAGTGTCCTGAACTATTAATGAAACTTTTCCCTTGGTCTGTGTGGAACCAAAATTAGCTTAACTCTCCTCTGTGAATTGAGTTTTTAACTACATCCCTGTACCTTTCGCTGTAAATTCCAATAAGAAATTGATCACAAACAAAAAAAAGGAATCTTTAACAGTAATAGCTCAACTGTACCGTGCACTGCTATTAAGCAAGGCATTTCAGACCCAAAAGACCTCAGTATAGATCCTCAGTAACTACCAGTAGCAGTGTCTCACTGCCATGCTGCCTGTGCTGGTGTGTGTTTGTGTGTAGGTAGATGAATTTTTAATGACTCTCATGGGAAAACTGAGTCACAGGGTCAATAATAATAGGATACAGCAAAGAAAGAAAAAAAAGAATCTAATGAATGATAAGATGAATGAATCACAGTATTTTGAGGGTGTACAGAATAAGAACAGCAGAACATAATGAGACTGAAATTAAATCAAAATAGCCATGTATGAGATGCATACAGTACGTGTAACATTATCATATCAAGATGCTTTTAAATGTATGCATATGTGCATTTTGTTTTCATCAAGCACAACCCGGCGTGGGCAGTGCTTATGTTTAAAACACTAGCCAAGAGGGAGAGAGAAAAAAACAAAAAAACCCACTGATTTATTCTTTTGTGTCTGAATCCTGCAACAAAAATAAATTGAAAGGAAAAATAAGGATAGAACAGGGAAGGAAAAAAAAACTTGTGTTGGACCAGCAGCACCTCGGGGCAACAGAGATCTGTGGTTTGTGCATGTGCTTTGAATACAGAACACAGGCCGCAGTAATGGCTGTCAGTGTACAAGAAGGCACAAACACACAACACACATGCACATATGCAGTAATATGTATACCCAAGTGCACCCACACACACACACACACATGCACACATGCAGTAATTTGTATACCTGAGTGCACTCACACACACACACAGACACATGCCTCAGAGAGACATATGTTCATTACCTAGAAGGTATGACCTGAGAATCTGGGGTCAGCATCCATCCCATCATGCATCGTGCAAGTGAAGCTATCGATGTCTACCTAATTAAACCCTCCTGTCTGTCCCCTTTTATTTGTTGCGGTCTGTGGTTTGTATTCTTTTTTATTTCTCTTCTAACATCAGTTTTGCTCATTAGGTAAAATAAAATGCAGTGTAAACAGGAGAAGAAAAACAGATCCACTGTTTACGCATTTCACTCCTACAACATTGTCAGACACATTATGGGATGTTTTTTAAACAGAGGTCAAAATCGACACAGCAGAACCAAGCATATTGTATTTTTTCTTTATTATTCCACACATCAAAGTACTGCATAGGTTTAATTTTGCAAACCCACACATACAAAGCTCAGCAATTAAATGCAAACTGGTGTCCAAAATATGATGCCACTAAAAACATGATAGCTAATTCTTGTAGTTTAAAATGAAGTGAAAATGCAAATTGACAAAAATCTCCACTTACACCTCGGGATGAAAAGTTAAATGCAGAGGGAGGGACTAGTCTTTAACGTGTTTATGTTTACATAACTATAGGTGGGCTTCTATGACAGAATTGTGCAAAATGCAAAAAAAACGCAAAACAAAAAAAGTAACATTTTCGAAACGTCGATAAAACACAATTGTGAGATGACTGCGTGAAAGTGACGTGGGCGTGTTATGGAGAGATAATGGAAAGGCAAGCCCCTTATACATGGGGGCTGCCACATATGAGTGATTTCTTGAAGAAGATAGCCCACAATTTCACAGAGGAACTGTGGATTCAAAACTTCGGAATGATCTGCTCAACTTTTGAAAAGCTATACGATGCAGTAAAGAGTTTTGTGAATTAAAAACTTCAAAATGATCTGCTCAACTTCTGAAAAGCTACACGATGCAGTAACACCTCTTGTAGCTGCATCATGAGGGAGCCAGTTCCTACTGACAAGCACATAGTCATAGCATCATGTGACCTAGAAAAGTCTAAACAGTGTTTCCATTGCGGTATTGCAAAATATGGCTTTTTCAAATCACCTGAAATACCACCTCATGAGAGACACATTTTTTATATGCAATTTCAATTTGCAAAACTGAAGGCTTAATAGAAACCTGCCTTATGTAACGGCACATTATTATGTTATTATATAATGTGTAAAAATATGTAAGTTACTGTCTATGAATCAACATGGTCTCATCATCCACTGATTTCTGATATCTTCTTTTTTCTCCTGCAATGTAAAGCAGAGCTCTGGCTATGCTCCATTATTGCACAACAGATGGACCTTGAGGACTGAAAACACGTGTCTGGGTTCATCTGAGGCTTTAACAGAAGGCTCTGTTTCATACATATCTTTCTTTTGTTGTAGAAGTTGCTCTCATCTATCATGACAATTTCCCTCCACCCTCTCAATGTCTGCCTCTCTTTTCTTTTTCTTTTTTTTTTGTGTTCTGGCAGACCTTCCTCGACTTTTTACTCATTTTGGATAGTGTCTTGGTGCTTCCTGCCAAGGCATCCTGTATCATGTCGATCTGTCGTAGTCGCAGCCCCAGGGAAAGCCTGTCAAAAAGAAGTCCAAAGTACACAGATTAAAAAACGTAAAAATACAGAGCCAAGTGGCTTCAAACAACACCATCAACACCATTATACTTTTCTGATTCAGGCAGTAGCTTTGACATACAATATTTTGGTGCTCAAGTTTGTTGCCTCATGTAGTTCTCTAATTGGTATGATTGTATGAAAATAATTTATGAAAGACATTCATTAAGACATTTGGCCTGCTGCTGTGCAATCATCATTTCAAGTTTTAAGCATAATGAATTAAAAGCATCATCTAGCTGACATGTCTCATCTCTTTTTTTCCTGTGTTATGGTTAATATGCCCAATGTGCTGCCCATGGTCACGTCTTTCCGGCTTTACATTTTACACAGACCTCATTACAGCACTGATACTACCTCCATTCACAGCTCAGAGGCAAGACCACTCTGTTCTCTCTTTCCACGATCAGACGTTATATGCAGAAAGGCAAGGTGGCATAAAGGCATGATATTCCCGCCTTGAACAGGCAGTGCAAATGTAACTTTTCTGTTTTTTCACACTGATCTGTTTTTGTTTCTGTCCTAATTCTTGTTTTATTAGATCAAGGTGTGCATGGTCAATATTGTGGCAAAAACTGAGAATAGTTATGTTTGAAATTAACTTTTGTTTCATAAAATTGAAAGAAAAGGGGGATTGGATAAGTATGCACTTCCTCCTACTCCTTTTTGAACATGAAATACTTAGGTTTCTTTACTGAATATGTTTGATAGTGGTTCTGGTTTTGTTTTTCTTGCTAATTTTATTTTGTTCCCCTATTTTTTTTTTTTTTTGGCATTTTGGAAATAAATATGTAACTTTATATATAGTTAGATCTTTAGTTAGATCACACGAAAAGTCTTTAGAGAGTTGTTTGACCATTGATCAGAGAAGAAACATCCACGGTAAGACAGGATAACGGTTCACTCAGTATCTTTTTGTAATTGAGATTCAGCCAAGTGGACTAGTTATAATGGGACAGAGGGATTGAGTGGACTGGTTATGGTAAGACACAGGGGCTTGGTGGACTGGTTACGGTGGGACAGGGTTATTGAGTGGACTGGTTTATAGTGGGACAGAGAGACAGGGTGGCACAAGAACGAAACAGCTTCAAACAATCCAGTCTGCTGCCTGCTCACATTCACTCTGCAGATGAAAAGGAGAGGTGTTATACTGCAGCGAGCTTGCCCTAACCTACATTATTTACAACAATAAAGCATTGAAATATCATTACACAAATGATCAATCATCAGCTGAAACAATTAGCCTATCAAACTGCTATTCAGAGACCTGCTCACCCCAGGTGTAGAGTATAACACAATGACACAACTCAGCATGAGGGGCACCACACTCAGAGAGCTCTGTGCAAAAAAAAACATTCAGCACCAGTGCAGTCATTATCCTCATTTTATCCACGTTGGGACAATTAAGCCAAAAGCAGAACAGTTTAACAGCAGATGACCACATCTGAATAGACTATGTGGCATCATTTAAAAACACATAACACACAGAAAGAGATGATTAAAAGGCCGAAACATTGTTTTAAGTTTCTCTTCATAGCATCAATAGCAGATAACTGCAGTAAAACTATCAATTGCAGTATTCAAACTGACGGTACCAATCACCTGACCTCAATTTATTTATTTATTTATTTATTTTTCATTGTCACACTGCTCATTGGCTTGGTAGATTCAGATTACTCAAATGACCATTAGCTTTGCATAGAATAAAATTTTGTCTGAGTATTAATAGTATATCCCTTTTCCACACTCATGGTCTGGCTTGGTTTGGCCTGTTAGCACAGCACAGCAGGGATTTGCATCTCCAGTACAACTTGGATAGTATCTAATTTTTCATACCTTAATACCCTCCTGAAATTTTATCAGGGTTTATGGTAGAGATAGGGTGCAGAACTCAACCATTCAGGGAGATCTGCTCTTCGTGTCTAAAGGGGCCAGTTGAGGTGGTTTGGGCATCAGTTGAAGGGTGCCTCCTGGGTGCCTCCCATTAGAGGTGATTCTGGGCATGTCCAGCTGTTAGGAGGTGCTGCTCATCGCCAACCAAGAACAGGCTAGAGGGATTATATATCTCTTCTGTCCTGGGAACTCCTCAGGTTCCCTGGGTCCAGGACAGACAAGATGGGGGGAGGGGGGTCTGGAGGGTAGGCATTATACCACGACAGCACTGTGGGTCTAGATGCCATTACATGCAGTAACCATCTGTATGAGTTCAGTGCAGAGCGGCAGCGATTATGCAACAACACGTGTGAACAGCCAGATTGTCCACTTAAACAAAAATAAAACAAACAGAGAAGCTCAGATTGCAACACACACACACACACACACACACACACACACACACACAAGCAATGTGAGTTCATTCTCTGCTCAGGGTGCCATTACTCCATGTTGTCTATACATTGCAACTAATGGTGTGCTGCTATATTAATGTTCTTAGTGTCACACACAGTTTATTACAAATGTCCGCCAGTGTGGTGTGTTTCTGGTGTTTTTTGTAAGAGTGTTGGCTGTTAAATAAATGTTGGTGTTGTGAAACATACCTATGTCCCAACTTCACTGTCAACAGCATGCTGTTTTATGGTTTTAAGTGCACCATAGAGGAAGAGAAGCTGGGTTTCACAGTTTCAGTAACATGGACAGAGACAGAGAGACTGACTTTAAATACATCACGAAGACAGACTGAGAGACTCAGTTCAAACTTCTCAGGATGTTTCAGGACCATGGTGAGAGACAGTGAGGCTGAGTTTGAACACTTCGGGGCTACAGAGAGAGAAGTGAAGCTGGGTTTGAACACTTCAGGAACACGATGAGAGATGGTGAGGCTTGCTTTGAACACTTCAGGACCACGGAGAGAGACGTGAGGCTGGATTTGATCACTTCAGGACCACGGAGAGAGACGTGAGGCTGGGTTTGATCACTTCAGGACCACGGAGAGAGACGGTGAGGCTGGGTTTGATCACTTCAGGACCACGGAGAGAGACGGTGAGGCTTGCTTTGAACACTTCAGGACCACGGAGAGAGATGGTGAGGCTGGGTTTGATCACTTCAGGACCACGGAGAGAGACGGTGAGGCTGGGTTTGATCACTTCAGGACCACGGAGAAAGACGGTGAGGCTTGCTTTGAACACTTCAGGACCAGGAAAGTTGCTGCACCTGATGACATTAGAAGTCACCCAATCTTGCCCCATTTTTTTGAGTTAAGTCAAAGATATTACTTTTTAGCAGTACATTCCAGAAGTCTGGTTCGACTATTTTGTTTTGTTTTGTTTTGTTTTATTTTAATTTAGTTTATGCTATTATTACTTTGGTATGTTTTTACTGGCTTTTACTTGACTGGTTTACTAGTTTATCTAATATTTTATTTTATTTTGTTGGTTTTACTCTTGTGTTATCATCTTTCATTGGTCTATTTTCTTATTTTATTTTATCTTTAAATATGGATTATCCTGTTTTCATTGTCTACTTTTAGTATCATTTCTTTTCTTTTTAGTATTAATATTTCATTTCAACATTATCTATGGGGGAGCATCCGGTGGCTAAGTGGAAATAGCAAGTGCCCCATGTATGAAGGCAGTGTCCTTGCCGCAGCAGCCACAAGTTTGATTTTCAGTGAGTGGCCCTTTGCCGCATGTAGTCTCCTCTGTTTCTCCCCCTTTTGCGCTATCACTCTTATCTAATAAAGGCAAAAATGTAAAAAAAAAAATCTAAAAAAAAAAAATAAAGACATTTTTATCAGTTAAGACTAACATGTCTTTGTATATTTTATTGGTTTATTCTTCATCACTAATATTTTATGAGCTTTTTAATTTTATTTTCAATGGATATGATTTACTTTTATAGTCAGCTGATTCACCGAGCTTCATTATGTGTCTGCAACTTGTACCTCGCACTTTGTGCAACACATTAGGCTTCCATCTGGAATTAAATGTAAATATAAATTAAGTTTTGCTTGCTTGCTTTGCTTGCTAAAAAAGCAACAAATTGCAGCTCAAATAAATAGCCTCTTAATCAATTAAAAACTCCTTTGGTAGGATTTCAAATACTTGACTGGTATAAAATAATAATAAATTCTAACAAAGTTGTTTACATTAAGTTCCTGTTTACCTGAAAGTGTCTCTTTTGATCCCATTCTGAAATACTTTTGTACTGTGTTAGTTGTGTTGGTCCATTAGTGCAAAGAAGAGGCTGCCGCTTGGGATGTTGCTGTTCTTTGATGGCCTGATGATGTGTGAAGCCCACACCTGTGCCATCTGCTCCTAGCCATCCTTGGCTTTTACAGATATTGTTTTAAGAAACTGATTCAAGCTTTTCATAAGAACAACCTAAACATATTGTTTATTATTGATTATTTCCCCCATTAAACTATTTTTAGGCATGTTTATTACCTAATGTCACTGTGAGATACTGAGCAATTTAGTTTTTAGTGTGAAAGTAGTCCGCAGTAAAACAGAACTCAGACAGAAAAAATAAATCCCAATGTTGGACTGGAAGGACTCGATATCTACAAGAGCACACCATTTTAAAATCCAATGAATGAATTAACCAGTTCTATTTGTACATCTGTCCTTTACTGGCCCTTACCTTCATTTCTGTGTGATTGCACGTGTGAATTATCATCACGGTGGAGATGCACCGCATATCCTCCCAAACAAACAAGCTGCCTCCGAAGAATTACTGCAGCGTCTTGCCCAAAGCCTTGCCTTCCCCCCTGTCTCGTTGGTGCCTACATCCACCCCCGCCTCTTATATTTCTTCCTGAGACTCAAAGACACAGCAGTTATTTATTTCTTGTTGGAGATTCATTGCTTGTTGCTGGCGTACGTTGAATGGTTGGTGTGGGCTTAATAAATTCACGCTCTCTTCTCCCGCCTACTTCCACACAGCACCACCCTCAGCTAAACCTGAAATATTGTCTGTGTGTGTGTGTGTGTGTGTGTGCTTGTCTATGGGTCTCCAGTGAAGCACCACAGAGGTCTCTGTTTGAGGACTAACACAGTCCATGCTAAGATCATTTAATCAGGAAGCTGGACAGTGTAAGCCCTACACACACACACACACACACACACACACACACACACGCACACACACACACACACACACACACAACACCACAGCCTTCATATTAGACTCCTGCTTCGTAGAGGTTCTTCTTCAGTGTTGCTGTTTCATTTGCTAGATTCTTCTATTACCGCACTAACAAGCATGCACGGGGACCTCTGGTTATTTCACTTGAAACACGTTTTCACTTCCTCCTCTCCTTCCTTTTCTGTTTTCTTTCTCCCCACGCTTCCTCTCTCCCTCCGCCTAACCATCATTATCGTCAAATGGGAAAGACAGACAAGATACAACATACCAGCATGAAAATAACTCTCAGCCAAAATACACTAGCCTGCAAGAAAATATTTTTCACCTCAGGTAAATATGACAAGAAATATGATTCACTTCAATGGTCAGATGGTAAATATGGTGAGACAGACTGTTCACCTGAGTTATCAAGTGGTAAACACCACAAAAATACTGTTCACATCAGCATTCAGAGACTCAGATATTCCGATTCTCCATGTCACTGGAAAGCCAATGCATTCCAACAGTAACAGAACAAGCTTGATCAATGCTCTACGCTTTAAGCTATGACACTCTTGAAATCTCTCTGACATCAGTTTGGGACATTTTTTGACGTTTCTATGTCAATTTCTGCCCGTTACGCTACAGTGTTATTTTAAAGAGAACTGCCATTTTCACAGGAAAAATAGGTTTCGCCACCAAAATGACTTAAAGTTCAGGCTACTAACATACTTTGTTATGTTTTCAAAAACAATCATGATTACAGTAAAAATAACTACATTTCTCACTGTAACTTATCAAGTATGTTACTTGATGGCCATGTCACGTGTAAACTCTGTCTAGTGACGTATGCCATTAATACTATTAAAATTGCTGACTTTTTATTTTCACACAGGAGAAGAACACCGCTCTCCTAGGTGAAAGTCTAGTGTGTTTTTCTCCTCAGTAAAAGTCTGGAGTGTTTGACTTCTAGGTGAAAGTCCAGTGTGTGTTTGTCTCCTTTGTGAAAGTCCAGTGTGTGTTTGTCTCCTTGGTGAAATTCTAGTGTGTATTTGTCTTCTGAGTGGAAGTCAGGTGTGTATTTGTCTCCTGAGTGAAAGTCAGGTGTGTGTTTGTCTCCTGGGTGAAAGTCAGGTATATATATATATATATATATATATATATATATATATATATATATATATATACAGTGTATAAGACTTGGGCATCAGTAACAGAAGCCAAGGGCCACTGAGCAGGATGCTGTAATTGATGCCCTGTAAGATTTGCCTGTTAAGGTGCTACACAAACAACCCTGATTCATTTGTCTATTTCAAGTCATCCATTTTGGTTTGTCTTTTAATGTATCTTTTAATTCTTTTAATCTGTCTCCATCATGTTTAATTGTATTATTAGTACTCTTATTTCTGTGTTTACTGCTAATGTTCTTTGAGTTGTATTTACTCTCATTGGTTGGGGTTGATGTTGTTGTTTTTTGTTTTGTAATTTTTTCTCTCTTGTTTAATTTTTGTCTGATCTTAATTCAGTATTATCGTTTGGCTCTTACCGTTATGTTGCCTCTGTAAGAAACCCTTGTTGCTTCTGCTTTGCCTAAACTGTGTAACTGTTTTTTAAAGATGCTATAAAGTTATTATTATTATTATTATTATTATTATTATTATTATTATTATTATTATTATTATTATTATTATTATTATTATTATTATTATGGTGCATTTGTTATATTCCATTCAGATTCACATAAATCATTGGGCAGTCATAGATGAATTACTGGATAAGCATACTGGGCACTGGCCCAGCAGAGCCCTCAGCCAGAGCCTCTGATTAAAGTAACTGTTGTCACGTGTTGTTGGAGCTCTGTCAAACATAGGGATGTCCTGATCCAACTCTTTTAGAAATTATGATTATATCCTGTTAATATGTTTTGCCAAATACTTTTTGAGGGAAACATAATCGCTTGTTGGATTATAGTTAAGGGCATTTTCTGGCAAATTATGAGACACACTGCCCCAAACCGGTCAACATAAAAGCATTCACTGTAAAATGGTAAATATATATTTCCTGAGCATCATAAATACTATGTAATTACTCTTTAATCTGAATTTGATTCATTTAATCCAAGGAAATTAAAAAATCTTGAGCAATCCTGGGGTAAAAATTCCCATTAATGTGTGCATGAATCCAACTGAAAGTCAGCTGGCTTCGCTGGAGAGGAACTTGTGCCATCGTGGAAAGCTGAATTCATCAATGTTTATATCGCACGAAAGTGGTAGGTAAGAGGTGGCAATAAATTTAGCAAAAAGATCCATCCATCCATCCATTGTCGTCCACTTATCCAGGGCCAGGTCTCAGTGGCAGCAGGCTGAGAAAAGCACTCCAGACATCCCTCTCCAAAGTAACACCTTCTAGCTCCTCCTTGAGGACCCCGAGGCATTCCCAGCCCAGATGAACTGTATCATTTATTTATTTATTTATTTATTTATTCATTTAATATTTATATAAAAGGGACACGGCATAGTATTAAACATTAGTATAAAATACAAAAAAAATATGTCAGAATTAGCAGAACTTCTAATTTACATCCCTTGGCAGGTAACAGAATAGAAATATTAGGAAAGAAAGAAAGAGGGGGAAACAAAAAATACAACAATTCATAAAGAGGACAAAAGTGCAGCAACAGTAGTGTGATCTGGTTTGGCCCTGCGGCCTTCTACCACCTCAACTGGCCCCTTTCGACACAAAGGAGCAGCAGCTGTACTTCAAGATGCCCTCTGATGTCTGAGCTCCTCACCCTATTTCTAAGGCTGAGCCCAGACACCCTACAGAGGACTCTCATTTCAGTTGCTTGTGTACGAAATCTGATTCTTTCGGCCACTGCCCAAAGCTCGTGACCATAGGTTAGGGCTCGGTCATAGATTGACCAGTAAATTGAAAATGTTGCCTTTTGGTTCAGCTCCCTCAACACCACAAAAGTCCAGCACACCAAATCACCTGTGCATCTTGCGCTCCATTTTATCCTCACTCGTGAACAACACCCCGAGATACTTGAATTATTTTGCTTGGGGCAGTAACTCTCTCCCAAACCAGAGGACAAGCCACCATATTCCAGCAGATAACCATGGCCTCAAACTTTGAGATTGCTGACTCTCATCCCGCTTTGCACTGACTCGAAAAGATTGCAAAACTGTATTTGGTTTGGGAAAATTGGTGAATGCCACAAATTCTCCTTCACATGTGCCACAGAAGAAATAATCTTTTTCAATTAAATGATTCTTGCATGAGGCAGAGTGTCTGTTGGAACACAGAAGGAATTTCATACCAGTGAGACTATAACCTTGTGAGATACCCACTCGAGCTGTCTAATTGAGAGTACTGGCTTTATAGCTCTCTATGTAGACATGTGGAGTGATTACAGCCACCAATTGGTCTGTCAACCAAGGGCACACATGTGAATATAGTATTACTGTAAGAAAGACTCAGAGGTGTTTTAAGGTTATTTACTTTCAGCTGCGACTGATTCATCACATGGCTGATTCAGAGCTGAACAGAGAAATTCAAAGTGGATTTTTACAGTTCATCTGAAGGCTGCAAATGCACTCAGTACAACTGAGGGCAACTAATATAAAAAAGTGTGTAAAAATAATGTTATTCTAGCTTGCCTATCTCTCTGTACTTTATGTTTTTATTTGGTTTATTTGCAGATAAATGAGGGGAAGGTGTAGGAGAGAGAAAGAAGCTGTGGGAGTGATATCTGCAGGCTGTCCATGCTGCCTATTGACATTTTGGCCGTGTTCCATTGGTGTATGTGCATGTGTGTGTGTGTAGGTGTGTGTGTGTGTGTGTGTGTGCGTGTGCGTGTGCGTGTGTGTGTGTGTGTGTGTAATATTCATATAGTGAAGGGTCACAGGTCAAAAGAGAGAGAGCTATCCCTGAGCCCCGGGCGAAGTGTCCAGCTGCTCCTGATAAGCCCACAGCCCGCTGCAGTCTATTTGCTGAAGATGGGTTTGTTCAGTTCCTGGCAGATAGAGCAACATTTCCAGCGGAGATATGAAGGTTAACTCATGTCTTGCTTGTTTGGGTCTTCTTGGAGAGATGTGACTTTGTGTGTTCATGAGTCTGTGTGGGTGTGTGTCCGCCGTGATGTTCAGGTCAGATGGCATGTTTTGAGGAAAAGGTCTCTTTCCACCTCCAGCAGTCAGATGAAATATCTGCACATGCACACACATCAGGGATATGTCCAGCTCCAAATGACTTTTCAATAACTCATTCATGCTTTCCAGGTCAGTTTGTGAGTTTGAATTGAATTAGTATTGAAGCTATGAGGAGGAAATAGAATTACACTTCAAATATGAACTGCAGGAAGCAGTGGTGTGTGGTCCATTCTAGGGGCTAGGAATTTTTAAATACATATTGGAATGTAAATTGTCTTTGTTATTGTTATGTTGTGAGTTTTTTGTATATATTTCTGTTGTTACTCTTGCATATTATCACAAACATGGGATAACTAATGAAATGTGCTACTACAGTCTTGTCTGTGTGACGAAGGGCATACAGTTCTCTGCCTGACAGCGGTTTGTGTCTAATATGTTCATATTGGTTACAAATGTCCGCACACTGAAAAACATCTCCCAATATTTAATTGATTACAATTTTTATAATGTTTCAACCCAATAGGGTCTTCATCTGGCAAAATGATTGGTTGACACAACTAAAATAATGGATCTGAGGCAAAAAAAACCTTTATGCCCAAGATATGTTACCAGATTTGACAATTTTCCACCCAAAAGCATGGCTTTGGGATGTATTGAGGATGTCACAGTCATATTAACTGTCTAGACACTATCAGCACTTTCATTAGCCTGCACTGTCACATTCCAGGCTTCAAAAGAGGACTCAAATGCAGTACACCCACCATGCTCTTGTTCTGGAAATTTATTGTTAAGTACAACACTGAGCCAACAGTTGTCAATCTGATAGTTTAATTTAAGCATTTGTAAATGGATGCCTTCTCTCTCCAGCATGAGACGATGCAAAAGGAGGGCCCAGATTATCTTGACTTGGTTACACTCTGTCCTTCAAACAGGATAAAGACAAACAATGACATGGTTTATCACACACTATATACGTCATCATGCACAGTACAGAGAGAACAAGGATTTACACCAAAAGATCAAAACACAGTGGTTCGTCACAAGATAGTAACAATATGATCAAACAGAGAGTGCTACTCGTTATGATATGATAAATAGAGAGAGATGATGATGATGAGAAATGGGAACTCCCATTACATTCCCCCATTTGAGCATTCTATGCTCATAATTTTAACATTAATCATTTGAGAGACAAATAAATAGAAAAAATGCAGAATCATCTATGCAAAATGTGAACAATGCAAAATCAATTAACAATCATAACTGTAAAAAAAATCAAGGCTGATGATTAAAACTACTAATACATAAGTTGTATTCCTTTTTTTCCAACTGATCAAAGAAAACTAACATAATCTCTAGATTAAATGGCATTATTGATACTATTGAGGTCAGCATAGGGCGGAGCCCAGTCAAGAGGCTCATGGGAGAAATGATCTTCAGACTTAATGCTGAATTTCCCTACAGAAGATCTGACTAGAGTATTTGGTTTTTTCCTCATGCAACAGATCATTGAGGTGTGAGACAACATGAGTCATATTGTCCACAATATCTGGAATATAGGTGCAGCAATCAATTCCAATAATATGGCAAACATCATATCCATCGCCAACCTATTTCGTAGGGCCATATTTCAGATAGTTCCTCATTGTTGGGTGGGGTTTGTTGTCATGACAGATTAGTGAACTCCCAGTTGTGTCACCTGTGTCATGTTCCAGAATCTAGCAGTTGAACCCCTGTAATCCATTATGCTGATGTTGCACATGTTGATATTCTCAGTCATGTCTGTCACAGTTCTGTTCTGTAGGGAAATCCCCAGGGTGAAGGCCACCATAATGCCTCGGGTCTCAGAAATATTCAGTGGTCATGGCGTCCTACGGCCCCCACCCCATGGGGAAGTTGTGTGCAGACATAGCAGCTGTGATTTGTAATCCTTCTGGTCGTGGATAGTACTACAGTGTACCAGAAATTTTTCCTCAGGCTTCAATGAGGTGCGAGTAAACTCAGGCAGCAGTTCTCTCCTCATTCTGTTGTTGGATGCTCTGCAGCTGTTGCTTGAGTTCCTATGACCTTGTGGTTTATCTGGCAGAGGTGTGTCTTGTTGCCAGAGCAGTAGCAGGACGATGATGGCAGTGAGCAGGAGCATGCTGTAAACTCCTCTGCAAGTGCCACCCCTCCAGCACCACTGCATGGTCGTTGGCGTCATTGTATCAGCAGGATCATCTCAGCCTACCCCTGTATTCAGTGTGCTGCCTCTTCCTGTGTGGTCCTAGCATTACCCACACCCCTCTCTTCCTCAGAAACACAAGGTGGGGGAAAGCGTTGGCTCACCTACTGATGCTAATGCACACTTAATGGGATGTCCTTGGTGGGCTCAGGAACTAATTTGCAGTGACTGGTGTGTATCCAGGTTGCCCTTTCTGCAATGTTCACTGCTGTCTCTGTGGTGAGAAGGATCTGGAAGGGTCCGTTCCACCTGCGTGCTTTCCAACTCTTCCTCCTTAGATCCTTTACCACGACCAAATCGCCTGATTCCAGGTCGTGCAGTTTTCGTTCTGTGCTTTTTGAGATCCACAAACAGGCAAAAGCTGCCCTGCCAAAAGCCGCAGAGGACAGGTTTGCACAATACACAGCATTTCTGGTATGGGGTAGTTGTCTTTTAACAGGTCCAATCCCTGTATTCATTTGCCGTGCAAAGAAGATCTCGAATGGGCTAAGGCCGATTCTGCTTCTGACCCAAGCTCTCATGTGCATCAAAACAATCGGCAGTGCTTTTGTCCAAGTCGAACCAGTTTCCTCACAACATTTAGCCAACTTGCTTTTCAGTGTACCATTTTCCCTTTCAACTGCCCCCTCACTGGCTGGGTGGTAGGCACAATGTTGTCTCATCTCATTGCCAAAATACTCACCCAAGCTCTTCAAGGCTGTGCTTACAAAAGGTGTACCATTGTCAGATGAGCTCTTACCTGGAATTCCCCATCTGGGAATTATTTCTCTGATTAAAGCTTTTGCTACTGCTGCTGCATCTTGTTTAGAGGTGGGGAAAGCCTCAACCCACTTTGAAAACATGTCAACAAGAACCAAACAGTGTTTCTTTCCCTCGCTAGGTGTCAGCTCAATGAAATCCATTTGTAAGTGGTCAAATGGTTTTTGTGATGGTGGGTGAGCACTTTGCGGTGTTTGGATACCTTCCTGCATTTTTAGTGGCACAGATCACACAACTTTGACACATTTTTTGGGAGAAGTTAAAGAAACCCTTTGTGAACCAATACCTTTGAATTTCACTCATCATTCCCCCTTTTGACACATGGTCTCTCCCGTGTGATCATGCTTGCCCAAATAATTATTTGGGCAAGCATGGTCTTCCATTTGGACCATACCACACTTTGTTAGAAAAAGAACAGCCTGCTTTCTTCCAAGCAAGTCTCTCTTCCTGAGTGGCTCTCATCTGTAGTTCCTGTAAATCAGCTGTGGGTGTCAGTGGTGAGTCAATGACAGCAAGACATTGTACAGTTTGATTCTGTGTAGCGGCTGCTTTTGCCGCTGCATCTGCTCTCAACCCAAGACGCCACATGGTGCCACTTTGCATTAGACTTAGACGTCTACATATTGCACTGGGCATTCTGTGCAGCCGAGGATTCTTCAGTAGCTAACATCCACTGGATGAGTGGCTAACTCCAGGTTTAGTGCTCTGCTTACTTAAAGGGGGATACAATTTAATCTTGCAGCTCTTTCAGACATTCTAAATATGATTGGCCCGGACAAATCAAATCCTGATAGTTAAACAAGTCATTTTGCAGGGGGTTTTGATGCTCATAAACATTTGCAGCCCATTCTCACTCTGAAACTTTTTAAAAAACACGGTTCTGTAAGTGCTTTCAGTGTACAAACATGATGCCTAAAATATCATAAGTAGATGTGGAAGGTCACTGACAGAGCGGAGCCATGTGACAAGTTGGGATGAGACATGTTGAAATGTGTCTTCTGATTTACAGATGTCTCTTTCTCAATGTAAGTCAATGGGAAAAATTCTTTCTGGTCCCTCTGGCATCATGTGATGGATCCGGCTGATGTAATACCACTTCATGCCACTTTGTGAAACTGGCTTAAAAGCCCGCCGCTGTTCTTGCAGGCTTAGCGGAAAACACAAGGACAGGAAGTAAAATCAGTCATGATGCATGAGGAGTGAACATCTAAAATACAACAGGACAAGACTAACCATGAATGAAAAACATGAAACAAGAAAAAACATTCAGAAAACCCTTAAAAACAAAGTCCTCAAGATAGCTGGCTACAGACCAAAACTGCAAACAAAAACCCAGGACCATGACAGGATTATGTTCAAAAATGAGATTGAACCAACCTGGCAACATTGCAGTGGCTACAAAGCTACTTTACTAACAACTAACAACCACCACCAAGGATGCTAAAAGCCTTTACAGCGGACGTTGCTGTATATGTTAACAGGGATTTTTGTAGTAAGTGGACCTTTGTGCCACGCTGCTGACAGCTGTGTTTGCCGGGGGCTGAGCGTTTTTGAGCCGGGAACGAGAGCAGGCAGGTGTCAGATCTTTGAATAGCATCAGAACAAAACAGAGCCATCACCAACAGTATGATAATATCTCCAAAAATACAACTTTTACTCTCATAGGTTTGCATAATTAAATACAATTTGATAGAGTTGAGCATGACAAGGTAACGGACGTCCTCAACAGCTACTTTGCTTCTCCATTGCAGAGGAAGACCTGTACAGCATTGCCAGATGAAGCAAGCCCTGACTAGGCTCAACCCACTAAAGGCCCGAGGACTTGACAGTATCAGCTTAAGGGGCATACTGAAGACCTTGCTTTCGTCCTCCCGCACATCATTAACATCGCCTACTCATACAGAGGTGTTCCCACAGCATGGAAGTCATCCAATGTATGTCCAATAACCAAAGTCCCAAATCTCAGTACCCCAAGTGACTGGAGTCCCATCTCACTAACATCATGCCTTGGGAAAATACAGGAAAAATCCATCATGAGCAAACTCATGCTAATAGTCATTTATGAATGCAAAAAACAGTATGCTTACCCCTAAATCCAGCACTACCACTGCCCTAGTGAAAGCTACACACTCTTGGCTAACAGCTACTGACACCAAGCAGCAAACCATGAGGTGAGGTTGTTGCTGGCTGACAAGCCCAAGGCCTTTGACAGAGTCGACCATGCCAAGCTGCTGCAACACCTACGACATAGAGCTGTGCCCCTGACTTGTTTCCTGGCTACACAGCTACACCACTGGAAGAAAGCAGAGGGTCGCAGCCAGCAACACCTACAGCCAGTCAGGTCAGAGGTCTCACCCAGAGTGCCACAAGGAGGTGTGGGCTCCCCATGTCCACACGAAAGACCATGTTCAAGGACACTGGACACGGGTTATGCTGACGATGTGGGGCTGTCTTGGGCCATACCCTTAACTGACATCCACAGGGACACATCCATGGCGATGGAGGCTGAGCAGATAGTCAAGTGGGCTACATCCAGTAACTGTTAATTAAATAAGCTGTTAAATGGAAAAAAAATCTGTGGAGCTGAGAATCTGTTTCGCCAGAAATCCACCCCAACCTGCCCCTCTCTTCCTGGGAGGACAAGAAGTCCCTGTCGTCACCACTACCAAATATCAGGGTTTCCACCTGGACTCTGAGGAGGAGGAGGCAGTGCGGAAAGCATCAAAACTCCTGCACTTCCTGGCCAGACATGGCCCACCCTGTGAGGACTCCGTTTCCATCTACAACGCCTTGGTCAGGCCATAAGTATGGGAGTGTCCTCCTGGTAGGATGCAACAAGAAGCAGGAAGCACAGCGAAAAGGGTCCAAAAAAGGGCCCTCAAAATAATCTCCAGGGGCCGGTTCCCCTAGCCACAACTCCCCTGCCTCCAGAGCAGGAGAGAACAGGCAGCCATTCAGCTCATCAAAGAGATGACTGACACACTACACCCTCTCCTTAACCTACTTCTACAAAAAGAAACCTGAGAAAATCAACCAGTGGCACAGAACAGCAACACCTACACTGAACTCCTACATAGTAAGGACAGCAACCCTCCCCACTGCAATAAGACTCTTCAACTCTGCACAAGACGGTCAGTACAATATATACCCATGCCATTGTTTTAATTGTAATTTTTAACTGTGTCTTCTGCGTGTGTGTGGTTTTTTTTTACATAATGCACTTTGTAAATTCTGTTTTTATCCAGTTTTTTAACTGTGAGCATGAATAAATGAACTCAAACTCGAACATGAGAAATAGCTCTTTCAAAATATTAATATTTAAAATAAAAAAACAGCCAAAAACACACACAGTGCTACCTATAGAAGCTCCTTGTGGAAAAATTGCACTACACCATCAGCAGGAAGTAAAACTGAATGCATTTTAAAAGTTTAAAATGCCTCTAAGCGGCTTCTACTATATGCCTTTTCATGTGTTTTCAAACTATATCAATATCAACTAAAAAACAAAAATATCATTATAGTGAATACATTAAACTTTTACGAATTCTGAGAGTCCTGTGGAGAGTTGTGGACATACAGATTTAAAACTCTGCAGATGCCAGTAAATCATTAAAAGCCTAAACATAAGAAAACAAAAATATATTCTTAGACAGGCCGTGAAACATGACCAGCTCACACAAAGACAGAGAGAGGCGTACAGTCTTTGTCTAACATAAGTGTGAACCTGGTGAACCTGTTTGCAGTGAATGCACTTTACAACAAGCAAAGAGGCAAGAAGTTTCAAAGGCCTGGTGAGTGCTTTATTGTAGAGAACTGTGGTGCTATTGACAATCAGCTGTTATAGAACATTTACAAAAGTTGAATCATTTTCAACTTCCAGATGCACCTCTCTGAGCAGATTTTGAGCAGAACAAACAAACAAAAACAAAAGGAGTGGGGAGGCTTGACTGGACTCTTTGTCCCCGGGCCCCCCAGAGTCCAATGCCACTTTCCACTAAAAACTTTAGGTATAGCACCTTTGGAATGGAAAGAAGTTAATCTTGAATATGTAATGGACAAAACAATGGGGATAATTAATTTGAAGTCTCAATTTGAAATCTGAAACATTTAAAAATAAATGCCAGCTATGAGTTTGTCCCTGTTCTTGCATGATACATTCCATTTAATAAAAGAGACTTAAAGACTTTGTTTCTCCTCTGTGCTGCTGTTCAGTGCACAACTAGCAAAGCAAGCTCATCTTTGTGACTGAGATACTCCTTTTTACTCCTCAGATTTTCTGAATTCATTAATATTCTGTGGGCCAGATGGGAAGCTCTGGACGGCTGGCTGTGTGTGGCCTGTGGGCCGCCAGATGACGATCACTGCTCCAGAGTTTACAGAAGATGATTAAAAAGACCCAAACAAATTTAGCCAGTGATTTGTGATCTGTAAATGGTCAGAGGGAAAATGGCCAGAATGGAAAAAGAGCAGTGCCTTGATAAAGAATTCACCTCCTTGGTGTCTTTTTTTCTTATTTTGTTACATATTTTATTTTATTTTATTTTATTTTATTTTATTTTATCATTATTGTTATAAAAAATATCAATATTAAAAATATACAAAGGTTTTTTTCTTCTTTTACTTTAAGGTTACAAACCAACATTAAGGGTGCATGCTGCCACCTTCTGTACCAGAGTGTGTACCATCATGACTTTTGGGGAGATATATTCTGGATATTAAACTTGTTTCAAATAAATATTGAATTAATGTCTTTTGAACCTGGAACCTGGTTTGTCTCTTCTCTGTAACAGCCCTTTGACACCCAACTCTCTTCTAAACTCTCCCACCCTATCCTGCACTTTGCTTCTCTGTTCTGAACTTCCTACATTCTATCAGTACATGCTCCACGGTTTCCCTGCAGACAGACCTACATGTTTTGCAGTAATCTGTCCTTTGAATGCCATAATCTTGACCTACAGAGGACCACTTCCTCCTTTCTACATTTGCATCTAAACCCTCTCACTATATTGTCTTTATTCCAGATCCGCTGTCTGATTATATTATTTGTCTGATTATAGTATTTCCTGCTGAATTAGGGATTTTGCTATTTTCCCAAAACTAATCTCCAAAATATGATTATCATTTAATGCACTTTTCACTAGTTTATCTACAACCTCATTTCCTTCTACTCTAATGTGTGCTGGTACCCAACAGAACTACTGTGACACCCCTAAATAAGACCTGCTGCTATCAATAACCTTTAGAGGTCAGTTAATTAGTTAAATTAAGTCCACCTGTGAGCAATCTTAAGAGTCACATGGCCTTAGTATATATGCACCTGTTCTTTCCGCCAAGCAAGCAGCACCATGAAGACCAAGGAGCTCTCTGAACAGGTCAGGGAGAGTAGTTCTGGACAGAGTACCACTGAACTGTAAAAAACACAGCAACACACAACAGCAAACCACAACAAGCCTGCCAACTGAGGGCCGGCAACCAGAACTCACAGACCTGGCAAGAACGGCATCAATTGGAGAAAAAACCAAGAGAGCAAAGGAAAGGAAAGCATACAACGGAGACGAGTATCTGACCACAGGAGCAATTTGAGCTGCAGTCTCATATGACCAGAGTTTGAGTTCTCAATGAGCTGAAAAAATTACAACCCTAACCAAACCAACCTGTTTGAGTTGAGGCCTGAACCTGCCCCGTCTGAGATCATCACTTATAATACTGAGCCTGAGCCTGACCAAGCCA